>NW_022436960.1:14695279-14697650 GCF_009761245.1 Sapajus apella | reverse complement strand
GGGATGGGGAGGGAAGATAATTCCTATGAATAGAATTTGGTCAGTTACTGTAACATGGGCATAAGTGTCACTAATAATAATAATATAACATCAACAACAATGGTAATGGTAATAAAGATGAACACTTACTGAGAATTTCCCAAATACCAGACCCTTTGCTAAATGTTTTACATTTAACACTGAATCCTGTTAACAACTATCAAGTGGATACTATTATTATCCCCAACTTACAGATGCAAAACCAACGAACTTGGGAAATTAAGTGATTTAAGAATTACTCAAATAACAGTATGTGGATGCAACCAAGGTGTTTCTGACTACTGCAGACTGTCGTCACCACTTTGCTAAGCAGCCATCTCAAGAGGCAGACAGGCAGTGCTCACTTAAGCACTGCCGGAGGAAAGGGTGCCTGACTCAAAGGAATCTGGGCAGCACTACTCTGCTTATGAAAATATGTACTTTTTCTTTTCTTTTTTTGAGGCTGGGGCTTGCTCTGTCACCCAGGCTGGAGTGCAGTGGTGTATTCTCGGCTCACTGCAACCTCCACCTCCCAGGTTCAGGTGCCACAGCCTTCCAAATAGCTGGGACTACAGGCACATGCCACCATACCTGGGTAATTTTTTTTTTTTTTTTTTTTTTTGCATTTTGAGTAGAGACGGGGTTTCGCCATGTTGGCCGGGCCAGGCTGGTCTTGAATTCCTGACCTCAAGTGATCTGCCCACCTCAGCCTCCCAAAGTGCTGAGATTACAGATGTGAGCCACTGCGCCCAGCCTACTTATGAAAATATGTACTTTTTCAAGGCAACACCTCTCCTGATCCCATGCTCACCATGAAACTTCTGGTTTGTTCTGACTCCCATGTGCCCTACCTATAGGAAAATCTTGGCCTGGGCAGAGGGCACACATACCTGGGATCCTTGGCAGTCTCTCACTGCTTACAAATTACTAAACTTGGCCAAGTACAGTGGCTCACGACTGCAATCCCAGGACTTTGGGAGGCTGAGGCGGGAGGATCACAAGGTCAGGAGATAAAGACCATCCTGGCCAACATCGTGAAATGCTGTCTCTAATAAAATACAAAAAATTAGCTGGGCGTGGTGGTGTGCGCCTATAGTCCAAGCTACTTAGAAGGCTGAGGCAGGGGAATCACTTGAACCAGGGAGGCAGAAGTTGCTGAGCCGAGATCACACCACTGCACTCTACTGCAAAACAAACAAAATCACTAAACTTGGGCCCTGGGTTTGCACATCATTATTAGCGAGCTAGATTAAATCAGCTCTTCCCATGACATGAGATGTTTGAGCCTGACTCTTGCCCTCTGGACTGTGCTGATTCCATCAGGGTGAAGATGCCCCAGGCAGTGGCCATACCCAGCAGACCCCCTCGTCTCACCACCTCCTTCAAGCCTCTACAGCATATACTTTTAAAATTGAAGAGAATTTTCTAGCT
The DNA here is from genome assembly GCF_009761245.1 of Sapajus apella. NCBI lineage: Eukaryota > Metazoa > Chordata > Mammalia > Primates > Cebidae > Sapajus > Sapajus apella. The sequence goes on along the minus strand of NW_022436960.1, from coordinate 14,696,201 downwards.
CCCCTTAAATTCCATAAGGACTCACAGCCTCTCTTGAAAACTTGTTTTGAATCTCAGAATTAATGATAGGGAATTCCAATAGCTTTGATAAACTACTGCTAAAATGAACACCAATATTTTCCTAAGGGAATAATTCATTTTCCTATTTTTATATTTCATTATTATTTTTTAAGACAAAGTCTCACTCTGTCACCCAGGCTGGAGTACAGTGGTGCGATCTTGGCTCACTGCAACCTCTGCCTCCTGGATTCAAGCGATTCCCTGCTTCAGCCTCCCACGTAGCTGGGATTAAGGAGCCACCATCATGTCCGGCTAATTTTTGTATTTTTAGTAGAGACGAGGTTTCACCATCTTGGCAAGGCTGGTCTTGAACTCCTGACCTCGTGATCCACCCACCTCAGCCTCCCAAAGTGCTGAGATTACAGGTGTGAGCCACCACACCCAGCCTTTTTGCACCATTTTTTACAAAGTTACTTTCTGTAGTTCAAAAAAGGTGAATTTAGAAGAAAGTTAGCAACCTAACTACATTGAATATATGTATATTAACCATTTTGTTTTTAATTTAATACAAAATATCTTAGACACCTGTAAAAATATGAAGGCTAAAAATACAAACAAACCAAAAAACATACTCATATACCCTGTGTAAAAAATACTACCCATATACCCAGTGTAAGAAATCCCAGCACTTTGGAAGGCCAAGGCAGGTGGATCACCTGAGGTCAGGTGTTCGAGACCAGCCTGGCCAACAGGTGAAATCTCGTCTCTCCTAAAAATACAAAAATTAGCAGGGTATGCTAGCAGGCACCTGTAATCTCAGCTACTAGAGAGACTGAGGCAGGAGAATTGCTTGAACCCAGGAAGCGGAAGTTGCTGTGAGCCAAGATGGTGCCACTGCACTCTAGCCTGGGTGACAGAGCAA
>NW_022436960.1:14544245-14695179 GCF_009761245.1 Sapajus apella | reverse complement strand
GGGCCAGGCGCAGTGGCTCACTCCTATAATCCCAGCACTTTGGGAGGCCGAAGTGGGTGGATCACCTGAGGTAGGAGTTAGGAACCAGGTGAAACCCCATCTCTACTTAAAAAAAAAAAAAAAAAAATTAGCCAGTCATGGTGGTGGGCATCTGTAATCCCAGCTACTGGGGAGGCTGAGACAGGAGAATCACTTGAACCTGAGAGGCAGAGGTTGCAGTGAGCCGAGATCGCACCATTGCACCCCAGCCTGGGCGACAAGAGCAAAACTCCATCTCAAAAGAAAAAAAAACTGTCATTATAGAAATAAGATGGTATTCAATTAAGCAAGAAGAGTAAAGACTTTTCTCTCCACTTATATTTGGACAGGAGCAAAGCTTTTCACCCCAATCTATATGCTATGATAATTCCAGATTTGCTTGGTGGGAGAACAGTACAAGAAATCAGCATACCGATATTTCTTAGTGTGAATCATACACAGGCTATACATACAAACTAGAAACAGGTGTGACCCCACTCAGATTATTTTTGAACAGTCATTTGATAAGATTAGGCCTGATGCCTGAGCCATCTGTTTATATGCTACAGAACAGAGCTTCTGGGGCTTTCAAAGCAAAACTTTGCTATACAAACTTTCTAACCGTGACTGTTATTAAATATTGGAAATTGTGGAACAGACTCTCCAAGGGCAAAACATTTTCTAGGGACCATGCCTGTTTCCTCTTCTGTTGAAAAACAGGCTCAAAATATACCCACAGCTATATAAAGTTACTTATTCCCTGAGACTGATAACCTCTAACAAAGGATGGCAATTTCTATGGATTTATTAACAGAAGGAAATCAACGCGTATGGGCTCAGTTCTCCCTGTATTTACTGAACACATTCCACACCTGGTACAAAAATAAATAAACCATAGTTCCTCAAAAAGTTGACTCACTAGGGGTTATAGACAGACCTGGTGCATGAGGAAGAAAATTACAGGAAGAAGAAACCATAATAGAAAAAAGAAAAAAAAGTCAAAGCAAGCCAAAAATAAAACAAAATAAGCCACTAAGCCACGCCTATAATCCTACCTGCCCAGGAGGCGAAGATAACTAGAGGAAAGAACTTTAAGACCAGCCTGGGCAATATAGCAAGACTCCATCTCAAAAATGCAAGTTAAAAAAAAAAAAAAAAATTAGGTGGGTGTGGTGGTATGCGCCTCTAGTCCCAGCTCTTGGCATGCTGGGGCAAAAGCATAACTTGAGCCCAGGAGTTTGAGGCTGCAGTGAGCTACGATGGTGCCACTGTACTCCAGCCTCGGTGATGGAGTGAGACCCCATCCCTAAAAAACACATAAATGCAAGTAAGCAGGGACTGGTTGCTGAGGCCTGCTACTCTGGTTTTCCTTCTTCTTCTTGGGCAGTTCCATCTCAGTTTCCTTCCAATACTCTCCCCTCCTCTAATCTATTATGAGGGGTCTGTGATGTCCTTTTTCTCCCCTAGAGAAGCTCATACCCTCTTCTGACTTTAATGAACTCACTTAGGCTGATGCTTCCCAATCTCTTTCCTCCAACCTGGATCTCATGCCTGAACTCCAGACCAGCAGATCCATCTGTCTATTCAACACCTCTAATTGGCACCTCAAACTCAGTATTTCCAAAACTGAACTCACCACACGTTTCTCCTTGCCCCTAATAGATCTACTCTTCCTTTCACATTTCCTCTGTTATAGCTCCACCATCTACTGAAAACCTGAATATCAACATGAATCCATGCTAACCCTCCCCTATTACTAGGTAGGTAGGTCCTGAATATCTGCAGGTTCCAACCACCTCTCTCCAACCCTATTCAACTCCAGGTGTCTACCGTCTGTACCTGAGCCAATTCTCTCCAATCATTCTCCAAAGGGCTCACTCTTCACAAAAACAATTGTACCACACCTGTTTATACCCTTCATTTTTCCCCACCACCCTCAGGATAAGTATAGGTCCTTTAACAAAAAATCTTCATTGTGTGGCCCTTGGGTCAGGCAGACCAGCTGTGTCCATGTCTTTGGCCCTGTGCAGTTCTCTTTGTTGGATCACTCTTCTAGCCCCTGATAAGACTCCCCCGTCCCATCATCAGGTCACAGCTCAGAATTACCTTCCCTGAGCCGCCTTCTTTTTGCTGCACCTCTTCTGGCCTATAGCACACCCTCTACTTCCCTCGTCACAGCACGCATCACACCTGTTTTGTTATTGGTAACAACACTAAGGTAAGCTTCCAAGTGTATGTGCTCGGTACTTATGGGTCCTCAGTATTTAATGATCACATCAAAGACTGGATGGTCACCAGGGGCAAAGTTCATCTACTCCTGACTTTTTAAATGGAATAACGAGTTTATCTAACTTTCCTTTACCCCAGAACCAGGTAGCCAAAGGTAGGGAGGGTCAAAGGTTTAATTAGAGGCCTTTCTTCACAGGCCTTGCCTAGTATTTTAAATTTAAGATATTATATAGCTACATGAATACTCCATAACTTCCTACCAACTAGATTAGGTGTTTCCTGGGCAAACCTCCCTGTAAGTATTCTAACAGACTAGTTAGTAGAGCTTATGGCCTTATGCTACTCTGAGAATTAGGTGTCACAGTCATTCCCATGGTTCAGATAGAGAACTGGGGCTCAGAGATATCACATAACTTGCCCAATGTAACAGGAGCAGATGGTGAGGAAACTAGAACTCAAACTAAGTTCAGGCAATATGTCTCTAGAACCTTGATCTGGCCTGTAAGAATATAGTCAATGAATTTTTGGTTTACTCAATGAATGAAGGAATGATGTCGGGAGCTGGACATGTTGGCACGTGCCTACAACGGGAGGATTGCTTGAGCCTAGGAGTTGAGACCAACCTGGGCAACATAGCTAGACCTTGTCTCTAAAAAAATAAAAGTGAACAAAAAAGAAAGAATGAAGTCAGAAAACTGTGCTAGAGATCAGGAATACCCTTGGGGGTATATTAGAAAATGGAAACTTGAACAACCCAAAGTGCATTCACATTTGATTCTGGATTACGTTTGGGGAACATATATTCAAAACTCAGGCACTATAAGTTCTTACAGGGCACCCCCAAGGGAAGACTTCTTGCTCTAATCTGTTCCTGCCTCATAAGGGGACTTGCAGACTCAACTCAGACATCTCAGGCAGGGACACACAGTGAGTACCCAGTGGGCCAGGACACACAGCCAGCATGGGGGCCACAGAAGCCTGCAATGTCTTTTTCTTTTTTTTGAGAGGGGGTTTCTCTCTTGTCCAGGTTGGACATTTCAGCTCACTGCAACCTCCCCCTCCTCGGTTCAAGTGATTCTCCTGCCTCAGCGTCCCAAGTAGTTGGGATTACAGGCGCATGCCACCACGCCCAGCTAATTTTTTGTATTTTTAGTAGAGATGGGGTTTCACCATGTTGGCCAGGCTGGTCTCCAACTCCTGACCTCCCGGGATGCACCCGCCTCGGCCTTCCAAAGTGCTGGGATTACAGGCGTGAGCCACCGCACCCGGCCTGCAGTGTCTTTAGGTGGCTTACCTCCCGCAGCTCCAGCCTCTGGGCCACAGCTTCGAGGCTCTCCTGGCCAGTGCTCTCCACCGACAGGGTGAACTCCACAAACTCGTTATTGAGCAGCTGGATCCGGGCAACCAGGCAGCTCTTGCTGGACACCGTGTAGCGCCGGGTGCGTTTCAGTTTCAACCCAAATGGCAGTGGCATCTTCTTCTCCTTTCAAGAGTGGAGGAGCAAAGAAGGAAAAGCTACCCCCACCAAAGCGATCCTCTCCAGATGGGACGAACGCTGTCCAGCCTCCAGCTGCTCACCCAGCAGCCGCTGCCGCCATTAAAAAGCAATGGAGTCTCCAATGGCCCCAAGAAGGGAGCATCGACGCCAGCGCTGGGGAAAGAAGAACGCCAAGAGTTACTTCAACAGAGGTAACGCTGGGCTCTGCTTATGCAAAGAAAAGCCAATCAAGCTGTGTCCAAAAAGTAATCCGCCCCTCTCTGCTGGAAAAAGAAGGCACTAATAGGACCCGGGAGGCAGGGTGGAATTTTATCTCAGAGGTGCGTAGGGCCCAGGGTCAGGCTCCACCCTTCACTTTAGCCTACAAACAGTGATAGCAAACTGTGGCTATCACCGGGATTGAGTGAGATAATGGCCTGCACTACTGTAATCCCAAATTTACTAGTTAGCATTCGTAGTCCTCCTCCTATTTTGGATAAGATTTTTTTTCCTAAGTAACTCTTTCGGGCTGCAATACTCCAAATGTCAGAGTTCTTTAATCCTTAAATGAGAAAAGTGCAAAATACTCCAAAAAGAACTAGGTTCCAGGGCCGGGCGCGGTGGCTCAAGCCTGTAATCCCAGCACTTTGGGAGGCCGAGGCGGATGGATCACGAGGTCAAGAGATCGAGACCATCCTGGTCAACATGGTGAAACCCCGTCTCTACTAAAAATACAAAAAAGTAGCTGGGCATGGTGGCACATGCCTGTAATCCCAGCTACTCAGGAGGCTGAGGCAGGAGAATTGCCTGAACCCAGGAGGCGGAGGTTGTGGTGAGCCGAGATCGCGCCATTGCACTCCAGCCTGGGTAACAAGAGTGAAACTCCGTCTCAAAAAAAAGAAAAAAACAAAGAACTAGGTTCCAGTCCCAATCCCTTTAGAAAACTAACCCTAAAGGCAAATGGCAGGAATAATCCCCACTAAGAATGGCAGGTGTGTGGTTCAAACACGGTGAGCTGCCTAACAAGCGCTTGTGGAAGTATTTACGCCATCAAATGGATCTGCCGATAAACATCATAAAAGACCCTACAAATGCTCCTTATCCAATTACCACTAGAAGAGTGGCAGTTCTGAAAGGCGAGGCCCCGCCCCTCTCCGAGGTGGGGACGCCCAAACAAGCCCTCACCTAAGCGGGGCCGCGGCCCAGAAAAGGAGGCGGGCGAGGCCTTCCACGCCATCCTGAGTTAACAAGCGGCCGGGAACAGCAAACCCAAGAAGTCCACGGGGACCTGGAGACCTCAGGCCCCGGCTTCTCCCACGTCCTCCACTCGGGAAGAGCACGCGGCGTAGCCAGGCCAACCGGTAGCCTCGGAGGCCCCGGAACTCTCTTTCTGCAGCCGCGTTCCTGGACGGACTCGCTCTGAAAGGGACCGGTCCCTCTGCTCCCGGAGGGAACATTTAAAGGGACCAGCGCGAGACCTACAGGCGGTGGAGAGACTGAGCGGGCCCCGTGCGATGCCGGCTTTGGAGCCACAGCACCCCGAAATACGCTACTTACAACGTGTTTCATAGAGTGGGGTCTCGCTCTGCCACCCAGGCTGGAGTGCAATGGCGCCATCGCAGCTCACCGCAGCCCCGAACACCTGGGCTCAAGCGATCCTCCAGCCTCAGCCTCCCGACTAGCTGGGACCACAGGCGCGCGCCACCACGCGGGGCTCTAACAGTTTTTAACCAAACCAATTGATGGTGACTTCTGGGCCGAGACAAATGAGGGCGAGCACCAGCTGGGGATTTTCTTTTCTTTTCTTTTTTTTTTTTTTCTTTTCATTTCACCGATAAAGCTTATAACAGCTGGGGATTTTTACATCAGCTGAATTAGTTTTTTCCCCCTAAACGAGTCTACAAAATCCCGGATATTTCCAGGGTCCTGGGACGGGTTCCCCACGTCCTTCTTCTGAGCAGAGATTGCCTATGGCTGGCTACGCTGAGCTCGGGCCGGGACCGCGCGGAGGGGCAGAATGTGCCCCCGACCCTCTCATCTGGCAGGCAGAACCCAGCCTTCCGAAAGAGAAGCTACTTCGCAGTTTCACGCTAGGACGGGCTGGGCTGTGAATCGATCCCAAATTCCACACTCCCAGTCCTCTGCTGGGTCCTGCTCTCCTGACTGCGTGTCAGGCCCAGAGGCGATGGGCACTCAGGGTTAGGGAATGGCAGAGCTGGAGAAAAGAGTTCGGCTACTATCCTCGGCTTTGCCAAACTTAACATTTTGAAATTCCATTCCACAAATGTGTATTGCCTCTCTGGGTACAAGACAGCATAATGAGCATCGTGAGAAATCTAAGACGAATCCTAAGCCGTCGCTGTCTTTAAGGAGATTACAACCATGCTATAATTACATACAGAGCTGTATCTCTAATAAGGACCCAACCACGGTTTTATCTGGCTAGTTTTTCTGTTTTGAGCTCTGGTTATTCCCCATAGCCAGGAAAATCAAAATGTTACAAACAGGGACAGGGGAAGGCCAGAGGAAAAAAACAAAGCTGGAACTAGCTAAAGCACTGTGTTAATTAACAGCATTTACTGACTGCTTTCTGCAGGTAAAACCACCACACTATGGAGGGAAACAGAAATAAATATTAAAAGACACGGTTTCCACTTCCAGTACGTTTCAATGCTCTTTGCTGTTTCAGGGGTATAAACTAAGTAAAGCAAGATGAAAAAAAATTAGCAAGTGAGAACCTTAAATAATAAGCTTCTAACTAGAAAACTGATAAACCAAGAGTGTAAATAGGTAAGGATTCTAAATATGTATACTAAACACCCTTTCATGAGATCAGATGGTGGGTTTCAATTTTATATAAAAATTATGGTAACTGGAAACTGGATGGATTAAGTAGGGTAGACGAAAAGATAAGATATAGCATATGTGTAGAGAAAAGATCAATACTTGCATTAGGTGCCATTCAAATATGGTAGTCTTTTCACTACATAGAACTATGGCTTGAAAGCAATAGATACTACACTGTAACTTAATTATTAACTTAAGTTCTGATTAAGCAAACTCAGTAAAACTTTCAATTGTCCCTTAGATTTGAAATGTATTACAGCATCAGGGATAAAGGAAAAGTCAAAGTTATCTCTTATTTTGATTGATGTAATTGAAAAAGTTACTGTGTGTGCTGTGTGTGTATGGTGCACCCCCCCCATAAGAATGCCTTGCTTTTTGCTTATTTATATAAAACCCACTAGGCTAAAACAGTGTTTTTGTTTAATAATTTACAAACCGATCAACGATTTACACATCTTAATTTTCAGTAATATTCAGTATTTGCTGCCAAATGATATAATACAATTATGAATGTCTGAAGGTAATAAAACCAAGAGGAGTAGAAATGTAAGAGTTCTTTGGGGAGGTCTGTTTCAGGTATAAAATAATGTGCAATAATCTGGAAATGGTTGGGTCTGGAATTATAATTTACTAAATTAAACATAATTCATAAATAGCTATTAAAGGAAAACTAGGATAACTTTCTCTACAAAATTTGTTTTGTAGTAAATAAACGGATACATACTAGATACTACTTCAGTACAAGTTTACAAAAGGCAGTCTGAACTATTTGTGAATTCATTTTAATTTTCTCTCTCTACATCCCCTTCCAAAAGTTTCTCAAATACACTTTACCTCTGAATCTTACAGCGTTTCCCCTTTCCTGCTAAGGTCCTTAACACACGTAATTTTGCCAGCGTTGCTTTAATATAAAATGAATACTAAAAGGACATATTTAGAGTAATATCTATAGCATTAAATCAAACCCATGCTTCTCACGGAGAAAACATTGTGCGTAGATGCTCCAGAATAAAATGCCCTAGAAACAAAACGGACAGCTATATTCAGAGTAAAATTACTCTCGTATTCCGAACTTAAAAAAATAAACTGTCAGCAACTAACAGGCGTACAGCAGTTGTCACTTGGAGCACACGAATGTTTTCAATGTGTTTGCGAGCATACGCTATTATTATAAGGCTTTCTCAAAAAAGAAAATAGGACGAACATGCCAAGAGCGGCCAATCTAATCAGGATTTGCAGAAATCACAAGTCGGAATTTGCAGATCCAAGAATTCTCTTCCAGAGTAAACACTCTACTCCAAAAACAAACCAGGCGTTACCAAACAGCCCTTCCTTGCGCCCCTTCTCGCCAAAGTTATCTGGCGAATTTCACATTTACATATTCTGAGAGGCACAAATATGCCTAACACATTAAAAACCCCGATCCAGAATTAACCCGCAACAATCAGCCAGGGCGTTCAGAATAGAAGTTCCAGACCCTTTTTAGAAATTACTCAAGTACATGAGAGCGAATCTGGAAAAGCAAAACTTTTGTCTTTGTTACGCTCCCGCTACGGGTCTGGCAGCCGCGCCCCATCCTCCTGGACTCCGGGGCCGCGGGCGCGCTCCGGGGTCCCGGCGAGCGGACACACCCCACCGCTCGTGCCGGCGCCCGCCCCTCCCGCCGGCCAAGCCCAGCGCCCTCACCTGCTCCCGCTCCCGCATCCTCGGGGCCGCGCGCACCGCTCAGCGGCCCGCCTCCCGGGGCCCCGCAGCGCGGCCGCCACAGCCGCGCCCGCACGCTAGCCCGCGCCGCGCCGCGCTCATGGGGCTCGCACGCCTCACTTCCTGTCTCCAAAAACCCGGCCCGCAGACCATTCCCCTGGGCAGAGTCCGGCGGTGGCGACGGCGAGGGGCGAGGCCTGGGGGTGGGACCTGTCGGCGAGTAGCGCCGCACAAAGAAGCCCTGCGGGGGCGGGGGGAGGCAGGAGGACGGACGGACGGACTGTCGGACCGACGCGGGGCGCGCGGCCGGAGCAGCGGGGCGGCCGGGCCGGGCGTCCCTCCCCCTGGGTCGGGCGGGCGGATCCAGGGAGGCGGCGGCGGCCCGTGACCTCAGAGAGTTGGAATGCGGGCAGCCGCGCGGGGGAGGCGCGGACAGCTGCGCCCGGCCGCCGGGGAGGGGGCGCGCCGCAGCTTTTTTTAATCGTATGACCACTTATTTTAAGAGTTTCCAAATAAAACAAGGCTTTTAATAAAAGGAGAGGAGGGGGTGGTATTTAGGTTCCAGATAAAGGGGTTTTATTCTTGTGTTATTAGGTAGGCTGTTATTAATGGTTATTCATTTACTCTGGTATGTTTCTGAAGACTATTGGAATACTTTTCTTCTTTTCCTGCTTGCTCCTAAGGTTATGCCCCGTATAACTAGACACTTCCAGTATTGGGTGGGAAAGCACCCCACCACCACCAAAAATGGTTCATATACCTCAAATAACCTGTCAGTCCCCAAAAGAGAGCTGGCTGCTTATATAATACGGAGCAGAGCTGTTAAGGGTGGAGAGTCGACTAGAGTTGTCTGGGTTCAAATTGGGTGGGTGGATCCGGGGAGACGGATCCTGGGTTCAAATCCCAGCTCCAACATTTACCAGCTAGGTGACCTTGTGCAAATTTCTTCTCTGTAATTGTTTCCTCTCCTAGAAAACGGGGATAATATTAAACAATATCGTTGCACCGCAGATGGGGGAAAAAGAAATACTAATATACAATAACTTGTGTAAAATATATATGAAGTGTTTCTTTTAATTAACATTTATTACACAGTATTCTTGCAGTGCATTATTATTACTGTATTGCAACACCTAAGCTAAGGAATAAAGCTGTGTGACCCTAACACTATTACAATAGAGTATAAGATCTTTTTTTGGCATGTGGAACAGAGAACCTTTTAATTTATGTAAATTTTAATTTCAATGATTTTAATGCTGTTGTTTCTGGAAAGCTTTTTTAAGTATTATGTTTCATTTAAGTCTCATTTTCTTCAACAATTAACAAAAACTTTTTTTTTTGAGACAGAGTCTCCTTTGTCGCCCAGGCTACAATGCAATGGTGCGATCTCTGCTCACTGCAACCTCTGCCTCTTGGGTTCAAGTGATTCTACTGCCTCAGCCTCCCAAGTAGATGGGATTACAGGTGCCTGCCACCACGCCTGGCTAATTGTTGTGTTTTTAGTAGAGACAGGGTTTCACCATGTTGGCCAAGCTGGTCTCAAACTCCTGACCTCAGGACATCCACCTGCCTCAGCCTCCCAAAGTACTGGGATTACAGGCATGGGCCAACAAAAAACTTTTGAATACTTATCTATGAATGACACGTGGCCCCTGCACAACAAGGACTTTTGGTCTAGTGGGTGATAAACGCACCTGCACACCACACACACAGTGTTGGCCTTGCACACACACAGTGCAAGGCCAAAGTGAGGAGCATTGTCATAGAGGTATGAGTTATACCCAAGAGCAAAGCCCAGCAACGTGCATCTTGGGTCATTTACCTAAAGGCAAATAAGATTATGTTTCTAAGGGAAAAAACAGATCAATTCTGTTTGTAATTGATATTTCAACTGAACTCTATGAGGGGGTCAATTTGTGTGTGAGGAAAGAAAGAACTGAAGTCACTTTGCTGGCTTCCCAAGCTAGAAAAATTGGAATCATGTGTGACTTCTCCCATTCTCATCTCCAGCCTGTCATCAAGACCTGGTATTTCCTCCTTTGAAATGCCTCATCAATTATTTCTTTCCTTTCTGTTCCCTCTGGAACATTCTAAATCCAAACCATCATCATTTTACATCCAATTATTGCAACAAGGGTGGTCTCCTAGCATCTGGTTTCTCTTATTTCCTTGCTAATACCAGGCTGCTTCTCTTGAGTTATCACTCCTACTGGACTCCCAAGGTTAACTTCTCCTGCCTGACCTTTAGGGACTTTCCAAACCGGTCTCTCTGACCACTCATATCGATTTCTGCCCCTATCAAGCTTTGCCCCTCACCAGCAGCCCCTCCTGTCCTCCTTCCATTTTAAGCCTTGCTGCTTCTCTCCAAGTAAGACTCTGCTTCCAGGATGACTTTCTAGCCACATCATTCCACAGTGATCTCCACACTTGGCAAGAACTATAAAAGTTGTTTCATGAAGGCTTCTTTTATATCTCCTAGAATTTCCAGGACAGTACTGGGCAAAGAGTAGGCACTAAATAAAAACTTGTTAATTGAATCAGGAAGAAAATAAAAGAATTTTTTAAATAGAAAATGACCGTAAAACCCAAGAGATGTTAGACAACTGAGTTGAACTTCCTCCCTCAAGTCCACAGATGTCATTTACTAACCAAGTACCTAAGCCCTATTTTCCTTCAGCCATGTTAATTTGGCAGGAACATTCATGGCAAGGCACTTGAATAACGCCTTCAAAGTATTAGACATAAAATTATTATTAGCTTGTGTTTCATATCTAAGGAAGTGAGATAATTTATATGGTTCCACCCCCAAAGATACACAAGGGTGTAAGTAAAAAGTCCCCTTCTCACTCTGCCTGCTAGATACTCAGCTCTTCTGGGGGATAACCAGTGTTCCATCATTCCTCTGTAGCCTTATAGAGATGTTCTGTAGAGATACAAACAACTACATATATGTATCTTTACCCCCTCTCGTTATCTAGAAGGTGGCATATTTATACGTTTATACTGGAAGTTAATTCTTAGTAAATAAATAAGTTAAAATGTAAAAAGAAAGCCAAGCATATAAAATGATGAACAAAAAGATTAAAGGAAAAGAGGCCAGGCACGGTGGCTCAATCCTGTAATCCCACACTCTGGGAAGCTGAGGCAGGCTGATCACATGAGGTCAGGATTTCAAGACCAGCCTGGCCAACATGGTGAAACCCCATCTCTACTAAAAATACAAAAATCTTGCACATGTACCCCAGAACTTAAAGTAAAATAAAATAAAATAAAAATACAAAAATTAGCTGGGCATGGTAGAGCATGCCTGTAGTCCCAGCTACTGGGGAGGCTGAGGCATGAGAATTGCTTGAGCCGGGGAGGCGGAGGTTGTGGTTAGCTGAGATCGTGCCACTGCACTCCAGCCTGGATGACAGAGCAAGACTCTGTCTCAAAAAAAAAAAAAAAAAAAAGGAAATTGTGGTTTGGTTTGGTGCATGCATTGACTAGTGTTTTCTTAGAATGTCAAAAGTTAATCTGTTTTGATAGCATGGTAAATACCCACTGTGTAAATTATCATCATCTGCAAAAGTCCAAATTGAATGAATGCCCTGCCACACAAAGATAATGACCCCTGAGGAAGGCGACAGTGAGGGCTAGAAGTGGGAATGTGAAGTCTTTGGTCTCTGAATCTGCACTTTAAGTTCTGTCTATCATGCTCAATGCTGTGTCACATGCAACACCTTTTCAGTTATAAAAGAGTGATAATTTTATGGATAGATTACCCTGAACATCAGAGAAATGATGATGTTGGCAATGTGTTTGTTCAAATGGAGAAGAATGTCTGCCTTGGTAGCAAGTGACTGCTATGACTGTAATTCCCAATACTTAGGGACTTTGATCCAAATATGTCTATGCTATGTGATAATCACTATTGGAAAACATTTTTCCATTCAGCCCACATATAGAAGCCAGGTGCTGCAAGGAGACAGGTAAATAGATACATATCCCTGTCCTCAAATACTCAGCATAGGAATAACAGGTGAATATGTAATTGTAGCAGGTGAGGAAATTTATACATGGTTATACTATATAGTCTGAATGAACTGGTAATGTTTGTTTAATCACTGTGATCAGCTTCTGCTTGAGTCTGGAAGGACAACAAAAGGTTGACTGAGCACTCAAAGAAAAGCAAAGCTTTGGGTCGGGCACAGTGGCTCATGCCTATAATCCCAGCACTTTGGGAGGCCAAGGTGGGCAGATCACGAGGTGAAGACATTAAGACCATCCTGCCCCACATGGTGAAACCCCGTTTCTGCTAAAAAGACAAAAACTAGCTGGGCGTGGTTGGTGCGTGCCTCTAGTCCCAGATACTTGGGAGGCTGAGGCAGGAGAACTGCTTGAACTTCGGAAGTTGCAGTGAGCCAAGATTGCACCACTGGTGACAGAGCCAGACTCCGTCTCAAAAAAACAAAAAAAAAATGAAAAGAAAAGCTTTGCAGACAGGAGGGTACCCCCAACCGCCTTTCCCCCACCCCCTACTGCTTCTACACACACACGCGCGCGCGCGCGCGCACCTAAACAATGTGCAACATCTCACTGAAATGCAACCTGAGAAGAGATTGCAGGCGTGGTGGAGGGCAATGTTGAAAGACTCATGGCTCCATGGAGATGGGGTTGGTACTCAGCCCTTCTGACTTCAAAGCCAATGCTCTTTTCAGTCATCTTCTCTTTTTGGAAGATAGCCCAGAGCCCTCTTAGCTGGCACTTTGGTTTGTTGAAATCTGGTCTTCATATTATCCCCTAGAGGAAAACATGTTGTTTCCCCTGAATCAGAGAACACTTCCAAGCTGGGGAAAAAAAATGTCCAGTTTAGTCTTTTCCAAGCCTAGCACTCCTACTCCCTCTAATGGCTTCTCTTAGGGCATCATTATGAACATTTTCAAGATGTGATGTAGTTTGTGAAGCCGCAGTTTACAGCGAGGTGCCTGAAATTGCACTGGACCACCAAATACCATTGGTTTAGTGGGGTGGCCCCTCCTGTGATCCAGACATTGTAACATCTTAGATCTAAGGGTGGGAGGTCTCAAGCAGCCTTCCAGTCTCTATTCCATAGTTGTCCTAAAAGTTAGCTCATTGTGCTAAAAGTTAACACTTTCTTGAATATATTTTAATAAGTTTCCCTACTCTGAATATGCTTTAATGAAAACATTACTTTTATTAAATGTTATTTTCAATATTATGTAAATATTGACTGAGGACTGGGTATCTAGCAATGGTAAAACAAGTGTTTTTGTTGTTAGTTCTGAAATGGTTGGTAAAGGAATAAAAGCAATTCATCTGTCTTTTGGATTGTGAGTGTCATGAAAGCAGGGACTTGGTCTGGCTCCTCTTTGTGCTCTGGCTCCTGGCACAGTATCTGACCCACTGAAGATACTTAATTTTTAATCAGCAAGTTAGTGCTGCTATGAGCCAGGCACAGTTCAATATGCTTCACAACTATTAACTTATTTCATCCTTACAGTAACCGTTTGCAGATGAAACTAGTATCATACCTTATCAGTCACAGATAAGGAAACTGAGGCACAGAGATGAGAAGCAATTTGCCTAAGGTCTCAGAAGGAGTGGCAGAGCCAAGGTTCATACCACACAGTCTGGCTGCAGTGCCCTTGTTCTCTGTCATTCTGCTCCGCTGCCCGTCATCAATGTTGAATGAGTGTATGATCACTGGATTTATCCTTGAGGAATGCTTTTGTAAATTAGGTCTTTAATTTCTTTTACCCCATAAATATTTAATGAGAGCTTACTATGTGTCCAGCATCCTGAAAGAAAGGTTGGAGAAATATAAAGCTCTATAGAGAGTTTATAATTTTAATTTTGTTAGGGAAGACACACACACACACACACACACACACACACACACACACGAAATAACATTGCAGACAGTATATTATTATACTAATAGCTTCCATATAGATGCCATAGGAATTCAGAAGAAAGGATATTAGATTATTAAAGGACAATATGACAGACCCTAGGTAGCCCCACAGCTCCTGCTCCTGCTGTCCACACACTGTACAACCTGCTCCTGACCCCCAGTGGGGATTGCTTACGTAATAAATATGGCAAAAATGAGAGGTTTGACAGATGTAATTAAGGTATTAAATCAGTTGATTTTGGGGTCAGGTCCTGAGTGGGCCTAACTTAGATAAAAGCTCTTGGCTGGTCTCAATTTTCTGGCCTCAAGTGATCCTCCCACCTCTACTTCACTGATTTGAAATTACAGGAATGAACCACTGTGCCTGGCCTTCACTGGCTTATGTGAACAGAAATGTTAGAGAATCCTTTGACAAAGAACTGTGGGCAGCCTCTAGGACTTGAGGGTGGCTTTCAGATGATAGCCAGAAAAAAATCAGGGTCCTTACAAAGACACAAGAAAATGAATTTTTTTTCTTTCTTTCTTTTTTTTTTTTTGAGACAGGGTCTCACTCTGTCACCAAGGCTGGAGTACGGTGGCATGATCTTGGCTCACTGCAACCTCTGCCAACCAGGCTCAAGCAATCCTCCCCTCTCAGCTTCCTATGTCGAGACTAGAAGTGCATGCCACCATACCCAGCTAATTTTTTGTACTTTTGAGTACAGAGAGACAGGTTTTTGCCATGTTGCCCAGGCTGGTCACAAACTCCTGGTCTCAAGTGATCCGCCAGCCTCAGCCTCCCAAACTGCTGGGATTACAGGCATGAGTTAGCATACTTAGTTGGAAATGAATTCTAGCTAACAACCTGAATGATCCTGAACATAGAAACTCAGTCAAGCCTTCAGATGAGAACACAGCCTCCCTGACACCTCGATTGTAGCCTTGTGAGAGCCTGAGCAGAGGACTCAGTGAAGCTGAGCCACAGAAACCATGAGATGACAAACATTTGTGTTTTAAGGTGTGCATTTGTTATGCAGCAATGGACAACAGACACCACTCTCAGGAATTAGTGGATATAAGGGAGAAAGATCTCTCTGTGCTTCCTGTTTCCCAAGTTTTGTGATCAGGGATAGGGAGAATTCAGCTATTGATACAAATATGGGAATCAGGAGTAGATACCTATGAGTGGGGAAAGGCGAGATGAAGATGACTTCTGTTTAAGTGCTGAATTTGAAGAAAATCAGAGTAGTCACTTAAAAGTTGGGGGGCCGGGTGTGGTGGCTCACACCTGTAATCCCAGCACTTTGGGAGGCTGAGGCAGGCAGATCAAGAGGTCAGGAGATTGAGACCATCCTGGCTAACACGGTGAAACCCCATCTCTACTAAAAATACAAAAAATTAGCCAGGCGTGGTAGCACACGCCTGTAATCCCAGCTACTCGGGTGGCTGAGCCAGGAGAGTAGCTTGAACCCGGGAGGTGGAGGTTGCGGTGAGCCAAGATCACGCGACTGCACTCCAGCCTGGCTGACAGAGTGAGACTCTGTCTCAAAAATAAATAAAGAAGTTGGGAGTGGGGTTTACGTGAAAACTTAAGGCTGATGGGAAATTCGGTCATTATCAGCAGAGTTGACAGCTGAAGTCCCCAGAACAAAAGTATTGTCCCACGGAGGGTGTTCAGAGGAGGATGGGGATTCGTCTCGGGGAGAGGCCACGGGTGGGCCCGGGAGAAGGAAGGCAGAACCAAACCCAGGAGGGCCCGGGTAGTGCAGAGTCAAAGAAAAGACTTGACGGATTGGTTCTGTTGCTCTGGATAGTCCATTTTCCCTTCAAGAGTAATTGCAGTGCAACTTCTAAGAGGCAGACTCCATTTTTCAGGTCAGAAAAGTTGAAATACCTGGACCGATACCATAGTAACAGTAAGTGAGGGCTGGATTTGAACTCGCATTTCATATCATAGCCCAAGATGTTTCTGCTACACATTTAATTCATTCTTACCACTCAAAGGAGAATAAAATGAGTAAGCCGAGGGCCAGCACAGAGACTAACGAAGGCTCTCCTACGCACCCGGGAGGTGGAGCGGCCTAGCCGACCGCAAGCGCAAGCCACCGCCTTGCGGTGCTTACCGGAGCGCTGGTTTGGCGGGTAGGTGTGCGCAGGCGCGGCCACGGGCGCATGCGTGCTCACTCCGGCGCGCCGTGCCGGCGGGGGCGGGGATACGCCGTGTGCGCGGCCGGGGCGGAGCGGAGGAGGAGGAGGGGGTGGTGGCCGGGCTGCGGGGTAGGATCCCGCTGTAGGCTCGGGTAAGCTACGCGCACGCAGTGCTGAGTTCCCGCACGCTGCGGCGCCATGGAGATCGGCACCGAGATCAGCCGCAAGATCCGGGTGAGGCCTGCGCCGGACGGGGGTGGGAAGCCGGGTCTCGGCGGGCGAGCGGGCGGGAGGGCGGTTGTCAGGAGTAACGGGGACCTTGGGCCCGGGTGGACGCTGCGGCCTGGCCGCCGCCGGACGCTCCTAGCGGGCTGCAGCGCCCCCGGTCCAGGCCGCCTCGGGCCTGGGGGCATTTGCGGCCTCAGAGCACGGCTCCGAGGCGGGCGGGCGAGCGGGGCTGCGGCTGAAGTAGCCGCGGGGAAACGGAAGGACGGCTGCAGGCCCGGCGGGAGCCACCACTGCGGCGAAGCGAGCAGCTCAGGATCCGCTGTGGGAGGTGGTCGCCGTGGGGCCGGAGCGGGGTGTGGGGGGGCGCAAGCGAGGCCCCTCCTCGCCTCCGCCCCCGCCCCCGCCCGGGGGACCCGGCGGTGCGCGCACCAGCAAAGTGGCCTCAGCGCTGCGGAGTCGGTCTTTTCCTAGAGCCGCGTTTCTTACATGCACGTTTACTCTTTTTCTCTCAGAGTGCCATTAAGGGGAAATTGCAAGAATTAGGAGCTTATGTTGGTAAGTGTTTTTTGGTTGTTAGTCTCTTGGAATTTTGAATTTGCAGCTAATTGAATTTTAGTGAGGGCATATTTCTCACCGTGCTTTGGACGTTGGGAGAGACTCCCTTCTATCTTCTTCAAATCCTGTACTCCTTGGTTACTTCCTTATCATTCTTTTTGCAACCTTGCATTTTTTCTCCCAAACCACCTTCTGTTATAGTGTTTTGAAATTTAGTTTCCTGCGTTAAGGCTCTGTCATATTTTACATAATGTTTAACCAAATTTTATTTATGTGTTTTTTTTTATTCTCTCTCTCTCTCTCTCATTTTAAATTCTAGGGACGGGGTCTCGCTAAGTTGCCCAGGCTGGTCCTAACCCCTGGGCACAAGCGCTCCTCTGACCTCAACCTCCCAAGGTGCTGGGAGTGCAGGGATTACTAGTGTGAGCCGCCATGCTTGTTTAAGGTGTCCTATTCTTGTTACTTTTCTCTTAACATTTGTTTTTAGAACTCTGATTTTGGTTGTGAATGTTTGATGCTTTCTGGCATTTACTTCTGTAAAATGGTTCAGTGAGTTTTATTTTCAGATCTCTTTATGTTTTCCCTCTTTCTCTCCTCTGAAACAGTAAAGCGTTTTCCTTCACCTTATTGTTTTATAATTTGAGTGTTTACTCTGGTCCAGGCACTGTGCTTAACTGTTGTATATGCATTAACTCAGAATAATCCCTGCAAGAACACTGGAAGGTAAGTGGCAGTATCTTTGACTGTGTAAACAGGGAAACTGAGGATTTGCCTACTTGAGTAAGGTTTTATGGTTTGCCCCCAAAGCTAGTGCCTCCTGTAAAAATAATAGCTACCACTTATGACAGTGGTTCTCAAAGTGTGGGAGACTCCAAGGGTCTCTGAAGTCAGAACTGTTTTCGTAGTAGTACTGAGGTAGTAACTAAGATGGTATTTGCTAATTTTCCACTATGTTGACATTTGGATTGTGTAAAACTAATGATTGGTAAAACTGGTCAACATAGTCACACCATAATAGAGATTGTATTCAAATCACTCCCCACTTGTATTTTTTTTAAGCTAGTTACCTTTAAAATGTCATTGATGAAGATGTGAAGTCCAGGGTTTAAAAAATATTTTTTGTCTTTTTCGTATTCAGTGTGAGGAAATGGAAATGCTCATAAAACATTTTTATTGTATTCTGAAATATGGTTGTTTTAAGGAACATCATTTGAGTTGGGAACTAAGCTAGCCGCCTCTTTCATGGAACATCATTTTTAACTTCAAAGAACCGGTAATCTGGTTACATACACTAGGATATTTGGCAGATATTTACTTGAAAGTGAGCAAAGAAAAGAACCCATAGTCTTTGTTGCCAATCACATGTGAGCTTTCAAATGAAAATTAGAATTTTAGAAAATCTGAGCCTGCCTCCATGAACTTGACAGCTTCCCAGTACTAAAAAAAATTTCTGATTAAATCAATGGTGATATTAAAAAATAATTTTATATTGCATAATGAAATATATCAAGTATGTCAGTGGTTTTTGTAGCTCAGTGGACCTGTTTTTGTTTTTTGTTGTTGTTGTTGTTTTTGTTTTTTGTTTTTTTTTTGAGATGGAGTCTCACTGTGTCCCCAGGCTGGAGTGCAGTGGCTTGATCTCAGCTCACTGCAACCTCCACCTCCTGAGTTCAAGTGATACTCCTGCTTCAGCCTCCCAAGTAGCTGGGACTTCAGGTGCACCTCACCATGCCCAGCTAATTTTTGTATTTTTAATAGAGACGGAGTTTCACCATGTTGGCCAGGATGGTCTCAATCTCTTGACCTGGTGATCCACTTACCTCGGCCTCCCAGAGTGCTGGGATTACAGGCATGAGCCACTGCACCTGGCCTGAACCAGTATTTTCTAAATAACCAATGCGTAATGTTACAAAATTATGCATGGTTAAAGATTTATTTAAACTGTAGGGTGTGCCAGGCATGGTGAGGCTGAGGCAAGCGGATCACCTGAGGTCAGGAGTTCGAGAACAGCCTGACCAATATGGTGAAACCCCATCTTTAAAAAATAAAAAATAGATAAGTAAACTGTAGGATGGGTCAGTGGATTTCTCTAACAGTTCAAAAAGGTCATTGATGTATTTGACATTCCACATTGCTCTAACATTTAATAAGCTACCACTTCTTTAGTTTTGGTGCAGTGTCACAGAAGGATATCCAGCTTATCTGAAAAGACTGTGAGAATATTCCTTTCTTTTCCAACTGCTATCTTTGAGACCAGATTTTCTTCACATTCTTCAATGATAAGGACAAAGCACAAGATATATAAAAATATGAAACAAGGCCACTCTTTGCACTAAAGTTTTTTTGTTTTGTTTTGTTTTTGAGAAGGGGTTTCACTCTGTCACCTGGGTTAAAGTACAAGGGCGAGATCTCGGCTCACTGCAGCCTCCCCCTCCCAGGTTCAAGCAATTCTCCTGCTTCAGCCTCCCAAGTATCTGGGATTACGGGCACCAGCCACCATACCCTGCTAATTTTTGTGTTTTTAGTAGAGATGGGGTTTCACCATGTTGGCCAGGCTGGTCTTGAACTCCTGACCTTAGGTGATCCATCCACCTTGGCCTCCCACAGTGCTGGGATTACAGGCGTGAGCCACTACACCCAGCCAAAATTTTTTTTTTGAAAATTTATTTTAATAAAAATAATGTTACTTATGTTAATATAATTGGGTTTGTGATTAACATGTGATGGGTGTATTTTTTAATGAATTAATAAATACTTTAAAAATTCTCAGTTCTAATTTTGAACACAGTAAATAATAGATAGAACCTGCATAAACCAGAGAAGGGGCCCAAGATTGAGAATTGGTAATTTATGGAGTGCTTTCCACCATTTGCTGGGTGATTTCATAAATGATTTGTTGTCAGGATTGTTGTAAGACTAACAGATGAGAGAATTGAAGCTCAGATAATGAGATAATTGAAGCTCAGAGAAAATGAAGCTGAACCAAGATTTATTTATTCTTTTATTTTCTCAACACTTGAACTGCATTTTTAATATTTTTCTTTGAAACAAATGTTTGAAAGTACTTTGAATGAACCTTTCTGCCTATGTAGAAATATTACAAGTATTTAAGGTATTAAAAAACCTGGCAGGGCACGGTGGTTCACACCTGTAATCCCAGCACTATGGGAGGCCGAGGTGGGTAGATCACTTGAGGTCAGGAGTTCGAGACCAGCCTAGCAAAGATGGTGAAACCCCATCTCTACTAAAAATACAAACATTAGCCAGCATGATGGCAGGCACCTGTAATCGCAGCTACTCAGGAGTCTGAGGCAGGAGACTGACTTGAACCCGGGAGACAGAGGTTGCAGTTAGCCAAGATTGCGCCACTGCACTCCAGCCTGGGGGACAGAGCAAGACTGTCTCAAAAAGAAATCTAATGGGGTTTTGGGGGTGCAGAGCCTAGAGTTCCTAATAACAACTTTTGCCTCTATATCTTGTTACTGAGGATTTTTTTTCCTTCACTTAGGATTCCCACTGTGATGGTGTTTTTTGGCTTTTTTTTTTAAATCCTAGACCTCACCCTTATGATCACTATAGGATTACCACTGTGAGGTAAAACAGTGAGTGGAGTTGACATTATTTAATGTTTAAATTGAGTTTTTTAAATGATGTGGTGCTTTTGGGTCTATTGTTTATTTGATGTTGCTGCAAGTTTGTTACCCTGAGTAATTGTAACCTGCCTTTACCAAAAGTAAAGATGTTCTCTTGAGGAATTAGTGTTGTTTTGAAACATTGTAAATTTAAACAAAACTATATTTCCTGGAAGCTTCTTTGAAATGAAGCATTATTAAAAAGATTCAAGGAAGTGAACGCACACTCAAGTTTGATTCTGTAATTCAGAATGTCTAGTTTTGTAAGTATTAATTCTTAATTTCCATCCTTCTAGTAATTAAAATACCTGTGGAATTAGGAGAAAAAAATTAAAGCTAAGCTCTTTTGCCCAATATAATCCCACTATCACTCTGAGACTCTAAAGCTTAGAGCTACATCTATATTTTCAAGCATATCAGCTTTAAGAAGAAAGTTTTGAGGAAACAAAGTTTTGATATACCTTTCCTTTTAAATAGATGAAGAACTTCCTGATTACATTATGGTGATGGTGGCCAACAAGAAAAGTCAGGACCAAATGACAGAGGATCTATCCCTGTTTCTAGGGAACAACACAATTCGATTCACCGTATGGTATGTTTCTGAATTTTTGTGCCTCAGACCAAAGTTTGGCACAAACGAGAGTTGATATCCTGTCTGAAGAATGGTTCTTGGCAGTTGAGTTAGGTTCACTTTGGAGAGGCAGTTTGTGAGTGATGAGAGCACAGCCTCTGTATTAGTCCTTTTTCATACTGCTATAAAGAAATACTTGAGACTGGATAATTTATAAAAGAAATAGGTTTAATTGACTCACAGTTCCACATAGCTGGGGAGGCCTCAGGAAACTTAAAATCATGGCGGAAGGGGAGGCAAGCACCTTCTTCACAAGCTGGCAGGAAAGAGAAGAGTGAAGGAGGAACTTCCAGAGACTTTTAAAACTATCAGATCTCATGAGAACTTGCTATGCTGAGACTGTCATGGGAGAAACCACCCCCATGATGCAATCACCTTCCTCCCTTGACAGGTGGGGATTATAATTCAAGATGAGATTTGGATGGCGACACAGAGCCAAACTTTACCAGCCTCTGAAGCCAGACTGCCAAAGTTGAATCTTGGCCCGGCATCTTGCCTTGGTTTCTCCATCTGGGAATAGTAAAATCACCTGCTTTATAAAGTTGTTGTGAGGATCAAATGGGCTCATATGTGTAAAGTGCTTATAGGTGTCTCTAGCCTATGTCCCTGAGGAATTCTTAGTATCTGTCAGCTATAGTTATTATATTTCTTTTGTAAATTTCTATATCTTTTTTTGAGACAGAATCTTACTCTGTTATCTAGGCTGTAGCACAGTGGTACAATAATGGGTCCCTGCAGCCTCAATTTCCTGGGTTCAGGTGATCATCCCATCTCAGTGTCCTCCCTCCCCCACACCTATGCCTGGCTAATTTCTTAATTTTTTGTTGAGACAGGGTCTTCTATGTTGCCCTGGATGGTCTTGAATTCCTGGGTTCAAGCAGTCCTTCTGCCTTGGCCTTCAGAAGTCTTCGGATTATATTTGTGTGCCACTGCAGCTGGCCAGCTTCTCCATCATATAGTTCCTTTTCCCATACCAAAACCAGTTACAGATCTTTTTTGAACTGGGTTGGCTTCTTATATTGCCTTTTACAATGAATTACCTCTTATATGGCAAGGTTTTCTGTTTCTAACTTTTTAAGCTCTTTATTAAACTCACACTTTCATTTTAAGTAATAATTGTGGTGTAATTTTATAGCATATTTGAGATTTTTAAGTTTGGAATTTTAAAATAGGCAACTTTGCTTTTATACATAAATTACTGTTGTATGTCTTTAGTTGAGAATGCTGACTAGAAGTGTAAGATTCAACTTAAGATGCTAGGTCCTGGTACCAGGTTTGAGGTCAAGAGAGGATAGGGGCTGGAAGATAATGATATAGCTGAGAATAGACAAGAAATACTTTATAAGACCACTCAGACTAGGAACTACCAGTTACCGTCAAAGCTGCTGATGTAGCAAATGTTAAGTGAGCAAGTGGCCTGCTGAATTTGAATGGCAACATAAGGCACTAAGTGGGGAGATGAGCCTGGTTAACTTCTTGCCTTTATACCAGAGGTTGTCTTCAAGGTGTTTTTGCCCCAGTAGGGAACTGTATGCTTATCAGCCTTCTTGAAATTCTGCACAGAATTCTCTGGGTTTATACATTGCACAAATTTAAAGAACACTGTATAGTGGTCATCAGTAGTTATGATACACACACTACTGTCTCACTGTGGGTGACCCAGCCCATTCGTTACAATTTGTCCCCAGAGGTTATTCTCTCCCAGCCTCCCCCTCAAAAAAAAGATTGTGGGGCTTTTGACTGGGGAAATTACTATTATTGTGAGTACTGTTTTTCTTCTTCCTATAGTCCAGCCAATCTAAGATGGAAGATTGACTGAGTAGATCCTTTCTCAGATAGCTTGATGGAACACTTTAGAGAGGTTTTTTTTTTTTTTTTTGAGACGGAGTTTCGCTCGTTACCCAGGCTGGAGTGCAATGGCGCAATGGCGCGATCTCGGCTCACCGCAACCTCCGCCTCCTGGGTTCAGGCAATTCTCCTGCCTCAGCCTCCTGAGTAGCTGGGATTACAGGCACACGCCACCATGCCCAGCTGAATTTTTGTATTTGTAGTAGAGACGGGGTTTCACCATGTTGACCAGGATGGTGTCGATCTCTTGACCTCGTGATCCACCCGCCTCGGCCTCCCAAAGTGCTGGGATTACAGGCTTGAGCCACCGCGCCCGGCCGAGAGTTTTTTTTTTTTTGAGATGGAGTTTTGCTCTTGTTACCCAGGGTGGAGTACAATGGCATGATCTTGGCTCACCGAAACCTCTGCCTCCTGGAGTTCAAGGAATTCTCTTGCCTCAGCCTCCCAAGTAGCTGGGACTACAGGCGTACCACCATGCCCAGCTAATTTTTTTTTTTTTTTTTTTTTTTGTATTTTTAGTAGAGACGGGGTTTCACCATGTTGACCAGAATGGTCTCAATCTCTTGACCTCATAATCCACCTGCCTTGGCCTCCCAAAGTTCTAGGATTACAGGTGTGAGCCACCATGCCCGGCCTAGAGAGATTTTTTTTAAACAGACTATGAACTGAATTTAAAACCACATTAATTCAGCATTCTCATCTGGCCATAAATTTGGTCCTTTAACCTCTACTTATGTTTTATGGAAGATGTCCCCATTTTGGCACTTTGCTTTCTAAAGTTAATGTTCATTAACACCAGCCCCAAACAGACTATTCTGATTATTTGGAGCCTTGAAATAATTGTGCTCATAGGTGTCTCTAGCCCATGTCCGTGGGGACAGTAGCATGTGACTAGGGTTCTCATTGAAACATGAGATTTTTGGCATTTTTTTGGAGGTACTGGGAAGGGATATAAGGCAAATCACCTCATTTATAACTCCCAAAACAGGTTATGTTACAAGCAAGGTTGTAGCCTTACAGTGTCAGTTTTGAAAGTAATAGATTGAAATGATAAAGCATATTTTGAAATTATAACTTTTTTTAACCTCTCAGAATTAAGTTGTCCAAGAAACTATCTAATTTAAGCAGTTAATATAAACTGCTTAAATGCTTGTAATAATAAGAAATATTACATGTTTATGATACTTGGTCTTATTTTACTGTAAGCTGCAGTAAGTCTTTAGTACTTGGAAAACGGTGACATTTTGTAGACTGACTCTGGTCAGATGATGTTTTTTTCCCTTATTTTTGCAGAGGCTAGATGTTGAATACAGTGGAGAAAAAAATACAGTTTATTGACTTCTGTAGAATTTATAAAAAGCCTTTTTTTAAAAATGTGAAATTTGAAAGTTAATTTTAATACCGTTTATTCACTTAATACAGCTTATCAGTATTTTTATCAGCTGGGTGTGGTGGCTCATGCCTGTAACCCCAGCACTTTGGGAGGCTGAGGCAGGTGGTTCTCTTGAATCTAGAACTTAAAGTCTAGTCTTGACAACACAGTGAAACCCTGTCTGAATTTTAAAATGATAAAAGTATAAAACATTTTAAAAAATTATCTCTGAATATAATGTCATGAATTTAGAGTGACAGTTGAATTGAAATCTTTCTTAACAGGCTTTATTGTTTTTTTGGTTGTTTTTTTTTCAGGCTTCATGGTGTATTAGATAAACTTCGCTCTGTTACAACTGGTAAGATTCCTAACATTGTTTTTTTTTAAAATTTCTGCTTGCCCTTTCTGTAGTACAAAATCCTTGTGTCAGAAAAAAAAAGAAAAGCAAAGAAATAGAGAAAAAGAAAAAAAAGTTCTACTTGCTATGGCATATGATTTCTTTCTAAAGTCATTTATAGTGCTTTGGAAAAAAACCATTAATTTCAGAACAGTGGTTCATTTGAACTTTTTTAGAAAGCGCATATTTTTATGAACTTAAGAGTAGTAAATGTAATATAATTCAAAGATAATTTAAGTGTGGGAGAGAGAGCAGTGCACTTTATCTGAAGGAAATACTTACATTTGTGTGTGAAGATTTAGCCTCAAGGATATTTCAGTATTTTATAATTGAAAACAATTTAAAAGTCCAGTGATAATAAACTAAATTGTTATGTTACCATGTATGGAATAATAATCAACTATTAAAAATAATGTTGTGAAAGAATAACATGAGAATATACACACATAGGTAGATGTTTTCAAACATGTGTGTGTATGCTCTTCTCCCAAAAAAATCACCTTTGAAATAATTGGTGGAGGGTGGGATGGGGGGGAAAAAAGAGAGATAATTAGTGATTTTTATTTATATTTCTGAAATTTTCTACAATAAACATGTATTGCTTTTGAATTGGTGATGAGGAAGGAAAAGACTTAAAGTAATAAAAATAGATTCAAAGGACTATGTTTTTCTTTTCAGAACCGTCTAGTCTAAAGTCTTCTGATACCAACATCTTTGATAGTAACGTGTCTTCAAACAAGAGCAGTTTCAGTCGGGGAGATGAGAGGAGGCATGAAGCTGCAGTGCCACCACTTGCCATTCCTAGCACTAGACCTGAAAAAAGAGATTCCAGAGTTGCTACAAGTTCACAGGAGTCAAAAACCACTAATATCAGGTAAGAGTCTGGTGTAGACCTGTTGTGGGCAGATGGCTTTGTGTATGTGACATTTATATTAGTTTTTATATGTTTCAGTTTGTTGTTTTCAGCAATTTTTAGAAACAGTGAAGTGATCATGAGCAGTTTTTTGAATAAAATAATGGATAAGATCTAAGTATGGTTATCTTTCATTACAGATTTAATAAATCAAAGTTTAAAGAATGTGCAATTTCAAAGTAGTTTTGAAAGGAGTATATAAAGGGAATATCCTCATTTTTTTAATTGAATTTTTTTGTTTGTTTTAAAGACGGGGTTTCACCATGTTGTCCAGGATGGACTTGATCTCCTGACCTCGTGATCCACCCTCCTTGGTCTCCCAAAATGCTGGGATTACAGGCGTGAGCCACCATGCCCGGCCTTCACTGAAATTTTTTTTTTTTTTTTTTTTTTTCGAGATGGAGTTTCACTCTTGTTACCCAGGCTGGAGTGCAATGGCACAATCTTGGCTCACCGCAACCTCCGCCTCCTGGGTTCAGGCAATTCTCCTGCCTCAACCTCCTGAGTAGCTGAGATTACAGGCACGCGCCACCATGCCCAGCTAATGTTTTGTATTTTTAGTAGAGACGGGGTTTCACCGTGTTGACCAGGATGGTCTCGATCTCTTGACCTCGTGATCCACCCACCTCGGCCTCCCAAAGTGCTGGGATTACAGGCTTGAGCCACCGCGCCCGGCCTCATTGAAATTTTTTAAGTAAACATTCTTTGAAGATTTGGAGATAATTGCCCTAATTTGGTATAATACATTTTGTTGTTCTTTAAATAGGCAGACTTATGATGATGGAGCTGCAACCCGACTAATGTCAACAGTGAAACCTTTGAGGGAGCCAGCACCCTCTGAAGATGTGATTGATATTAAGCCAGAACCAGATGATCTCATTGACGAAGACCTGAACTTTGTGCAGGAGAACCCTTTATCTCAGAAAAAACCTACAGTGACACTTACATATGGTTCTTCTCGCCCTTCTATTGAAATTTATCGACCACCTGCAAGTAGAAATGCAGATAGTGGTGTTCATTTAAACAGGTTGCAATTTCAACAGCAGCAAAATAGTATTCATGCTGCCAAGCAGCTTGATATGCAGAATAGTTGGGTATATGAAACAGGACGTTTGTGTGAACAAGAAGTGCTTAACAGCTTAGAAGAAACGTATAGTCCGTTCTTTAGAAACAACTCGGAGAAAATGAGTATGGAGGTTTGTATGTATTTTTAAATTCTGGCTTATTAGGATAAAAATTGGCAGTTCTTGATACTAAATAATATGTGAAGTCACTGAACACATGTTGCAAGTTTATTTTTAAATTGTTTAACTGCTGTTTCTCATGATACACCAGTCAGATTTTCCTGTCCGTGGCTTGCTCCTAGAGTTCTTTTATATCACATCTGAACACCTTTTTGGGATTTCCAGCATTTGAGATAGCTTTAATCTTATATTAATTGGGGGAGGGGATTTCAGATCAAGTTTAGATTGTTCATGGTAATTGCTAGTAAGCAACCAA
The DNA here is from genome assembly GCF_009761245.1 of Sapajus apella. Classification (NCBI taxonomy): domain Eukaryota; kingdom Metazoa; phylum Chordata; class Mammalia; order Primates; family Cebidae; genus Sapajus; species Sapajus apella. The sequence continues at coordinate 14,667,784 of NW_022436960.1, read as the reverse complement.
TTAACTGTTTTATTAGTTTCCTCAATAACACTGTATGCAGCTGTTAATAAAATAAACATAAAGCTCTAATTTTTGTTTTAGCTAAAGGTTGGCTATTGGGGATAATATTCATAGTTTTACACAAAACCAAGAAATATCCTGTGAATTTTTCATATTACTGTTTTTTTCTTAAAAAATATTCTGTGGTACAACTTTTGTTATTTTCCGAGATGAGTTAAGCATAAATTTTATCTGATTGCAGGATGAAAACTTTCGGAAGAGAAAGTTGCCTGTGGTAAGTTCAGTTGTTAAAGTAAAAAAATTCAATCATGATGGAGAAGAGGAGGAAGAAGATGATGATTATGGGTCTCGAACAGGAAGCATCTCCAGCAGTGTGTCTGTGCCAGCAAAGCCTGAAAGGAGGTACCTTAAACATGGCTGTAAATTAGTCTTTTACTGCCTTGATGGAGTCTTCTCAATTTCTTGAAGAGAATAATCATTAAAATACTTTTTTTCAATATATGGAGTCTTACTCTGTCATCCAGGCTGGAGTGCAGTGATGTGATCTTGGCTCACTGCAACCTCTGCCTTCCAGGTTCAAGTAATTCTGCTGATTCAGCCTCCCGAATGGCCAGGATTACAGGTGCACACCACCATGCCCAGCTAATTTTTGCATTTTTAGTAGAGATGGGGTTTCACCATATTGGACCAGTCTGGTCTTGAACTCCTGACCTCAGGTTATCCGCCAACCTTGGCTTCCCAAAGTACTGGGAATATAGGTATGAGCCAATGCACCCAGCATAAATACTTAATGTAATACCATGTAGACTTTTCCATTGGCTTTTGAGAAACACATTAATAAGAGAAATTGCTTAACATTTGTAAAGATTTGCAGAAGATATTAAACACTGATGATGGCGTGAGGAGGAACACATCAATTAATATTCAGATTTGTTATGTTAAAAAAAACTAGGGCCGGGCTCGGTGGCTCATGCCTGTAATCTCAACACTGGGAGGCTGAGGCGGGTGGATTACCTTAGGTTGGAAGTTTGAGACCAGCCTGGCCAGCATGGTGAAACCCTATCTCTGCTTAAAAAAATAAAAATAAAAAAAAATAAAATACAAAAATTAGCTGGGCGTGTTGGCAGTGCCTTTGTAATCCCAGCTACAAGGGAAGCTGAGGCAGGAGAATTGCTTGAACCCAGAAGGTGGAGATTGCAGTGAGCCGAGATTGCGCCATTGCACTCTAACCTGGGCAACAGATTGAGACTCCATATCCAAAACAAAACAAAAACTAAAAGGGACCTGGGCATGGTAGCTTATGCGTGTACCTAGCACTTTGGGAGGCTGAGGCAGGAGTATTGCTTGAGGCCAGGAGTTCAAGACCAGCCTGGGCAATGTAATGAGTCTTTTGTCACTACAAAGATAAATTAGCCAGTCATTGTGGCAGGGGCCTATAGTCTTAGACTGGAGAGGCTGATGGGGAAGGATTACTTGAGCCTAGAAATTTAAGGCTGCAGTGACACACTACACTCCAGCCTGGGTGATAGAGCAAGACTCTTGTCTCTTTAAAAAAAAATAAGATTCCAGTCTAGTTGGCATTTTCTAAAAACTGCAGCTCGTCTGTTTAAAACCTGGAGAAGGTTGTGGTAAAGGCATAATGGGTGGCCTGTGAAGAAGTGAAATTTAAAGTTTAATAAAAATACCTTTCTTAACTCTTTTAGACCTTCTCTTCCACCTTCTAAACAAGCTAACAAGAATCTGATTTTGAAGGCTATATCTGAAGCTCAAGAATCTGTAACAAAAACAACTAACTATTCCACAGGTAACTTAAATGTATTATGTTTACACTTCGTAAAAGATTTCTGCAATTCTTGAGTAAGCTGAAAGTGATTGCTCCTTAAATTGTATAAAATAAAGGTGCCTGTCAGATGTCAAGACCAAGATGAGGTTCCCCTGTAGAAGAATGGCTTTAAAGGAGATTGACTGGTTTGAGGAACTTTGCCAGGCGTAGTGGACTGTAGTTTTTTGAGCACCATATAATGCTTTTTATACTGTTTCCAATGTGTGTGAAATACATAGTACATAAACATTTTGAAGAGAATTTTGATGAAGTGGGACTTTCATATTAGTAGCATTAGATTCAGCATCAGATATGAATTTATGATGTATAAAGGGGAGTACAATTGGATAGTAATAGGCAGCTGAAGTCATAGAAATTTGTTTAACAGTAGTACATAAACAGATTGGTTTCCTCCCTTTCAGTGGAACTCAAGAATTTAATCATTTGTGATGTTCCTGCTCCAATTCTAGTGGAAGTACTAAATCTTTTTATCACAGAATATAAAAGTATTACATTTTTTTCCCTCTTGTGACAGAGTCTCGATTCTCACCCAGGCTGGAGTGCGGTGGCATGATCTCAGCTCACTATAACCTCTGCCTGCCGGATTCAAGCAATTCCTGAGTAACTGGGACTATAGGTGCACGCCACCATGCCCGGCTAATTTTTGTATTTTTAGTAGAGACAGGGTTTCACCATGTTGGCCAGGATGGTCTTGATCTCCTGACCTTGTGATCCACCCACCTTGGCCTCCCAAAGTGCTGGGATTACAGGCATAAGCTACTACTCCCGGCCTACATGTTTTCAAAACAGGAGATGAATCAGCTGTAAGCTGGTCTTAGGGAAAGCTCATTTGGAAATGCAAACAACTGATGGGTGTCATTTTGTGTTGTCATTAAATTCTGTACTCTGGCCAACCTGTTGTAGCCAATGTGTAAACTTGCGTTAACAAGCTGGTGATAATGAGCTACTCTAAAAAGATGTAAGTTTTTGCTGTGGATTTGATGGATGTAGTTACAGCATTGCCCTGCCTGTCCACTCTCTCAGGCATCTCTTTTTTTACCCCTTCCTAAAGTGAGGTAAACTACCCATCAGTTTTTTTGTTTGCTTTCTTTTTTTTTTGAGATGAAGTCTTGCTCTGTTGCCCAGGCTAGAGTGCAGTGGCATGATCTTGGCTCACTGCAGCCTCTGCCTTCTGAGTACAAGTGATTTTCCTGCCTCAGCCTTCCAAGTAGCTGGGATTACAGGTGCTTGCCACCGTGCCAGGCTTATATTTTTGTTACTTAGTAGAGATGAGATTTCACCATGTTGGCCCAGCTGGTCTCGAACTGCTGACCTTAGGTGATCACCCGCCTCGGCCTCCCAAAGTGCTGGTATTACAGGGGTGAACCACCATGCCTGGCACCATCAGGTTTTGATTCTGATATTTGCCTGTCTTCTTCTTTCTCCTTATCCCTAATTTAACCTTGAACACAAAATTCAACAGGTTTGGCATATGGATAAGGATTGATAAAGATAGCAAAGGTACACTCTTAACCTAATGGTATGTCAATCTACATTTCATTTCCTGATCTATCAGCATATTAATTGTCTAGAATGCTGAGAAGTTTAGAGAATTTCCATGACTTTCAAAATTTCTTCTTTACCTAGGTTATCTAATTTGAAACTGATATAAGATCATGAAGCTAAGTTTAAATAAGTCACATTTTGTTGAAAGTGAATACATATGTACGGTATTCATGACATGTGGGTTAAAATGTATGGACATTATTTACATATGTGTGGATAAATAGGTCAGGTATCTAGCTCAGCAATGTAAGAAAAAAATGAATGGTATGTGGATTGACTTCCTCATGTGTATATTCTATTCTGTTCTATTCTTTTTTTTTTTTTTTCTTTTTTTTTTTGGAGAGGAAGTCTCACTCTTGTTGCCCAGGCTTGAGTGCAGTCATGCAATCTCAGCTCACTGCAGCCTCCTCCTTCTGGGTTCAAGTGATTCTGCTGCCTCAACCTCCCAAGTAGTTGGGATTACAGGCATGTGTATCACACCCAGCTAATTTTTGTATTTTTAGTAGAAACGGGGTTTTACCATGTTAGCCAGGCTGTTCTCAAACTCCTGATCTCAAGTGATCCACCCACCTCGCCTCCCAGAGTGCTGGGATTACAGGCGTGAGCCACCATGCCCAGCCTGAACTCCTCATATGTTCTAAACCAAAGGAGGCATTTATATTTAATATGATGTAGTCGCTGTTGAGTTTTGATGTATTACTGCATTTGTATTTCTGTCTTTTTTGCTTTTATGTGAAAGTCCCACAGAAACAGACACTTCCAGTTGCTCCCAGAACTCGAACTTCTCAAGAAGAATTGCTAGCAGAAGTGGTCCAGGGACAAAGTAGGACCCCCAGAATAAGTCCCCCCATTAAAGAAGAGGAAACAAAAGGAGATGCCATAGAAAAAAATCAAGGTAATCACTTAAATGGTGTTTCATTCTTTACTACAGTTTTTTTATGAGGCATTACATATTTTCCAATGGATTTTTATGAAATGTTACACTATTAAAAAAAAGTGATGATTAAGACCAGAAATAGAATGAGAAGAATGTCATGAGGAAAGTTCATACCAACACTTTTCAGAAAGAAAAACAAATTTTTTTAAAGAGATAGGGTCTTGCTGTGTTGCCCAGGCAGGCCTCAAACTCTTGGGCTCACGCAGTCCTCCTGCCTCAGCATCTTGAATGGCTAGAACTATAGGTGTGTACCACTGCACCAAGCCCTTTCTAGAAATTTTTGAAAGTCTTTTTATTGTGATAATTTTTAACATCCTGAAAAATGGAAAGGGTAGTACAGTGAACTCTCATGAACCTAGTCATTAAGCCTTAATTATTATCAGAATTTTGCTGGTCTTTACATAGCTCCTTCTTAAAGATATATTTATTTCTGCATTCTTTCTTTTTCTCTTTTTGTTGATCCTACTCATTTACCTGAACTGGAAATTTTAGTTATTTTTAAATCTCCCGACTCTTAAGCATTCTGTCTCTGACCTGCCATATGTGTCCCAGCGACCCTAGGTCTTTTTTTTTTTTTTTTTTTGGCTTCCTTTTTTCTCAGCTTTCTCCCCCAATTCCTATACAATCCTCTGACTTTGAAAGTGTGTCTCTCATCTTCTGACTCCTTTATGAAAGTGTTTCTCCTCTCCTCCTTATTGCCCAGAATTAATGCCATTAGTTTGGGCTTTTGGTATCTCTGTTGTCTGACCACTGAGCTTGCACAGCCCTTCTCCATGACTCTCAAAGAAAAAAGTCTTTTTCTACTAAGATTTGAATTTTAAAACCCCACCAAGAAAATCTGTATGCTTATTATGTTTTCTCACATGTTTCAAGAACCTTGGAATATATTTTTTTATATCTCCGAAACTGTCCTTTAAACTGTTCCAGCTTTCATGAAACCTTATGATTTCAAAATTGTCAATTCTGTGTTCGTCTACTCATTGTGTCTCTTTGGAAATTTTTGACTATATTGTGCAGTTTGCTGTGACAGCATTGTATGGTATTCTGATAAATGATAGGTCTAAGGACAAGACCTGTTTGTTCCCCAAACAGCCCATAGATACCAACTGGAAAATGTGAATGGGCCAAATTGAGAAGAGAAGCTGAAACCTTGGAGGGATTTTGCACAGTTCAGTGGTGGATGAGGCTAATGTAGAAGGGCTGCGGCGGTCTACTCCCTGTGGAATCTGCAGTGTGTTGCCCCAATGTTTTCTTCAAAGATAGGACTCTCCATGAGAGTCTTGGAGTAGAATCAGTTGGAGCAGGGAAATAGACAGTAGAGATAGGAAAGAATGTCAGATAAAAATAGGAGAGGGAAACAATAGGAAATCTCAAAGCAAGGCACTATATTTTTTACATCACAAAATCAACAGAAGAAGGTTGTTGATTCTGAAGTTAGAATAGCTATCTGAAGCAAACTTTCCCCTAAAATGAACAACAGAAAAGTATCAAGGTCAAGTCCTGTGCCAAATTAAAAGATAAAAAGGAATAAAAGACAAAATAGCATTGTTTCAGTGAAAGCATGCTGAAAGGTATGCTGAAAAGAAATACCATTGCAAAGTGAGCTAGAAGACATTATTTAAATACAAGACAAAACCAAGGAAAACGTAAAACAGAATTAGAAGAACTTTGAGGCTGGGTGTGGTGGCTCATGCCTCTAATCCCAACACTTTGGGAGGCTGAGGCAGGAGGATTACTTGAGCCTAGGAGTTCAAGATCAGCCAGGGCAACATAGCAAGACCTTATGTCTACAGGACATAGTTATTTAAAAATAAATAAAACGTCTTCAGAGAAATTGAAGATAAATGAGAAGAACTTTATAAAAGTCTAAAAGGGTTCATGAGAAAGTGGCAAACACTGAATATAGGCAATAGAAATACACTATATTTATAATAGTAATCTCCAAATAAACAATATTGAGAGAAACAGAGCAAACGTTAACTTTCAAGAAAACTGTCCTGCAGTGAAAACATATTCGAAACTGTTATCTGAAAAATTGCACAGTATACCTGAGAACATTCACTCAGAACCATAAACACTAAGATGTAGTCTATAATTAATGAATTTTTAAAAATAAAAAAAGTTATTTGGACATCTAGGCAAAAGGGGCATATGACTTAGAAGAAAAAGAAAAGTAGATTATCATCAGACTTTTCAACAGCATCACTTTTGTGCCAGAAGAAAATGGACTGGCACATTTAAGATATTCTGGAAAGGAAAATGTGAGCCAAGAATGTAACGTCCAGCAAACGTTACCTTTAGAAGTGATCGGCACCAACTGTTGTCTATACGCAGAAATTCAGAGACTGTTATTCCCATGAACTTTTCTTAGGGAATCTAATGGAGGATGAGCTGCAGACAAGTAAAAGACCTGTTGTCCTAAATTTACACTGGAAATTTTTTTGAACTCACATTGTATTTTATATATAAATAATTTTTTTTCTAGTTCTGTCTACTGCAAGGGCATAGAAACAATAATCAACCCTTAGTAGTATTCATAATTCCCAGATTGTGGTCTTGAAATACTTCCTATTTAGAAAGCTAGGCTTCGCACCAGCATAGTTTCTTACTCCTGTAATCCCAGCACTTTGGGAGGCTGAAGCAGTCAGATCATGTAAGGTCAGGAGTTCGAGACCAGCCTGGCCAACATGGTGAAAATACAAAAATTTAGCCAGGCATGGTGGTGGGTGCCTGTAATCCCAGCTACTCAGGAGGCGAGGCAGGAGAATTGCCTGGACCTGGGAGGAGGAGATGGCAGTAAGCCGAGATGTTGCCACTGGACTCCAGCCTGGGCAAAAAAGTGAGATTCCATCTCTAAGAAAATAAACAAAGAACTGGGCTTCTTGAGAAATGTCTTTTGCCAGGTCTGGGGCAGGAAATGTTAAGATGACCCTGGAATGTGTCAACATCCCAGATAGCAAAGAAGCTGTCGATGAATGGTAGATCATGTCTAAAGGATGCAGGAGCCAACTTAGAGAGGTTTTCATTGGCCAAAGATGGAATTATTTGAGCTTCAGTAGGTGTAAGAATCACAGTGGATTAAAGCCCATTTAAATTCACGGTTTCCTAATTTTTTTTTTTTTGAGACTGAGTCTCGCTCTGTTGTCCAGGCTGGAGTGCAGTGGCACAATCTCGGTTCACTGCAACCTCTGCCTCCCAGGTTCAAGTGATTCTCCTGCCTTAGCCTCCCTAGTAGCTGGTACTACAGATGCGTGCCACCACGCCTGGCTAATTGTTTGTATTTTTAGTAGAGATGGGGTTTCACCATGTTACCTAGGATGGTCTCGATCTCCTGAACTCATGATCTGCCCACCTTGGCCTCCCAAAGTGGTGGGGTTACAGGTTTGAGCCACTGTGCCCAGCCCTAATGATGTTTTTTAAAAGTAAACCCTAGCTAGTCACCTTCTGGAGGATAGTAGATACTCATTTATTGTCTTGAAAACTGAGTAAATAAAATAATTGAACATTTATGCTGTCTTTTCTGTAAGAATAGTACTACTGGGTAACCCCATAGGACAGGAGTTGGTATCTGTTGGAACCAAACCGTGCCTGTTCATGTATGTATTGTCCATGGCTACTTTCATATTACAACCTGAGTTGAATAGTTGCAAGGGACCATATAGCTTGCATAGCCTAAATAGCCAACCTCTGATGCAGTAGATGAGAGAAACATTTTCTTTTAAAATGATTTCAGCTAATAAGAGAACAAGGTGGTAGAATTAGAGTTCTGCTTTTAAGAGTGAAAAACAGTTGTTTTGTGCCCCTTGATGCAGAAGAACAAAACTTTCGTCTTGCCAAAAATGTAAACCTAAGTCATCAAGTGTCTAGTCCAGTAGTCAGTTTGCAAGAAGTTACAGAGGCCAGAGGAATATTTTGGTTGAGCTGCACCATGTGTGTGCAGCCAGCAAGGTAGTCTTTGGGACACTGTGGGTCGAATAGCCTGAGATTTTGAGATTAAAAGGCAAATCAAAGTAAAATAAAAGGAGCAGGATTAAGCTGCAGTGGCTAGGGATACATAGTATGTGTGAAATTGTAGAGAACCTCTAGACATTAATATAAAAGGCACATAGTGGTTGCTTTTGAAGAGTACTGATAAAGATGGAGCACACAGAGAGTCTTCTGGGGTAGGTAGCAGGTGAAGTTCTATCTTTCGTCTTGGATGGTAGTCGGAAGGGTGTCTTGCCTTATAAAAATCCAGTAAGCTATATGTTTGTGTGGTTTTCTATATTGTGCTTTTAAAAGAGGTAATTGAAATGGTGTCAGGTACCTTTGTTGATGAGGACTCTTTGTATTACTAGATTTATTCACGAGTGTGAAGTGATACTGCAAGCAATTGTTACCTGTTGATGTGCCTACTGACTGTTGTACAGTAAAATCTGTGGCAGGTTTTTAAAATCTAAACATGTACCTGTATTGGCATAAGTTGTTGATAGCTTTTTTCTTCTTTTGTTTGAGCAAATAGCATTCTCTCATTTCTCTGATGACTTTATTTTTGCTAGCGCACCCACCTCACAATATGTATACCTTTTTTTTTTTTTTTTTTTTTTAAATCTTGCCGTCTATCTGTCACTAGAAGTTTATTTTGCCAATCTTTTCAAAGGCTTAACCACAATTATTCTGGCTTTATTGATTCTTTTTTTGGTATCTTTGTTTTCTATTTCATTGACTTCTGCTTTTTTTTTTTTAAGAGGTACAGTCTCACTCTGTCACCTAGGTTATGGTACAGTGACACAGTTGTAGCTCAGTGCAACCTCAAACTCCTGGGCTCAAATGATCCTCCACCTCAGGGACCATAGGCACACGCCACCATGCCTAGCTAATTTTTAAGTGTTTTTTGTAAAGATGGAGTCTCACTATGTTGCCCAGTCTGATCTTGAACTCCTGAGCTCAAGCAATCTGCCCACCCCAGCTTCCCAAAGTGCTAGGTTTAAAGGTATAAGCCACTGCTCCTGGCCCGACTTCTCTTACTTTTAATTTATCCTTCCATATTTTAAAAGTATTCATCTCAGCCTTTTTCTCAAATGTAAGCATTTAAGCTGTAATTTTTTCTTGATGTGCCCTGTTTACTATATACGACAAGTTTTAATACATCATGTTTTTATTATCAGAGTGTCTTTAATTTCCATTATAATTTTCATCATTGGCACATGCATTATTTGAAAGTGTGTTTTTTATACAGTATTTGGAAGTGGTATGTGGTTTTGTTTTTAATCCTTTTTACTATATACACCTGACTTAATTACACTGTGATTAGATAATGTAATTTTTGGTCCAATGCCTAGTTTTTGAAAATTGTTAACACTGGCTTAGTGCATAATCAAGTTTATGCATCTTCCATATGCATTTTGAAAGAAAGTAGACTAATTGTTGGATTGGGAATTTTACATTCATTCAGTAGATGAAGCTCTACTGTTAACGTTATTCAGATCTTGATCTTGCTGAGTTTTTGTGCTGCTTGACTTACCACTTGAGAAAGGGTATTGGAATTGCCCAACATTATGACAAATTTATCTTAATTTCCTTGTACTTATATCAGTTTTTGCTTTATTTTGAGGCTGTTATATATTAATAGTGGGTGCATACATATTTAAATTTGTTATGTCTTCTTTGCAAATTGAATCCTTTATCTTGATTTTTGACCTTCTGCAGCAAAAGGTGTTTTTATCTTAAAGTCAGTTTTGTCTGATATTAATATAGCCATTGAGTTATATTTGCTTTATATATCTGGTTTCCCTGCTGTCGTTTTCAGTCTTCTCTCTCAGTTGACCCTTGGACTGTACAAGTTTGAACTGTGTGGGTCCACTCATACACTTACATGTGGATTTTAAAAAATAAATATATTGGAAAAATTTTTTTGAAATGTGGCAATTTGAAAGACAATGCAGATAAACTATATAGCCTAGAAATACTGACAGAATTAAGAAAAATTTAGATATCATGAATACATAAAGTATATGTAGCTACTAGACTTTTAACATTTATTATCATAAAATATATGCAAATCTATTATGAAAAGTTTAAATTTATCAAAATTATGCACACACAGACTACATGATGCCATTTGTAGTTAAGAGAAATGTAAGCAAACATAAAAATGCAGTAATAGCCATATAAAATTCACTGTATATACTGTACAACTGTAATAATTTTGTAGTTATCTTCTGTTGCTTTATGGTGAGCTGAGGTGTTTTGAATGTCCACTTAAAATGCTGTGTGATGCTTACCATCTCTGTGCGAGCAGTTCAGCTCTCCAGTAAATTGTGTATTGCTGTAAAAGGTGATCTCACGGTTCTTACGTATTTTTCATCTTGTTCTGTGCAATACTGTAAACTTTAAATAACACCAGGGGACCCATAATGAAGTGCTACTAATGATGCTGGACTTCTCTTAAGAAGTAGGGAAAAGTCATGATGTTATAAGAAAAAGTTGAATTGCTCAATATGTACCAGAGATTGAGGTCTGTGGCTGCAGTTATTCACCATTTCAAGATAAATGAACTTAGCATAAGGACCATGGTTAAAAAAAAAGAAAAAGAAAAAATTTATGAAGCTGTCACTGGAGCTACATTGACAACAGGAGTAGTTAAATGTTTGGGAAGTCAAAAGTTATATGTGGGTTTCAACTTTTGTGGGGGGATGTTGTTTAAGCACTCATGTTGTTTAAGGATCATCTATATATTTTATTTTAAATATCATAAAGCTAGGTTTTATTTTTTAGTATGAGTTTGCCTTTTATTGGAGCATTTAGACCAGTCACATTTATCACAATTATTGATACAGTTGGATTATTTTCATCATCCTTTCTGATTTGTATTTTCTGTTTTTTCTCATCTTTTTTAAGGGTAATTAATTACTGTTATTGTTGAAAACCCTAACCCTGGTTCTACAATTATAAACTAGTTTACTGTTTAAAATTTCCATTTCTGTTCTTCTTTTTTTTGAGATGGAGTCTTGGTCTGTTGCCAGGCTAGAGTGCAGGGATGCGATCTCGGCTCACTGCAAACTCTGACTCCCTGGTTCAAGTGATTCTCCTGCCTCAGCCTCCCAAGTAGCTGGGATTACAAGCATGAACGACCACACCCAGCTACTTTTTGTATTTTTAGTAGAGATGGGGTTTTACCATGTTGGCCAGGATGGTCTCGATCTCCTGACTTCATGATCCACCCACATCGGTCTCCCAAAGTGCTGGGATTGTAGGCATGAGCCACCCACCACGCTTGCCCATGCTGTTTTTTTTTTAGTGGTTATCTGTGACATATTACATGCAAATTTAATTTAGCATTCTAAAAGTTAATATCCTGACTCCATTCTCAAACAGTAAAATGACTTTTGAATTTTTGAAGAGCTTCAGTCTTTAATTTACTTTTCAGTGTTTCAATTTGATCTTTTTTAAATACATAAGTTGGACAACATTCTTGTAATTTTATCCAGGCAATGTTTTTTCAGGTTTACCTCCTGTTTATCATTTTACTTATTCTTAATATCTCTAAGTGTTATTTGGGGATCATTATTTTCCAATATTTTGAAGTATTTTTTTTTTTTGGAAGTTTCATTGGAATGTGTCTGTCGGCAGTGTATTTTCCAAGCGTCTATTCACCTGAGTGTTTCCTTTGTGTTTTTGTGCAGTAGTACTGCTGGATACCGAAATCTAGGTTAATAGTTGTTTGCTCTCCCACCTTATATATATTATTATCCCACTGTCTTCTGCATTCCATTGTTGAGTGGAGTTCTGTCATTCTAATTGTCTGTCGTTCCTTTGTAGGTGATCTGTCCTTTTTCTCTGGCTGCTTTCAAGATCTTCTCTTTGTCTTTGATGTTCTGCAGTTTCACTACGATGTGTCTAGGCGTGGATTTCCTTTTATTTTTCCTGTTTGGTATAATGTATGGAAAAATCCCATATGTTTGAAATAAAATACGTTACATTATGAAATATATGCTCACCATAGAAAATTTGGGAAAACAAAACATATCAGTGTAATGTCTGCTGACAGATGAGAAGATAATCAAATAGTATAAAAAGATTGAAAATAAAAAGCAACATTCTTTGCTACATTCTTCTCTATACTGGTCCCATTCCTCAGAATCCCCCACTTTTAAATGTTTCAGTTCCCTTCTCCTTGTTGTAATAATATGCTTTATACTGTTTCTTCATTGATGAACTATAGATAGTATCTGTTGATTTCAAGATCTGGCTTATTTATACTTTTCCCCTTGCTTCCAAACTCACAAACAGCAAAATCAGTTTTTAATTCATTTATTGGTTACTTTAGTACTTGTAAGCAATATACCTAAATATTTCTTGTGTGGTTATATTTTAGTGTATTTTGACTTCTGAAAGGTATGAACATTTACGTTCTCCTCCTTACTTCCTTTTTTTTTGGGGAGTGGGGAGAGGTAGAGTCTCAGTTTGTCGCCCAGGCTGGAGTGTAGTGGGACAATCCAACCTCTGCCTCCTGGGTTTAAGAGATTCTCCTGCCTCAGCCTCCTCAGTAGCTGGGACTACAGGCATACTGTGCCATGCCTAGCTAATTTTTTATATTTTTAGTAGAGATGTGGTCTCACTGTGTTGCCTAGGCTGGTCTCAAACTCCTGAGCTCAGACAGTCTGCCCACCTCAGCCTCCAAAGTGCTGGGATTACAGGTGTGAGCCACCACGCCAGGCCCCTCCAGGTCTTATATTTTATTTCTTGCTGCCACCTACATTCTGTCCTGCCTTCACCTTCTGAATTACCAGCTGTACTTTTATATTGTCAAAGCTGATTAAATTTACATTTTGTTTTCAATTTTAGTTAAGACTTAGTAGATTGACTCTAAGAGTTGATAAACAGTAAGCATTTACACTATTAAGACTATTTAGACTGGGCATGGTTGGTGGCTCACACCTGTAATACCAGCACTTTAGGAGTCTGAGGGTGGGAGGTTTGCTTGAGCCTAGGAGTTTGAGACCAGCGTGGGCAACACAGACCCTCATCTATATATATATTTTTAAATATTTTTTAATTAGCTGGATGTGATGATGTGCACCAGTAGTCATGGCTACTCTGGAAGATTGCTTCAGCCCTGGTGTTTAAGGTTTCAGTGAGCTGTGATTACACCAGCCTGGGTGACAGAGCAAGACCCTGTCTCTAAAAATAAGAAAAAATTTAAAAGACTATATAAGTATTTACTACAGGGCCAAATATATACTCTATTTCTTGCACAGCTTTGTGTAGGGACTCCCTAGAGTTTCTTTTTTAAATTTTTCCCCTTTCATACTGTTTTTTTTGTTTGCCTTAGGTTCTTCTTTTTTCCCTTCTTGTATTGCCTACCTGTACTGTAGCTTTAAAGTCTATCACTCTGTGCTTTGAATCTTTGGGTTTCCCGCCTGTTCTAGGTACCTTCCTTCTGGAGCCTCTCTTCTTTTCTGACCTGACCGATTGCTCTAGGCCTACTCCAGGCCATCATCCTGGGATGTTCTCCTCCCCTGAGTCAGGTCTGCATTTACTGAATTCCATTTTGTCTTCTCAGTTCATTTCTCCATTTCATAATCACATCACAAAGAAACTCCTTAAGAAAGTATGGAAGGTTAATTTTCTGAGTGCTTGGAAATCTGAAGCTAGCCTTGTATTTTTTGATACTTTGGCTAGGTATGGAATTCTAGGTTGAAGTCATTTTCTTCAAAACTTTGAAGGCATAGTTTGATTATCTTGAGGCTTCATTGTTTATGCTGAGAAGTGGTTGCCCATCTTATACCATTGTGAAATACGTGGGAATTTTTTTTTTTTTTCTGTGTTCTTGGTATCTAAAATTTCACTGTGATATGTCTAGATGCTAGTTAGATACATTAGGCACCCTTTTAATTTGAAAATCCATTTTCATCAGAGAAATTCTCTTGCATTATTTGTTTTAAAATTTATTGTCCTTGTTTTCATTGTTCTGTTGTGGAAATTCTGTTAGTTGAATGATAAGCTCTTACTTTGTTCTGTCAGTTGTATATCTTCTCTCCTCATTTTTGACTTGGTCTTGTTGGTCTACTCTTGAATACTTCCTTGATTTTGTCTTTAATCTTCTTACTGAACTTTTAAAAAATGTAGGCAAGCATATTTTTTAATTTCCACAAACTTTTTTTTTTTTCTGTTTTTCATAGTACTTTATTTTGTGGATACAGTATCATCTTAACTATGTCTGAACATCCTAAGTAGAGGGATTTTTTTTTTTTTTTCAAGGAATTCTCTCCTGTTTCCTAATTAATGGAATCAGAGTCAGAGTTTATGCTTTTTTTCTTGCCCTTTCATTTGTGGGATTTTCTTTCAACAACATCAGCAGATAGTAGTTTCTAGTTTAAGGAAAGGTAATGCAGATGCTTACTTAGAGTTGTGCTGTGGGCTGAGCTTTTTCTGCAGGCAGGTTTATCCTTAAATGAAGCAGACAAGGAGCTGCATTTGGCCTTGCAGTTGTGGAGGAATTTCTTGGGGGAGCAGGTTGGTATGCTTACAGTCCTTCTATTTGTCTATTAAAAATATTTAAATTTTGTCTTTTAAATGTCTGTCTATGGCAATACCATCACAAACCTTTTTCTCTGCCTTTTGTCCTTCGTGGTTTTTGCTCATTGCTCCAGTCTCTCACAGTTGGATGACCCTTTGTTTCATCCAGATTCAAGGCTTGTTATGTCATCTCTGCACCATGACTGTCACATTCCATCGCCAGCCTTGGACCTTGCTCTGAATTCCCAATTTCTGTTCGACCATTTTATATTTCTTCTTGGATATATGATAAATCATTTCAAACTTGTCCAAAACTCAACTATGAATTTTCTTCTCTAGTCTGTTCCTCCTGCAGTCTTCCTCATTTTAGTTTAATGGCAACTTCACCTTTCCAGCTTCTGGGACAGAAACCTGTTGCCATTCTTTCTTCGCTCTCTCCCCTTTCCTTCCTCTTCCCCCTCTGCCTCTGTCTCCCTCCTTTCCTTGTTCCACCTGTTCACCTCTACCTCCAGATTTGTGGAATTCACCACCGTTTATCACTTCTGCCTCTACCACCCATCAAAGTCACTGTCTGGCCAGACGTGGTGGCTTATGCTTGTAATCCCAGCACTTTGGGAGGCCAAGGCCAGTGGATCACATGAGGTTAGGAGTTCAAGACCAGCCTCGTCAGCATGGTGAAACCCTGTCTCTTCTAAAAATAGAAATGTTAGCTGGGCATGATGGCATGTGACTATAGTCCCAGCTACTCGGGAGGCTGAGGTATAAGAATCACTTGAACCTGGGAGGCGGAGGTTACAGTGAGCTGAGATCATACCACTGCACTCCAGCCTTTGCACCACAGTGAAACTGTCTCAAAAAAAAAAAACAACAACAACAAAAAACAAAAGCAGTCACCATCTGTGATTTGCCTTGATTACTTGGTTATTGGAATAGTGTTCTTACAAGATATGCCTACTCTCAAACTTGCCTTCCTTCAGTCTGTTCCACATAGCAGCAGAGTGATCCTTTAAACTGTAAATTAGATCACATTACTCTACAGCTTAGAACCCCCCAGGGGCTCCCTGTCACACTGCAAGTCAAAGTCTTTTGCTGTCTCATCACTCACCTCCCTCCCTCTACTCTGGTTCCCTGTTCTTGCTGCTTCTGCACACTGGCCTGCTTGTCCTTCAGGACATTTGAAGAGGTGTGCATCTCAGATGCTTTTGCCCTCTTCTGGGAATGTTTACTTCCCGATGTTCTCATGTCTCGTCCATGTGTCATCTTTCAGGCCTTCTCTGACCCTGTCTCCCTCCTTTTTAAAGCTTTATTTTTCTCCATAACATTTGTCACCATGAAATATATAGTTTATGTTTTTATAGTTTGGTATTTTTTGTCCAGACTTAGGTCTTTACATGTCAACGTGAAATGTTTTAACATATGTTTATTTTGGGGCTCTTGATAGCTATATCCTTCCCCATCTCAACAGAATCCATCCTTTTTGAGCGAGGATTTGTGTGTTTGTTGTGTATGGATATTACTGAGTGCCCAGAGCAGTATCTGGCACACAGTAGCAGCAGCTTAGTCAGGGTTTGTTGTTTGAGTAGATGTCACTCCTGCCTTGCATCTAACCTGCAGTTTTCCCAGGGGCTCATTTGTGGTTTTGCCTGCTCTGCCTGACAGCCAGTATTTGTCCATATATTTTCTATTATCCAGAGATTGTTGACATTTCATCTGCTGTGACCACCTTGTAACCCCCATCTCTAAATCAGTGATCGGTTATATTTTTGAACTAACAATTTTTGTATAGCAGTCATTTTTAAATATGTATACCCAATATATATAATTTATTTATGTACACATGCTATATTGGTATGAATGTTAGAAAAGATAAGAAGAGAAATCCAAAGATCATAAGGTAGAGATGTAAATAGTAAGTTTTTAAATTCATTTTTATGGACTCTTCAGAAGGAGAGATTATAATTGTATGTACTTGATATATTGTGTTGGAGTGGAAGCACTGAAAGATTCTTAGTAAAGGGGTGATTTTATATTCCGAGAAAATGGAAAATCCCCTGCCTTCCTTAGAGGGAAGCATGCACTTAGAAGTTTGACGTGTATTGGTGTCGTCTTCTAGGTATGTCTTTTATCTGTGAACATGTGCACACTTTATATATAAAGTGGAATTATACGTTTACTATGTACACACACACACGTACATATAAAGCAGGAATTAAACCACACAGAGCTCTCTGTGATGTGTTTTTTTGTTCCATTTAATGTATCAAGAGTCCTTGAGTATGGACCCAGGACCCAGACTGCCTATGGTGCAGACCCTGTAGTTTACTAGTTGACTTTAACCTTTCTGTGCCCCAGTTTCCTAATTTATAAATGAAGGATAACAGTACTGGTAGAAGTGAATGTTAAAATACATAAACTTTCTCTGCTGATGAATATTTATATTGGAGTCTTAGGAAGGGTCCTTGCTTATTTTCCATTCTAAAGTTGGGCTGGACACAGTGGGCGTACAGGTGCCATCAGATGGGCTCTTGTTTCTCTACGACCCGTTCTGTTAGACGTCTTTCCTACTTTTTCGCTTGAGATTATTTGTCCTCTAGTGAGCCAGCTGGTTTGCAGATGGTACTTGGCTGAAAGTGTCTTGCTGTTAATAGTTACTGTGGATGTCCTATGTCAGCTGGTTCTATTAAAAAAAAAAAAAGTCTGTGAATCCAAAGCCTTTTGAATTTTGAAAATTACTTTCTGTCTGGAATTTTGAAGACTGATTCATATAGTGGAGGACTGAATACAGATTTT
Source organism: Sapajus apella (assembly GCF_009761245.1). Classification (NCBI taxonomy): domain Eukaryota; kingdom Metazoa; phylum Chordata; class Mammalia; order Primates; family Cebidae; genus Sapajus; species Sapajus apella. The sequence goes on along the minus strand of NW_022436960.1, from coordinate 14,650,169 downwards.
TATTTTATAAATTCCAGCACTTAGCATGTTCTTGATTCTATTATTGTGAGTGACATCTATTTGACTACGAAACCAAAGACTACAATTCTTTATAAAGATTCCTCTTTTTTTTTTTTTTTTTTGAGACGTAGAGTCTCACTCGGTCACCCAGACTGCAATGCAGTGGCGTGATCTCACTTACTGTAAGACCTGGCTCCCAGTTTCAAATGATTTTTATACCTCAGCCTCCCAAGTAGCTGGAATTACAGGTGCGTGCCACCAGGCCTGTCTAATTTTTGTATTGTTAGTAGAGACAGGGTTTCGCTGCATTGGCCAAGCTGGACTCCAAGTCCTGACCTCAAGTGATCCACCTGCCTTGGCCTCCCAAACTGCTGGAATGACAGGTGTGAGCCACCGTGCCCAGCCAGGATTCTTTTAGGAGAGGCTGTAGTGAGCAGCATCTACCAGCTTGCATCCCTATATGTTTCATATCTTAAGTGTTTGCTTGGGGAGTAAACCAAAGTAAAAACGTCCTTTTCTCAAATTAAGGACATGGAAAGATTTACTATTCTTTTTTTTTGAGACAAAGTCTCACTCTGTTGCCCAGACTGGAGTGCAGTGGTACAATCTTAAGATCTCAGCTCACTGCAGCCTCCACCTCCCAGGTTCAAGCAATTCTCCTACCTCAGCCTCCCGAGTAACTGGGATGACAGGCCCACGCCACCATGCCTGGCTAATTTTTGTGTTTTTAGTGGAGACGGGGTTTCACCAAGTTGGTCAGGCTGGTCTGGAACTCCTGACCTCATGATCCACCCACCTTAGCCTTCCAAAGTGCTAGGATTACAGGCATGAGCCACCTTGCCCAGCCTGGAAGTCTTTACTATACTTAAGATGGCAGTAGTCCCCAAGTTAATCTATGGATTCAACTCAGTCTCTTTAAATCCCTGGTTGCTTTTTTGTAGAAGTTGGCAAGCTGATCCTAAAATTCATATGGGAATAAAAAGGAACCTAGAATAGCCAAAATTATTGAAAAAGAATAACGTTAGCAAGGTTATGTTGCTCAATTTCAAAACTTAATACAAAGCTAGAGTAATCAAGACTGGTACTGGCGTAAGGATGACCATTCAGACCCATGGAACAGATTTGAGAATCCAGAAATGAATGCATACTTTCATGACCAATTGATTTTTGGCAGCGGTGCTAAGAGTCTATTGACAAAAGAATAGGCTTTTCCACAGATGATGCTGGGATAACTGAATATCCACATGGAAAAGAATGAAGTTGGAACCTTATGTCGTATACAAAAATTAACTCAAAATGGATCAAAAACCTAAATATAAGATCTAAAACTATAAAACTTTTAGGGAAAAAAATAGATATGTCTTGGATTTGAGAATGATTTCTTCAATACGACACCAAAGCACAAGCAACCAAAGGAAAAAAAGATAAATCGAACTTCATCAAAATTTAATATTTTTGTGTTTCAAAAGATACTATCACAAAAACAAAGACAACCCACAAAATGGGAAGGAATATTTAAGAAACATCTGTCTAATAATAGTCTAGTATTAAGCCAAGGTTGAGTTCTTATTTCTCCATCCTTAAAGGTACACGATACTGTGTTAGTGAAGTTGAATTCCATTATTACCACATTTATCTTTAAAGATGTTTGTTTGGATCATGGGTCCAGTTACTTTCTCTGCCTTCTCCCTCCAAAGGATTTCTCAGTCTCAGTAATGTTATATACTAATTTCAAGGGGAACTACAACTCAAAACAATTCAGAAATCTGAAGCTTAAAAATTTATGGTTTAGTTGATGAAAGGGGAAAAATACATTTAATGCATATCATATTTAGGTGTAAAGCACTTGATGTTATATTGCTTAACATTGTAGCTCTTCAGTGTTCTCATCACATGAAGTAAATAAAAGAAAATTCTTTGTGGGTCACATGTCTGTTTCAGCCAATCAGAAACCAGGATTATTTTGTATGTAATAATAGGGTTTGTTGGAAGAGGAGCTATATGTATGGTAGGACTTAGAGGATAGAGGGCCCTGCATGTTAGGGCTTCTTAGTTGTAGCGAAGAGGCAATTGGTCTGGTATGTTTAGCTTTTCACATTTACTTTTGAGATCTGACTCTGGAAATGTACAACCCTATCTTTTAGGTTATAGGTTAAGATGTTATTTGCTTTTGATACTTCTTAAGGTAGCAGCATTGATCACTGCTTTTACTTTTGATGAAATAGCTTAATGAGCTGTGAAGAAAAAATTACCAGATTTTAAGGGAGAGAGAGAATTTTACGAAATGTCTTTGAGGTTTCTATCACCTTTAGGAGAATGTCTTCGAAGTTTCCATCACCACCTCTACCAGTTTTTCTTCCATCGGAGCCAGTGGACCTAGGTTCCGTAACAAGCTCCTCTCGTTCACTGAATGAGACAATATTTTCTCCCTTTTAAGGAAAATAGCAGCTGATATCAATGAAATTAAAGGAATGAAAGCTCCTATTTTGACAGTGGAAGCAAATCTGTTTGGTCTAAATGTTAAGAGTGTCCCAGAATGAAGCAAAAATTTCATCTTTTGAGGTTAAAATGAGTGAATATTCAACAACATCTGAATACAGTAGACAATTTGAAGATCTTTTTTTTTTTTTTTTTTCTGAGACGGAGTTTCGCTCTTGTTACCCGGGCTGGAGTGCAATGGTGCGATCTCGGCTCATCGCAACCTCCGCTTCCTGGGTTCAGGCAATTCTCCTGCCTCAGCCTCTTGAGTAGCTGGGATTACAGGCATGCGCCACCATGCCCAGCTGATTTTTTGTATTTTTAGTAGAGACGGGGTTTCACCATGTTGACCAGGATGGTCTTGATCTCTTCACCTCGTGATCCATCCGCCTCGGCCTCCCAAAGTGCTGGGATTACAGGCGTGAGCCACCGCGCCCGGCCTGAAGATCTTAAAGAAGAAGTTACTTAATCACAGTCAAGACCTACTGATATATAAAAATAATTGGTTTCCTTAGAAACGTTGAGAAAGGTAAACTCTTAATATACAATGTCTTCTAGGTACCCATCCTTTGATCTGTATCTTTCCACGTCTGTAGCTCTGATGTGGAGGGAGCAAGTTACAGAGAACTTGAATTTTTCATGGACCTTTAATGACAAATTTGGATTCTGCTTGATTTAACTTAGAATCCTAGAATTGATCAGAATTCCATCCTCTTTAACTGAACTCTCTAAAACGATGTTTTGAAAAGATAGATGAACCTAGAGCAATAAAGCAAAACTTGAAATGTGGAAGAATGGTCTTTCATGTATCTGTGTGAAGTTATTTTAAAATGCCTAATTCTTTCATCATCTACTATTTATGTGAAGTCCTGTTGCAGTATTTAGATCGAAAGAGCCTTCTTCCTGTAACCTTTTAGCTCAGTTCTCCAAGCTTCCCACAGGAATACAGCTTGACCTAAGTGACATCTTGGTTACAGTTCCTCAGAATGTGTGCTTTTTTCGGTAATAATTCTGGAAGGAATTCACATTTTTGGGATGCACCAATAAAATGTCATATGCCATATGTTTTAAAAGAAATCAACTGATAAAATTTCAAATTGGGTATATCTTTTAAAATTTAAAAACCCCTTTTAATGAAATGTGTTTGGTGGGAGCTTGCCCACTTAGGTCTTCGCACTGTGTAAGCAAAGCCTGTCCTTGTGAAGCCACCTGCAATGGATGTACCAAAAATTAGGATGTGGGCATCTTAATAAGATTTCAGTATTTGCAGCCCTGTCAATTACATCCCTTTGTGCACTGTAGTGCAGTACCTAATAATGAGCAAGTGAGCGTCTGATGTCTGCTAAGCACTGTGGGGGTTGCAGAAAAGTGTGACATTCTCCCATCCTCAAGGACCTTAACATCAAATGGAAGAAAGATAAAATCACTTCTTTGACCTTATTTTGTGCAGACTGCTGAGCATATTATTATTAGAAATTGTGAACCTAATATTAGGAATTAATGTTATGAACCTGTTTTAGAAGAAATAAGTAGTTGAACATCTTTTCTTGTGGGAGAGCCAAACAGTTACTATCATGCTTCCTGACATCTGGTGTGGACTCCACAGCTGAGTGTCTTGTTTTCTTAGCGTGCATTGAAGCCCATAGTTTGTCTTTTAGGAAGTTTATATTTAGATGATTCTAGAGTGTTTTGTTTTGCTATTTGTTACCTTCAAAGGTCATGGGTGAGTGAGTCGTGATGGTAAGAGCCCAGGTGATGGAGGGAGGTGCTTGCCATCTTTATTTTCCAGTTGGCTGTGATGTGAGCTGCTGGGCCACAAGGTGCCTCTCCCTGGATTTTCCACCCTTTTACCACCTTTATTTTCCCCACAGAATTCAAATCCAGGAAAACTGATATCCCCACAGAGGGAGAACCAGGAGTGTCTTACATTGGCACTTTTAGTTTAACCCTGAGTTCAGCCTTTTTTGTCTTACAGGATATTCTTTGGTCCATAAATAGTATAAAATTTCATTGCTGAAGTTTTAAGTTACTTTTAAGACTTTCAGTTAAGAACCCAGAAGGATTGATTTTTGGGAACCACATGCTCGTATTGTCTGTGTTGTAAGCTTAGTGAAGTTTTAAAATTTATATTCTAGGAACTCAACAGAGGCAATTATTATCCCGACTACAAATTGACCCAGTAATGGCAGAAACTCTGCAGATCAGTCAAGGTTGGTAATGTTTATAGTTGTACTGTAATCTAGCAGTTTCAGTTGCCATTTCCGTTTCTTACACCCCGTTTAATGTATCTCATTATCTCTTAGATCCTGCCCTAAGATGTTATATTTAGATCTGTGAAAATATTTTAGGGCCAGGAGATAAGATCTGCGTTTTCTTCATGTTATGTAGTGTTTTAATTTTTTGCCTCATTGGAAAGCTTTGTTCCTTTCACACCATTGCACATGTGTCCCTAGCACTGTTGGCTGTCACTCTCCTGCTGTCAGGAATGACTTGAGTTTCTGACTTGTCCTCCTATTCCACCCAGCCTTTGCCATCGCCGTGCCTGGCTTTTGTATCCTCTTTTTCACCTGGTTAGCCTTATCTTCCTGTACTTCACTTTGGAATCTTATCACCAGGGCCACACCTGGAACTTGTTCTAGAGCCGCTTTAGTTTATCTGTTTCCCCTCCTCTTCCCACAGACACACATGCAAGGGCTACTTCAGGACTGGAGCTGACACTTTCGTTTTTATTGTCTCTGTCCTCAGTGCCCAGCCCCTCGCAGATGCATGTTCAGTGTCTTAAGAATGACTGCGGGATAAACACAGGCAACCATTAGAGACCCAGAATCATCTCAGTCCTGTTTCCCCTGAGTCTGTCCTTTGTGGGATGCTCTGGTCCCTTGACCCCTCCCAGTTAGTCCCTTCCTAGATTTTCTTTCCCTTCAGTCAGGACTCCACAGTGAGTCACTTTGTTCCTGACCCTTCCCAAGGTTTCCACCTCAGAAAGTGTGCTATATACCTTCTCAAGGGTCAGCCTCCACTAGAGCCCAGATCCCACTGGATTGGTGAGCACTGGCATGTCACTGCACCCCTCCAACTTCATCCTCTGCCCCTTCTCTTCTGTCTGTAGAGGTGTTCAGACATTGCTCTTTCATCTCCCAGCAGTCCGCCCTACCTCCTACACAGGAGGCTTTGAAAAGGTTGGCAGCCAAGGTCTGTGTGTGGGATCCACTTCACCAGCTCTCCTGCATGTTTTCTTTTCTGTTTCTTTGTGCTTTTCATTGTATCCATAGTGCACGCAGCTTGAAACATCAAGTAGTTCTGTGATGTTTATGAATGACTGCAGTCCTTAGCTCTTATCACATTTTTTATTCTAAGAGCCCTTTGTTTCCTCATATTCTATTACTTTTTAAAAAACATACTGATTTTTTTTATGTATGCAATACTTTTTGTTATTTCTCTGAGGATATGAAGGGTTGTTTTGATATTTTTCCCCCTCCCTGCTTGGTCTTGTTTTCTATAAGCGGTCTGTTTTGGCTGTCTTTTATGCTGGAGGTTTCTCTGATGTTTGGGGATCCTAGGTGGTCTTACATTTAAAGAGTGGAGCACTCAGAAGCTCACTGGTACTCTGGGTTCATGAGTTGGGGCATAGGGTTCTTTGACTTTTTGAGAATAGATCCTGTGTTGGAAAGTGATTTCTCCTGCCTGTCTAGTTTGTGGGCACCCTGATGGCACTGCCTTTAAGTCTTTCCTCTCAGGCTGGTCAGCTTCTCCAGTAAAAGGTTTTTCAAATAATAGCCTGGTAGTTAGAGTTGTGGGAGCGTAAGTGGGGATAGAAGGCTGGGGGAGGCACCTCAACATTAATTATTATGTAATGTTTACATAACCCTTCACCACCATTGTCAGTTCAGTACTTCTTTCATCATGGCTGGTGTCTCTTGGTCCAGGGATTCTGTTGTTACCCTCTGAAGAGTCTAAAGCTCCACTTTGTCCAAGGGAGAATGCATGCAGTGGGTAAAGTTTCATCGGGAAATCTAATTGCCTTTAGAAATTTTTTAACAGTGTACACCCAGTTGATTTTGTTGTAGCATCTTTCTGGCAGAGACCCTGATTACTTCATCCATAGGCCTCTTCTATGAGAATCTACAGGAAAGCACATCGCCCGTCATCCCAGGTGTCTTCAGTGTGGAGATCGGGATTGGTGTGGCAAGGACCAAAACCAAGAAAACAGTGGCCAGGCGTGGTGGCTCATGCCTGTAATCCCAGCACTTTGGGAGGCCAAGGTGGGCAGATCACTTCAGGTCAGGAGTTCAAGACCAGCCTGGCCAACATGGCAAAATCTGATCTCTACTAAAAAATACAAAAATCAGCCAAGCATGTAATCCCAGATACTCGGGAGGCTGAGGCAGGAGCATCACTTGAACCCAGGAGATGGAGGCTGCAGTGAGCTGAGCTCACACCACTGCACTCCAGCCTGGGCAACAGAGCAAGACTGTCTCAAAGAAAACAGTTACCTGGAATTAGAGTTGAAGAACTAACTGCTCCTCAGAGGGATACCGCCAACACCTCTTTTTTGCCTGTCATCTCTCTCATTTCTTCTCAAGGTCCGTTTTACTGCCAGTTCCTCAGCCTTTGGAGAATCTTGTGTTCTGAATAGGATTGCTTCATTATTGCCTTAGAATTCAGCTCTTACAGATCCCTTTAGTTCCTAATCATCTGTTTTCCACTTTCAAAATTTCTTTGTACACTTACTTTCTTAGTGAGTTTTTAAAACGTAAAACCCTTATTGACATTTTTGTGGGCTTTCAGGAAGGAACAAAAAGTAAATGCGTGGACTCAGCCTGTGGTCTTTTACTTAGAAGATGTTACTTACTCAGTCTGTCTGGTCTCCATGTGACCCAGGCTGCTGACTTTCAGCTTGCAGAGAGGTGTGTGGGAGGGATAGGTCTGCTGTTGGTGCACAGCTTCCTCAACCCTGGAGTGTGTTACACTTGGCTTCCCATACTTTCTCTAAGCTTTGACCTTTTGGCTTCCAGGACTTCACTGTCTCTATTCTTCTCCTTCCCTTTCATTCTCATTTATCAGCTCCCCTCCTCCACTCCTCCTCAAAAGGTTAGCTTTGCTCTCCCCCACCTTCGGCATTATTTTCATCTCTTCTGTGTTCACCCAACCTGTAAACTTGCAGAACTCGTTCATCTTAAAAAGTGCAGGGTGGTGGTAAGGAGTGAAGCTGCCCCCTGGACCATTGTTTGGGCCCGTCTTTGATAGTGGTGAAACCTTGGCGAATCATTTAATAACTTGGAGCTGCAAATGGTCATCTATAACATGGGAGGAAAACTACTTTTTTTAGGCATTGAGTGAGGATTCAATGAAAAATGGCCACCTAAGTATGTTAAACACTCTTCTGTCACCTTCAGTTTAACTTGGCGTCTTCTGTACCTCCACCTACAGGTCAAATCTGAATTTTCTACTTCCTCTTAAACATGGAGAGTCACTTTAAATAAATCTAATATTGAAATGTATCTTCATCCTCTTTAACTTTGCTCTTTTTCCTTTCCTAAGTTTCTCTCCCAGCTTTCTTTTCCACCTGTGTCCCTTTACCATCTGTACTCCCCTTACTGGGGAAGGCGGGTGTGCCCCTTCCCAAGATGGAGTATGTCTTCTCTTCCTCTCAACTATATGGGACCAGGACAGATGGCAGAGAACCTTCTCATTCAGAGCCTCACCCTCTCTCCCGGCAACAACAGGTCAAAGACTCTGGTTCTTTCTTAACACTGTCTGTTTTTCTAAAAACCAATTTGATCAGGTCCCTTCCCTACTTAGGAATCTCTCTTGATTTCTTTTTTCTTTTTTTGGTTTGAGTTGGGGTCTCCCTCTGTCACTCATGCTGGAGTGCAGTGGCACAATCATGCTCATTGTAGCCTCGACCTCCTGGGACCAAGCGCTTCTCCCACCTTAGCTTCCCAAGTACCAGGTAGCTGGGACTACAGGCATGTGCTGCCACACCCGGCTAATTTTTTTTTTTTTTTGCTGGTTGATGTGAAGTCTCACTATGTTGCCCACGCTGGTCTCAAACTCCTGGGCTTGTGGAATCCTTGTGCCATGGCCTCCCAAAATGCTGGGATTATAGATGTGAGCCACCACACCAGGCCTCTTGATTTCTTACTATGTAGAGACCAGAATCCAGAGTCACTGAGGCATAGAAGAACCTTTATTATATATGTCAGCCTTCCTTGCCATGCACCGCTGAGCCCACCACACACACCCTTCCAGACATTCCACATTATAGCCTTTCTCAGATACCTTAGGCCTTGTGAAAGTCCCTTTCCTTCTACGTGTGTTTTCTTCTGCCTCAAGTGCTGTGTTTGTGTCTCCGACTCTCTCTTCTCGTTTATTCCTGCTCGTTCCTTTACTGCCAACTTCAGATGTTCCTCCTTGGTAAGTTTGTCTTTGGTTCTTGGCTGGAGTGGACTGCTCTGTATTCTCAGCACCTTGTTGGCGTTCCTTTTGGGTCATGCTGTTCTGAAATTGTACATGTGTCTATTTTTCTTTTTTTCTTGTGTACCTAGCTCAGTTCTTTTAGTTGTTCAGTAAATACTCAGTGAATGAATGTGAATGAATTATCTTGTGAATTTTGGTCTCTAAGCTTTAAAAGAAATGTATTAACTTTAGTCTGTTGATGGCATATTGATAGGTCATCCATATCCATTCTGGGTTGTGGGTCTTGGCATATTTTATAAAATAGCCTTAAGCATGTTGTACATGATGTGAGCTTATGGGTTCTGCATTCAAGGCCCGCGTTTTTCTTGATACGCATGTGTAAGTGCCCATTCATCTTTCAGTTCCCTTTAAAAGTCCTCGGACTGCAACCAATTGGAAATTATGCCACTTGAATTCTTTTTATCAGGACGCGATTCTTAGCTGTAAGTGGTACTGTGTGAGGTGAACAAACCAGATTTTTGAAAAGTGGTTCAGTAGTCTATTACAATTGTAGGGAGCCTTACGACTCAGATTCTCCAGGTTTTTAGGAAAGACTGTTGTACTTTAAGGGTATATTGTTAATACCTCATTAGATGCCTCACCTGAGAACCTTTCTCTGCTCTAGGTAGGGAGTGTTAATCAGAATCACTTCTACTGTGCCCTGGAGGAAAGGGCTCTTTGAGTTCTTTGAAAACATGTTTGGAATAGAATTACAGCCCTATTTTCCTGAGTGGAACCAGTTGTGATTTTCCTTTGAAATAATTTGAATATATAAAAGATTGACGTTCTTCTCACGTGTATGATGATGGGAATGCAAGGTATATTCAAAAGTAAACATTTGTGGCCAATTTTTTTGGCTCAGATTACTATGACATGGAATCCATGGTCCATGCAGACACAAGATCATTTATTCTGAAGAAGCCAAAGCTGTCTGAGGAAATAGTAGTGGCACCAAACCAAGAGTCGGGGATGAAGACTGCAGATTCCCTTCGGGTACTTTCAGGACACCTTATGCAGACACGGTAGATGGTTTCTTTTTCTTGTGTAGTTAATCTGTGTGATTAGATAGTACAGGTTAACCGTTCATTTGCAGTTTCCCTCCTCCCTGCCCCAGCCCCTAGTGTAGAATGCTTTCAGTGATTCAGTAGCTAGCCTATGAATAGTTAGCCAAATTCAGTTTTCAAGAATTCCAGTTCATCTTTCTTGTTCAGAAATCCATTAACCCACAAAATAGAGCTCAGTGTATGATTTAACTGTATTAAGATTCTTTTCTTTATGCAAATCCAGGAAATGCTAGTTTAAAAGCCAACTGACCATAATCAGGAAATCTAAAGGGAGTTGGCGGATCAGGTTTGGGTGATTTTTTTTTTTTCCTTAGAAAATTGACTGATTCTATAAAAGAACAGACATACAGATAATGAATTAGCGTATATGCTGCTGGCCCTTGTGTTCTGAACATTGATGCTAATTTTTTGGTTTATTTCCATGTTGACCCCATGAGGATCAAATGGGTAATGGGGTCAGGCTTGAGGGGAGATTGTCCTTAGTAAGTGCAGGCCGGAGGGTCACTGGTGATGATGCCACTGTGACTGGCCTTGGTCATTTGTGTATTAGTAGGGAACCCCCCAGTGCTGCACCTGGAAGCCTTACCTAGTCTTTTTTTATTGAACCAAACACTAAGCAAGGGAGTGATAGTTCTACTGAAGAGCACTTGAGGGGGCTCAGCGTTTTGTGTTTGTTTCCCTAATTCTATGGTATTTTTTATCTGTCTGGCAGAGATCTTGTACAACCAGATAAACCTGCAAGTCCCAAGTTTATAGTGACGCTGGATGGTGTCCCCAGCCCCCCAGGATACATGTCAGATCAAGAGGAGGACATGTGCTTTGAAGGAATGAAACCCGTAAACCAAACTGCAGCCTCAAACAAGGGACTCAGAGGTCTCCTCCACCCACAGCAGTTGCACTTGCTGAGCAGGCAGCTTGAGGACCCAAATGGTAGCTTTTCCAACGGTGTGTTGAGAGCTCAGATTTTCAGGGTGCTGTCATTGTCAAGGGAATCTTTGACTTGTTTCTCTACCTTGAATGAATATTGGTTAAAGGCCTTGCTTTTATTTATATTCAGTAATGGCCTTTTTTCTTCTTTCAGACAAAACCACCAATTATATTTCAGACTCTTTTTTCTGTGTCTGTTTCATAGGTGGGCTGTTACTCCAGTGCGAAAATGGAGTTCAGCCATGGAACCTAAGAGTCCCCTTCCTTATGCTGGCTAAAGGATGGACCATCATTCTTGATGCCTTGTTTACCTTTTTATTTTCCTCAGAAACTGTACTGCCACTTTGCCCTTTTATTGGTAATAGTCTCTTGTAATTAACTTGAGAGAAAAATTTAGATTTGCTGCTATTTCTACCTCAGTGAAATTTCTTTGAAAGGAGTTTCTCACTTACTCTGTCAGGATACTTCTTGGAACTGTTTAAATTAATGTTGGAGAGTAATATTTAGCAGAACTCAGATGAACTTAATTCAGATAGCACCACGCTTTTAGGCAGGTGACAGTTTATCACTGCTTCTTCTCTCACTGGGTATCAGTGGCAACACTGATCATTTTCATTCACGATAGAGAACGATAATTATGTTCCTCATATCCTCTAAAATTTTCAGAAACACCTCTTCATTGGCAGGAGGGATAATTACTGAATCTTAAAAGTGTACAGATTCAGACGAAAAACATTAATGGATTTTGAAACATTTCCTTGATTAGTCCTCTTGGAAGATATTTCTATGAAAATGTATTGACTGCCTTTTTAGATCACTAAAAATAGACTTCAGAGGGAGATCATATGTTAGTGGAGCAATAACACTTAGCTTTATTTTAACTGGATGTGTTTCCTGTGGACCAGTGATGTGGTGTTGTGCTTTTGATTAGTGGAGGGAGTTGAAAATCTGACCTTATCAACAGGAAGAAAAACTTGAAAATAGTAAAAGCTGCAGTAATCAGGCAGTACAGATTTCTTGACTCTGTATGTTTTGTCTAAAGAGAAAACTCCAGTGTTTTCACAACTCTTGATTTTTCAATATGGTAGTTTAATTTTTTGGTCTGCTAGGATCTGATTTCATTTTAAATGTAGATGTCCATATGAGGCTTTTTGGGGGGTATACATGTAGCAGCAGTGACACTGTAAATAACATGTTAGTAAACATTCTTGCCAGTGCCATGGCCATTGTGCCGACAGCTGTGATGAGTGCTGAGCCTCCTTTCCATTGCTTTGACTGGGGACTCAGTTATTTGCTGCTGCTCAAGGATGAAGCTTTGTGAGAATTAGCACATGGGTCTGGCTGGAGAGACACCCGCAAAGCAGTTCTCAGCATTCTCTAGCCTCTGTACCTCTTCCCTTGTGAGCAAGGAGTTTGAAACTGCAAATGCTTCTGGTTGGTTTTATGTTGGGTTGTTTCAAACAGCAACATCTGTTTCAACCTGTACCTTTTCATTAACCATCATATGGCAGCACAGATTTTATAGCCCTTTTTTTTTTTTTGAGAATGAGTCTCTGTCTGTCCCCCAGGCTAGAGTGGTGCGATCTCAGCTCACTACAACCTCCACCTCCCGGGTTCAAGCCATTTTCCCGCCGCAGCCTCCCAAGTAGCTGGAATTACAGGCATGCACCATCGTGCCTGGCTAATTTTGGTTTAAGTAGAGATGGGGTCTCACCATGTTGGTCAGGCTGGTCTCAAGCTCCTGACCTCAAGTGATCTACCCACCTCAGCCTTCCCAGAGTGCTGGGATTACAGGCGTGAGCCACCGCGCCCAACCTAAAGCATTCAATAAAAAGTGAATTTGCCTCTTAAAATTTGAACAGGAAAAGTTTAATAGCTTACAAAGTCAGTGTCAGCCAGAGAAATGACTGATAGAAACATTATGACTTAATGCTTCTATCAGAAAGATCGTTTCTTTGTAAAGTATTATTGTGATAATAAAGGTTCTTTGTAAAGTATTATATTGTTCCTGATTATCTAGCTACTTTACTTCCCAGCTAGGCTTCTCTTGGGTATTCTCTTAATCTTTTATTTGTACTGGGTTCTTGTGTATGTATTATAGTCTCTGTGTGTAATTTATTATAGGAAAAAGGCAAGACACATTTACTCGGCAGGGATGACAGAAAAAATTTAAAAGTCAGTGAAACTCCAGTCATCTCAGATTTTCTTTGGAACTAAGAATATTCTTGTATCTTAGAACTAAAATGAATTTTACTGGTTTTTTTTTTTTTTTTTTGAGACAGGGTCTTACTCCCATTGCCCAGGCTGGCGTTAGTGGTGCAGTCAAGGCCCACTGCAGCCTCAGCCTCCCAGACTCAGGTGATTCTCCCACCTCAGCTGCCTCAGTAGTTGGTTACTACAGGTGCACATCACTGTGCCCGGCTAATTTTTTGTATTTTTAGTGGAGGCCAGGTTTCACCGTGTTGCCCAGGCTGAGCTCAATAATCTGCCCATCTTGGCCTCCCATAGTGCTGGGATTACAGGCATGACCCACCGTGCCCAGTGACTTTTACTATTTTTAAAGTAGCATAGAAAATTGTATGTATCAGGCATTGTCATAATTGCTCTTTGATGATGCTCCTATCTGGGCTGCATGACTGGATTTGTGTGCCTTGTTCTCCTGTAATGAGGACAGAACGTGGGTCACTGGAACAGTAAGTACTCACAGTACTAGCTGCTGCTGCTATTATGATTGGTTGCCTGTTTTGTATTTTTTCCATTTAATCATCAGACTCTAAGGAAGACATTATTTTCTCTTTGTATAGGTGAGGAAATGGAATTCAGAGAACTTAGCTGACATTTGCAGAGTGTCTAGCTGAGGACTAGAGGAATATAGTTGAAGTGATACTTGCTTTTGTGAACATGAATGTGAACCATAATACATAATACCCATGATGATATTTTGGGGGAGGTTAAGGTGTCTCAGGCCAGAAATTAGCAGCAGATTATCACCTCTAGCTGTAATTTTACTTATTCAGTGTTTTGTGGGGTTTTTTGTTGTTGTTGTTTTGGTTTGCTTTTTTTGAGGTGGAGTTTTGCCCTTGTTGCCCAGGCTGGAGTGTAATGGTGCAATCTTGGCTCACTGCAACCTCTGCCTCCTGGGTTCAAGCGATTCTCCTGCCTCAGCCTCCCAAGTAGCTGGGATTACAGGCTTGTGTCACCACGCCCAGCTAATTTTTGTATTTTTAGTAGAGACGGGGTTTCCCCATGTTGGTCAGGCTGGTCTCGAAGTCCTGACCTCAGGTGATCCACCTGCCTTGGCCTCCAGAAGCGTTGGGATTACCTGTGTGAGCTACCTTGCCCAGGAATTCAGTGTTATTTGAATAAATCACCAGCATTACAGTTTCATTGAAAGCAGATTTTTGACTACTGAAACATAATAAAAATCTGGCAACAGGGGTCCCTCTTTGCCCTGTCATAGTAATTGAAGCTGTGATTGGACATGGCACAGGGAATGGGGTGGTACTTGCTTTCCAGGTTGCAGCTCCCCATCTGTCCCTTACTGGATTTATCGTCGTCAGCCCAGTCAGTCTTGTTGTGTTAGGGGAATTGCCCAGTCCCTGTTGGTGATGGCATTTGTGACCCCATTGTAGGCAAAAATATTTTCCCCCTTTTTAGACATTGCTGGCTGAGCATGGTGGCTCATACTTATAATCCCAGTACTTTGGGAGGCCGAGGTGGGTAGATTGCTTGAGTCCCAAAGTTTAAGACCAGCCTGAGCAACATGGTGAAACCCCTTCTCTACAAAAGAGAGATAAAAACTAGCCAGACGTGGTGGTACATGCTACTTGGGTAGGGGCTGAGGTAGGAGGATCACTTGAGGCAGAGGTTGCAGTGAGCTCAGATCACGCCACTGGCACACCACTGCACTGCACTCCATCCTGGATGACAGAGCAGGACCCTGTTTGACCAAAAAAAGTAAAAATAGACATTGTTGTGAGTTTAGCACCTAGACTTACAGCTCAGCAAGTGGGAATACTTTTGTATTTGGATCACTCACAATCTTGCTGGCATGTGAGAATTTACATTTCCTTATCACCTTACATGTTTTCAGTTTTTAATTTTATTGGTTCCTTATTTAACATCCTTCCCCTCTCTTTTAATTCAGCTGTGAATTAGTATTGAGAATTAGAATTGTTGGTGAAAACTTTGGCCTTAGCTGCAGAAGCACTATCCTCATTCCTTTTCACAGTGAGAACTATTGTCTCCTTCCTGTTGTCTTTTATAGGTTTCTGTTGCCAGTGTTAATCTTATTATTTGGGCTCACTTATTTTACATGACTGTACATTTAACGGAAGATTTGAAGACTGGGGTTTGAGGGAAATTTGTTGAAGGTGCTGTGTACTGAATTGATCATAATGAATGAAATACTTTTAATTCCTTTCTTTTTGTAGCTGAGATGAGTGAACTGAGTGTGGCACAGAAACCAGAAAAACTTTTGGAGCGCTGCAAGTACTGGCCTGCTTGTAAAAACGGGGATGAGTGTGCCTACCACCACCCCATCTCACCCTGCAAGTGAGTACCATCCCCCATCTCACCCTGCAAGTACCATCCCCCATCTCACCCTGCAATTGTGTACCACCCCCATCTCACCCTGTAAGTACCATCCTCCCGTCTCACTCTCCAAGTCAGTACCATGCCCCCATCTCACCCTCCAAGTACTATCCTCCCATCTCACCCTGTAAGTGTGTACCATCCCCAATCTCACCCTGCAAGTACCATCCTTCCATCTCACCCTGCAAGTGGGTACCATCCCCCATCTCACCCTGCAAGTGGGCACCATCCCATCTCACCCTGAAAGTGGGTACCATTCCCTCATCTCACCCTGAAAGTGGGTACCATTCCATCTCACCCTGAAAGTGGGTACCGTTCCCCCATCTCACCCTGAAAGTGGGTACCATTCCCCCATCTCACCCTGAAAGTGGGTACTGTTCCCCCATCTCACCCTGAAAGTGGATACCATCTTCACATCTCACCCTGCAAGTACCATCCCCCCATCTCACCCTGCAAGTGGGTACCATTCCCTCATCTCACCCTGAAAGTGGGTACCATCCCCCATCTCACCCTGAAAGTGGGTACCATCCCCCATCTCACCCTGCAGGTGAGTACCGTCACCCTATCTCACCCTGCAAATGAGTCATAGCCAGCTGATTTTGGCTTTCAGTTTAGTGTCTATATCTTATACCTTATTTTGTTTTCTTTTCTGTGGATGAGTTTTGAGTTTTATAACTAAATGCAGTGAGGATTACCATGGCCCTTTCCAGAGCAGTGTATTTCTTGTTTATGCGTGTCTGTTGGGAGGTGGGCGGGGGGGGGTGCTTTTCTTTGTGCCTCAGACCTGTGAGATACAGAAATACCTGGAGTTTCTTAAGAATTCTGTACGTTTAAGGAGATGGGTGTATGATAACTGCCCCAGTTTGTATGCATTTTGGCCACACACACTATACACAGATTTTGAGGAGTTGAGGGACTAGTTATGAATAATGAAAATTTTGGACTTGGGTTAAATTTTTCCTTACAAGTTGGCTGGCTTAATGTAATGAACTTTGTGAGATGTCTTTTAGGGGCTTTATTTTTCAGGAGCAAGGGTCCTATGAATGGAATCTCCATTTTTAACTTCTCTTAAGGAACTATTTATGTGGGTATAATACGGCTGTACATATAAGGAGAATATGGGATGAGTCTTTTTGTTGCACAAGGCCTTGCATAGAGGATGTGTTTATTGTATTGAGTTCACTGCATGAAACATAGACCTGACTTATTAAGTGGTGTGATTTTTTAATCACAAAAGCTTCCGTCTTTTCTGCTGGCTTGGCTTGAGTTAAAAGCCTGTGTTTGTCACTCATGTTCTCACTCATAAGTGGTTGTTGAACAGTAAGAACACATAGACACAGGGAGGGGAATATCACACACTGGGGGCTGTTGGGGTATCATAGGCTAGGGGAGGGATAGCAGGGGATGGGGAGACTGGGGAGGGATAACATTAGGAGAAATACCTAATGTAGGTGACAGCGGGGATGGAGGCAGCAAACCACCATGGCATGTGTATACCTATGTAACAATCGTGCAAGATCTGCACATATACCCCAGAACTTAAGTAAATTTTTTTTAAAAATCTCATCTTTAAAAAAAAAAGCCTGTATTTGTGTTTTCCCAGGCTTTGGAATAAATGACTGTGTCCTATTTTGATAAATGGCCCCATTTAAAAATACTCTTTTTGTTGTTGCTGTTGCATTTCTCAAAACAAGTAGTGATGGGGGGTGTAAAAAGCCTTTATACAGGCCGGGCGCGGTGGCTCAAGCCTGTAATCCCAGCACTTTGGGAGGCCGAGACGGGTGGATCACGAGGTCAAGAGATCGAGACCATCCTGGTCAACATGGTGTGAAACACAATCTCTACTAAAAATACAAAAAATCAGCTGGGCATGGTGGCGCATGCCTGTAATCCCAGCTACTCAGGAGGCTGAGGCAGGAGAATTGCCTGAACCCAGGAGACGGAGGTTGCGGTGAGCCGAGATTGCGCCATTGCACTCCCGCCTGGGTAAAAACAACGAACCTCCGTCTCAAAAAAAAAAAAAAAAAAAAAAAAAGCCTTTATACAAAAAACTAATAATGCATTGAGAAGATTATGAAATACGCTTTTTTTTTTTGTTTTGTAGAGCCTTCCCCAATTGTAAATTTGCTGAAAAATGTTTGTTTGTTCACCCAAATTGTAAATATGATGCAAAGTGTACGAAACCAGATTGTCCTTTCACTCATGTGAGTAGAAGAATTCCAGTACTGTCTCCAAAACCAGGTGAGTAACTTACTGTTGCAACTGCATTTGGGTAAAAAATGTGAAATGGCATCTTACGAACAAACAGAATTGAACAAACAAAAAGGTGGTTTTAGAAATAATTTTGGCAGGATCAGTTAATCCAACCAGTCTTTAAATAGCAAGTGTGCCTATCTGTAGTACTCTGAAGTATTTTGAGTAGTGAATATATAAACCTTACCATTCTAATTTAAAAATGGTTTTTACTTTCATAAGAAAATCAGTAGACTGCATTAAAAATGGATTTTCCAGACAGATTGGGTGAGTCCCGGTTTTTACTTTGTTAGCAGTGGCAACGCCAGCACCACCTTCCAGTAGTCAGCTCTGCCGCTACTTCCCAGCTTGTAAGAAGATGGAATGTCCCTTCTATCATCCAAAAGTAAGAACTTTTCCCAAAAATCAATTTAACGATAAAATCTCAAATTACTCATCTAACTTCTTTTTGTCAGAGTTACTAGGCTGGTGCAAAAGTAATTGTGATTTTTGCCAGTAAAATCTATTAAGTTGTTCCTTCACTGTCACCGAGTCTCCATCTGGCCCCTTAGGCCAAGTGGTCTGAAACTGTTTAATGTTAGTATCCTAAGCACTCAGTAGGAAGAGGCATGCCTTTGCTAGTCACATTTTTCATTTTTCTCTGCATTTAAGCATGTGGGTGGTTTTTTGGGGGGTGTGGGGGGGCGGAGTTTGAACCTAATGCCAGAACTGAGATGGTGAAATCCCGTAGGTACTGCTTAAAACCATCTAAACTTGGACTGATGGTTTTAATTGTCTGTGTGCTAAAGATTGATGATGGTTGATGACTCTCCAGATGTTTAGTTGCTCAGAATGAATTATCTCCTTCCCCTAGTAGCCTGAGGAGTATATGAAAGGCCTTCACTTGCCCCATCTGTAACTGGGTGTAGATGAGAGTACAAGAGAAAAGTATAAAGGATAATTACTGCATCCATTAGAAGTTTATATGGTATGCTAAATTATCTTTGGAAATTTCACTTGTGGTGATTCTTTGACTAGAATTTTGTGTCTCAAGAGTAAGTTCATTTTTTCAAGGCTTCACTAGTATTAAAATGGTCATTATGGATGGGATCTCTTACTTTGTTAATGGTTAGGTTGAGCTGGTTGTTGTCATCCTAAGTTGTATGTTGGCCAGGTGGGGTGGCTCAGTCCTGTTAGTACTTTGGGAGGTAGAGGCAGAAATGGAAGGATCATTTGAGCCTGGGAGTTTGAAACTAGCCTAGGCAACATAGTGAGACCCCATCTCTTAAAAAAAAACCAGGTGTGATAGCACACGCCTGTAG
This sequence comes from Sapajus apella, assembly GCF_009761245.1. NCBI lineage: Eukaryota > Metazoa > Chordata > Mammalia > Primates > Cebidae > Sapajus > Sapajus apella. Next base: position 14,631,094 of record NW_022436960.1, on the reverse strand, counting down.
TCCCAGTTACTCAGGAGGCTGAGGCAAGAGGTCACCTCAGCCTGGGGTGGTGGAGGCTACAGTGAGCCATGATCATGCCACTGCACTCCAGCCTGGGTGACAGAGTGAGACCCCGTCTCACATAATAAAAGTGTGTTTACTGATATTAGCCTTATGGATGTTGTTGAAGCTCTGTTCTCTCTATTCAGCACTGTAGGTTTAACACTCAGTGTACGAGACCGGACTGCACATTCTACCATCCTACCATTAATGTACCACCACGACATGCCTTGAAATGGATTCGACCTCAAACCAGGTAAACATTAACAATAGTTTTTCCAATGTCATTTCAAATCTTTTTCTAATTTGCAGTTTAATTTATAAGCACACAAAATGGGAAACTAGACTGTTACTGAATTTTTTTCTTTGCTGTATAATTATACAAGGATCCTTTGGCAAAATAATTTACTACATGGGCTAAATTTTATGTTACCCAGTGGTTACTTTTTTAACCTAGCGATTATCTTGCTCTGTTGCCCGGGCTGGAGTACAGTTACGCTATCACAGCTCACTGCAGCTCAAACTCCTGGGTTCAAGCCATCCTCCCACCTGAGACTCCCAAGTAGCTGGGACTACAAGCGCCCGCCACTACACCTAATTAATTTTTTTTTTTTTTAAGTAGGGATGGGGGTCTTGAAATCCTGAGCTCAAGCGATATCCTCCCACCTTGGCTTCCCAAAGTACCAGGAGTACAGGCATGAGCCACCATACCCAACCAGATTTTAACTTCTGATTATATACTACCGTAAGAGTATACTAAGGCCAGTAAGAGTATATATATGTACATGTACTGTTCATGAATCTCAAATTCATTTTCTTTGACATTAGCAAATGGGAAATATTGAAGGGTCAAGTTTCAAAATATTTTAGTGTGGCCTAAAAATTTAATTACATATGGTATTATCTTTTAGCTTATATAATTGAATTCTTGTAAAAAAATCTGCCATTTACATTCTTATGGCCAAATATTGTCTAAAACTACTTTTTAACTGAGATGTATATATGGATACAAAGCATAAAATTAAAACAATTTTTGGTTCTGTTCACTCAGCGAATAACACTCAGTCCTACCTGGCAGAAGATCATGCAGTTTGGAAGTTTCCATCTACTGATGAATACTCTACAAAACTTGTCAAATCTTTGAAACTTGGAATATATTGCTTTCATAATATGAAGTTTATTGCCTATCTGAATTGTCTAATTTTTCAAGTTTGTAAGTTTATTAAGTGGTTTTAACATTGGGTGTTTTTGTTTTGTTTTTACTATACAAAGACAGCTTAAAGAAGAGCTACATTCTGTTAAAATATTTGGGGCATGTTTGTGCACTGCTGTTGTGAGGATCAGCATATGAAATTGACGTCATGGTTAGTGATGGTGCTGCAGCTTAGGGGGCTCCACGGTTGCTGTGTGAGTGGAGAGAGGCAGTGAGGCAGGTGCCATTATTCTGAAAACTGAACTGCTTTCACTTTTCCCAAAGATTATATAACGTTCATAATCCACCATGAAAACAGGATTGGCCAAAGGTACGGAGGCTGCTGAAAATACTCAATTCTGCTTTTTAATTTTTAAGTGAATTCAGTTTGAAAAGCATGATAATACAGGCCTCTCAGGCTCAGTGCTACTTTGGTAAAGTTCCCAGTTTCCTTGCCTTTTGTGATAGGATGAACGAGGTGGGTATGGACAGTGAAGACAGCTGGAATGGCAAGTGCAGAAAACAGGAACAGTTCTACACATTTACTAATGGCATAATACCTTCTAAATAAATTTTTTGGGAAACTACATTATCACAAAATTATACAAATTTTTTTACAAGTATTTACATAAGGTATCTGAAAACAGACTTTAAAGTCACAAGATTATAAATGTACATATATATTCTCACATTCTGAAAAATAACATTCTCAGAAATAGCTCCACAGAAAATATACATAGTTACTACTGAAGATAATTTTTGAAATGTAAAAATTAGATTGAAATAGTATATTTTAAATGACAAAACTATAATTACAGAGATCAGATAGGTAAACTGTAAGATAGGATGAAACTTTTGGCCTACTGTATTACAGAGAGAGAGAGAGAGAGAGAGAGAGAGAGTGTGTGTGTGTGTGGTTTTTAAAACTGTTAAGGCAAGAAGTGTCAAATGCTTTAGAGTTAAACAAACAGATCACTGATTTCAAAGACTTGATGTATAGTAGTGTTAAAAATTAAAGCTTAAAAGGTGGTTAGAAAAGTAGATTAATGCAAAAGGGATAATAAAGACTGCAACATTCTCAGGACCAAATTAAACTGCTAAAAAGTTCATTGACTTGCTTAGTCATATACCCAAATGATGATAAACCTGCATGTGCAAAGGCTCATGTTTTAAGATTGTCAAGCCAGCAGTCTACTGTTGTGCTGCCATTGCTTTTCCATTGGGAGAAGAAAGAATTAACCAGTCATTAAACCATTTGGTAAGTTGCACTTTGCTGTGCTGATCCCACAGGAAAGGCTTGAAACATGAGAAGCAGCAAAGACAGAGCACACACGAGCATAAGGCTATTGTCTTCAGCTTGGGTGAAATGACAGTTCCTCTTCATTCTAAAAGCTTACTCCATTGAATTTAAGGCATTTGTTCATTCCAGCATTACTTGAGATGCTTTGCATCTCTGCAGAAGAAATTTATTTTAAATTGTTTAAATTTCTGGAAATATCCTTTTAGCTATCATTTATAAATGGTAAATAGTTTCGTTCTCAGTTTCACTATAAAGAGCAAATGGGAAACAAGGGCTTAATTTAGTTCAGCCATTTTGCAAGGAAATAAAGTACTAAAATCTGATTGGTTTTTGCTATTTAATAGACACTGCCCAGACACACGTTTTAAGTTTTCAGTTACTATGGCTTAAGAACAAGCTAAGGTTGACCCTAAAACATTTGTTGGATGATTTGGTCTAAAATGATCACCACAAAAAGGGATCGCAAAAAAGGAAGGAAACAAGCATGGTTGGCTATGTGAAACCAGAGTGCACGGTGCGCTTTGGCATGCATTTTACACAGAAAATGAACGCAACGAAAGGTGCCAGAAGTCCCAGTTTACGCAATCAGGAGCTTAGATACTGCACACAAAAATAATTCTCTGGGTTAAAAAAGTAAACAGGGCAGATTCTGTATGGCCTATCATGTTTCCTCACCTTCCCCTCATTGCTGGCTGATACATCGTGGTCAGGGGATGACTACTTAGTCAATATGATCTTTAGTCATGAAACTGACAGCAGCAATGATTAAGACTGATTTATCAGGTCGGCCACTTTGAAGGACAAAAATGCAACGGAAACAGTTTTAGTCTATGTAGTTTACATGCTTAAGGTTACAGAGTTTCTACCTGTCCTGTAATGGAAATATAATTTCTCTGTAGCCAAAAGCTGGCAAACTTCAAATTCAAAACTGCAACAGGCTGAAATGTAGACTATTTTTCTTTTTATGGATGGGTTGTTCAGGGATTTTTTTCCCCCTTTATTGACTGACTACAAATACATGAGTAGAATTAATAGTCATGTATTCCAAAATTTGGCTTAATTTAGGAGAATCTATTGAATGAGTACCAACTTACATTTCAAGCTGCTTAGCCCCATAATCAGTCCTTCAGCCACAGCAATTTAGAGCTTTAAAACTACCAGGTTCAGTCACTGGTTATGCTTTCTGTGATGTAATTTAGTAATTTCTGTTTTTAGTATTAACCAAGTATTAGACACAGAAAATAGATATTAAGAATCTTCATATATCCTGTCCAACCAAATGGTATTCCAGAAACCTGAAGGGATCTATTATGCTATAAAGACAATTAACACATTAAAGTGAAAACTCATAGGACCAATACAGCATCTTAAACTTCACACTTAGAAAAATATATTTTTAAATAGCACTCTACATAATTTTCACTCTTCAGGAAACTACAGATAGGCTAGACAGCGAATTCCTGAATGATGAGTACTGATCTTTGGCAGCATTTAAAGTGAAAAGAAAAAAGGATCTAAGAATTCAGCCCTAGTCCACTAAAAAAGGAATTCTAATGGACAAGTTTTACAAATGGAGTTGGGTTCATTCATTTTGGAAATAAGCCTATGGAGTGGCACACATTTAGCTGAATACATTTTCTCAATAGAAAAAAAGCTAAAAAATTTTATTCCAAGAGTGATTAAATTGTATAGTGTTGTATATGTGAATTTAACACTTTTGTTTACATGTTAAACAAATGTCTATTATATTAGACCACATCATTAAATATGCAACACTCTCTTCCAGTTAAATACCGTTGCTCTCGAAAAACCTTTAAACTGTACACCATTGGGAATTTACCACTTTTGCATTAGTGAGGTTACAATTCAGTTTTAAATTTTCAGTTACAGAAATGGCGTCTGAACATAAACTGATGTCTCAAAAATGAAAATGAAGCAGCCATATATGACTAACTTTGGATCTGTTCCTGAATTCAAACTATTAGGAGAAAAGTGTCCTTTATTAAAAAAAAAAAAAAAAAAAAAAAAAAGGACTTTATTAATGCTTAAAAAACATCATATTCTCCAGGAAAGCTTTTGTCTATTTCCTTAGGGAAAATGTTTGCCTTTTAAAAACTGTGATCCTTTAGGGTGATCATGACTCTCCCTTTCCTTACGGAAATGCAAGAATAAAATACTTCATTAAACAATGAACCTTGAAAATAAAATATAAACACTAAGAAACCATTTCAGTAAAAAGATGATGAAAATTATCCAAATTGGGTTTTTGAGTTTTTCTGTAAAGGGTGAAGAAGTATCCTAAATTTTCCCAGCAGGTCTGCCAAAATTGCACACTTCCCAGTACACCACGGGGACTTGGCTTTTACTATCAAGTATTCAATCCTTCCTTGAAATGGCATTATCTGGCAGTGTATGGATTATGGATTATACCCAGTACATAACAGCAAGTATTTTGAATAGATCAGTCTTTCACTATTTTGATGGGTCTGGGCATTTCTCCCTGTTACAGTCTTGGGTTAGCACCACTTGACCATGCAGGGTTTGGTTTTGGTTTTTCTTCTCCCCTGTAATTCTGGTCTCAAGGTTAATTTGTGTAGTCATCTCAGCATCTCTCAGTGAGGCATATGTACGCATTTCCAGACAAATAAGCTGCAATTAGAGAAGACAATTGCAGGAAGTTCAATTTTTAGATTTTTATAACATTTTAATATTTTTCATTTGAACTTTCAATTACACATATGTAATGTTTTTCCTCATTAACTCCTTTTATTCTATATTTGCATAAGTTGAGATTCTTAAGAACCATCTGGTTATACTACCTTCTGCTAATGTTGACTAGCTGGTTTCATAAATCAAAGCTGTAGGAGTTAGTATATTAAATCTCTGAACTAGTAACACATAGTCTGCTCTTCTTCATGGGCTGAGAAAGTTACTAACCTGCAGTCATCCCCTCCAGCACTAACAACATGTCGATCACCACTGGTAAATCGAATATTTGTCACGTGGGGTGAATGACCCAAGAACCTTTTGTGTTTTGCCTAAAAAGCAACGACAGACAAAGCTCAGGGCATTTGGTGCACACAGAAGTCAAAGGCTCTTATTGGGGACTGTAATCTATCACAAGAGCTGTGGAGAGAGTAGGGAGTTAACACCACAGCCAGTGATTAGAATGCTTTTTCAGAGTGAGTGATGGATCTGCACTTAACACAAACCAGGCCGTTTGGGCAGTCAGATGTCTCCAGGTACACTGACAATTTTTCTCTAAGGAAAAGCATTTGAAATTTGATAATTTGAGTATAGGTTTGATGAAAAGCTAATTACAGCTTTTGTAGGATAGTTTCCAAAGATGGTATTACTTGAGGGAAAATATTTGTTTCTAATAGCCTTTTTTTTGAGACACAATCTCACTCTGTCACCAGGCTGGAGTGCAGTGGTGCGATCTCGGCTCATTGCAACCTTTGCCTCCTGGGTTCAAGCAATTCTGCTGCCTCAGCCTCCTGAGTAGCTGGGACTACAGGCACGTGCCATGACGCCCAGATAATTTTTGTATTTTTAATAGAGACAGGGTTTCACTATGTTGGCCAAGGATGGCCTCGATCTCTTGCCTTGTGATCCACCCGCCTCGGCCTCCCAAAGTGCTGGGATGACAGGCGTGAGCCATCAGGCCTGGCTCTAATAGCTTTTATTTCAGAGTAAATAGATTTAGAAAGTTTGAGGAAAATTCAGAAATACAAATTTGAAAGTATTTTCAAATTAGGACAAAACATGTAAAATATATGGGAAGAGTGCTGATGATCAGACATCAAAATTAGGAGCAAACTGATAATACTAAACACACATACTTACAAATTTTTCTGGACATGGGAAGTCAAATAACTTAACCATGCCAAAGTCATCTCCTGTTACAAGACTGATTCCTGAATGGGATACACAGGCACAGTTGACATCAGCTTTCTCAGCATGTCTGGACCAGATTCCCAAAACCTCATCTCCTAGAATACTGGAGGGAAGGAACAAAAGAAAACTCACCATAGCAAGGGTGGGCAGGTTGACCATATTCAAAAAGTTGATTGGCGATTTTAAGTACCCTAATGTATTACTTAAAATACAGGAAGTAAATTATGGTAAGGCTAGTTGTTTGGATACCTGAATTTCATCAGTATATTATCTCCTTTTAAAAATGAAATTTTATAATTTGAAGGGTTTTCTAGATTACTCATTTTATGATTAAAGTAGTACTTTATGAAAACTGATAGAACTATTTTTCTTATTTTGAGACAGAGTTTTGCTCTTGTTGCCCAGGCTGGAGTGCAATGGCGTGATCTCAGCTCACCACCACCTCAGCCTCCTGGGTTCAGGCGATTCTCCTATCTCTGCCTCCTGAGTAACTGGGATTACAGGCATGTGCCACCATGCCCAGCTAATTTTCTATTTTTAGTAGAGATGGGGTTTCTCCATTTTGGTCAGGCTGGTCTTGAACCCCCGACCTTAGATGATCCTCCCATCTTGGCCTCCCAAAGTGCTGGGATTATAGGCATGAGCCACTGCACCGGGCCAAAAACTGATAGAAATATTTGTCAAATTAAAAGTGATACTTGGCTGGGTCCAGCAGCTCATACTTGTAATCCCAACATTTTCGGAGGCTGAGGCAGGAGAACTGTTTGAGGCCAAGAGGTGAGACCAGCCCGGGCAACACTGTGAGACCCCCATCTCTACAAAAATGAAAATGATTTATTATATAGGAAATATTTTTTTAAAAGATTTTTTTCAGAGATGGGGTCTCGCTATGTTGCTCAGGCTGGTCTCAAACTAGGCTCAAGCAATCCTCCCATCTCAGCCTCCTGTGTCAGAGATTACAGGCATGAGCCACTGTAATACCTGGCTGATACAAAAATTTGGTGGCATTTTTCATTGGCCAAAAAAAAAAATCGATAGTCATGGTTACCTGTCATACAGCCAGAAAATTGGAACAGATTTATAAGCTTTGACTTCTAAAAGATTCAAGATAGCATTCCCATAGATAGAGAACTCATAGTTGCTTAACAGCACCCAATACCTTTTTGCCAGTCATTCAATTTAATGTTAAGAAAAATACCAGAGTATCTTTAAAACTTTGATTTCATTTCCTTAAAAAAAAACTTGATAAATCATGGGAATTGATAAAACATGGAAATATATTCAATACAAAGGGTCTCAACGTGAACATACTGTTACGTATTCTCTTCCTAAGAAAAGTTCAAGATATGGTAACAGAAACTTGAAACTCAATTACTATTCCTTGGTGGAGTGGCTCTAACAGTTCAGAAATAGGATTTTCCAATTTTTCTAACTGGCCTTCAAAGTCAGTTCTTGCCTTGTGAATATATGAAGTATTTACCTAGTCCATGTAGCCCAAGTAATTCTGTCAATAGCGGCATGATCCATAAGATGTTTTCCTGAAGGCACTTCATAGACATGCCGTTTATAGCAGCCACTAGAGACCTTTCATCATTAAAATGGGACAAGAATTGCATTAGGTGAGAGACAAAATCCACAGGTTTACAGAATACTAGCATATTGCTACTTGATTTACATGTTTAGCATTATTAAGTATGCAAAAGATCACTACAAAAATTTAGAGGATAAACGCACTGATATGTGGGGGAGGAAAGAGGAGCTGTTGGTTGGAAGATAAGAAGGCAAGAGTTGAGAAGCTCGGACTAGGGAACTTTAAATGCATTCACTAACACGAACTTGCCACCTGGGTATATCGTATTGGTACTGTACCTGGAGATATCTGCTATCTGCAGAGAAGTCCATTTGAATGACAAAGCTTGGAATGTCTTTGCAGTAGCTGATTCTGTTAAGGGTGGGGCCCAATGTCAGGTCATAAAAATCCACTGAATTCTCACTAGAACCCACTGCCAGATACCGGGAATCTGGACTAAATCTGAATACAAAACAAAATATGTAAATGGTGTTAGACCACATGAAGTATTACAAACATTTAAGATCAGTGACTTTTCCTTTCTCTCTTAAAAGTAACGTGTGATATGGCCTCAAATAGATCCTGACAGAGGCAACCAATTATGTATACTGGGATTGTCTGGGTACATGAAATAAGGAAGTTTATATTTTACTTCATTTTTAAATATTTCCTATTATCATCTCCTAATTCCTTTAAAAATATCTCATGGTTTAAAAAACTTAATTTTTTAAATACAGGTGGGGTCTCACTATGTTGCCCAGCTGGTCCCAAACTCCTGGCCTCAAGCAATCCTTCCCCCTTGGCCTTCCAAAGTACTAAGATTACTGGTATAAGTCATGTCCATCCCCACTCCCCACCACCCAGCCAAAACATCTCAGCTTTTTAAAGCTATTAGCATTACATAATTACTAAGCTAACAATTCATTAAGCTAGTTTTCTTCTATCTGGAAAAAATGGTGTCTTAAGCAAAGAACACAGCCCAGCTTAACTAACCTCCAGTTATTAAGGTGAAGTGACACAACTTGAAGCTTGGAAGAATTTATTTAAAAGACAAAGTGAAATGCTATTTGCCTAGCAATCCCTGGAGTCATATGGGACAATTCAGTCTCTTGAAATGGCCCATGAGTCTTACTGAGGTACCACAGGGACATGGCTAAGGGAAGCCACTGTTACTGTTTTTTATTTTGAAGTTCTGAGGAAGGTTTCATTTGTAAAAGGATTTTACTGAGGAAAAGTGTACAAGCTTTTGGCAGACCTAGATTCAATATTATCTACTGATCACATAGAAGTGCTCAGTAAATAGTAGCCACTGTTGAAATATGCTTAAGCACTGAAAAAGGTTCAAGAAACATTAAATTAATTTAGATTCTGGAACATTTACTCAATGAGTATTGATTAAATTAATAAACTGCATATTCCCAAACTGAGGTTATTAAGAAGATATATTTGGAGTCATGGCTTTAGTTTTCCAGGGTGACAACTTTTGAAGGGCAGATGACTCCCTTTTATGACAGTGGGAGATACCTCTTAGTAGGATGAACTTAATGGACATGGCTAAGTGTTAACATGAATTCATCAAACATTACCTAGTACTTGGTATTATAAGGCACCATGCTGGTGCCCAGTGGGTTTACAATTTAGCAAGAAGAATTAAGTATACAAACAGTCATATTTCAGCATACAATGTCTAATGTGAGAAAATGCCACAGGCTCTGGGGACCTCTTTGAAGGTATAGCTAAGGAAAATTTTTCAAATGCAAGCTGTATCAAGTATACACTAGAAATTCTATTTCATTTGTTCACTAACCTGATATCATGGATTGGACATCGCCTATCTCTCTTCTTTCCCCATATTTTTAGAGAACTCACTAGTAAAATGATAAATTCTCCATTTTTCATTCCAATAGCCACCATGTCGCCTTCTGGGCTGTAACATACAGTACGAGCAGCATGTCCCAAATTCACTTTGTTTAACATCTTCTGCATTTAAATAAAAAAAAAAAAGTCATAGGAAACACTAAAGTTAAACCAGTTTCCCCACAACATTCTCAACCTAATTCTGAGACAGTTCTTTCTTTAAGCACTAGCAATTTAGAACTTCCAACTTTTCTTCTTAGAAATTGTAATCTCTTTTAAAAAATTATCTGTACTTACTTTATCACCAATATCCCAAAGTCTCACTGTTCCATCTTCTGCAGCAGAAAGGAAAAAATCCCTGGAAGGATGTGTTGCTAGTCCCCAGATTGGTCCATCCACATGACCGTTAACTAAAATATTACACGCTGCATTTTTCTCTCCAACTTCGATTATTTCAGCATTCCTCGTCCCAACAAGTATCTTGCCCTGAAACACAAGTAGGACCAATACATTGAACATAATACAACAGCATAATATAAAAATGACCCTGTTGACCTACTTTCAGAGAACTTTTGCTTTGAGCTAATCTAGTAGCAAGGCAGTCATTAACTTATGCAAATTTTTCTGTGACTACAGGCACACATCTATCTGTAAGAACATTGGAATGGGTTACATACTAGAGGCCATGCTACAGAATAGAACATTTCTGTGACAATATACCTGGATTCTTCAGTAATCAAAGTTTTTATTTTGACTATGATAATGTTAGGATCTCCAAACAGGGGTTAAGTGCAGTGGTATATAGGAAGAAAGTACTAGAATTTAGTTAAAAAGTAAAAGCTTATCAACTATTTAATATGCAGACTGAAGATAATATCTGTATATGATTTATAAATACACTTAATACATGCACACTCAAAAAATTTTCACAGGAATTGTAAATTTTTTTTTAAATTGACACATAATTGTACATAGTTATGGGGCATAGGGTAACTTGCATATCCATCACCTCCCCACTTCCCTCTCCCCCTTCTCCACCTCTAGTAACCATTATTCTATTCTTCATCTCTGTGGGATCATCTTTTTTAGTTTCTGCATCGGAGTGAGAACATGTATTTATCTTTCTGTGCCTGGCTTATTTCACTTAACATCATATCCTCCAGTCCCATCCATGTTGCCACCAAGATTGGCAGAATTTCATAATTTTTTATGGCTGAATAGTATTCCATTGTTTGTTTATAACACATTTTATTTAGGGAGTGTGTTTTTTTTTTTTTTTTTTTTTTTAAATGGAGACAGCTGTCCTAAGCCAAATGAGTAAACTGGCTACGGTTTTCAATTCTGTCTACCATAGTTGTTGAATGGGGCAGATTCAAGAAAATATTGGAGGTTTATATACAGTGTTTAGACAGAATAGCTTCCTATCTTATACACCACACTAGTGCCAGCTTTGGCAAAGAAAGCAGCAAAGACCGTAATGCTGGTAAGCAAATCCATCTTTATGCATTATTAAGTATTGTTCATTAAGCTGCAAAAGGTGAGAATCAAAATAATAGCCACTGTTTATTTTCTGCTGCACTGTATCAGCTCACAGAACATCTTACCTTGCCTCTGCACACAGAACGAACACAATCTGTGGCTTGTCCTGTCTCAAGCCTGAAGGCACGGCACCGCCTCAGTTCCTGATCCCACAGTTTAACTGCTCCTCCTTCTTTTGACCTAAGTAAATAACCAAGCCAGAGTAAGTGTTTATTATTGGCTACTATAATTTTTATTATAAACAAATACTAAGTTATAAGCAGAATCCTTTAAAAAAAAAAAAAAAAGGCCCTGATATTTATAATTTACTTTTAATATTCTTCTAAACTTTTTTTTTTTTTAAAGATGGGGTTTCACCATGATGGCCAGGCTGGTCTTGAACTCCTAACCTCAGGTGATCCACCCACCTCGGCCTCCCAAAGTGCTAGGATTACAGGTGTTAGCCACTGTGCCCGGCCTCTTCTAAACTTTCTATGGCAATTTGAGGATATACTGTTATCAATCAAAATAAACATTCAGTTTCAGTGAATTTTGAGAAAAGCTTTTTTTTTCTGACGTGAGCATAATTTTATTTAGCCTCTACCATATATTATCCTCTCTCATGATACTTTTTTTTTTCTTTATTTTTAAAGATGGAATCTTGCTCTGTCTCCCAGGCTAGAGTGCAGTGGTACTATCTTGGCTCACTGCAACCTCCGCCTTCCAGGTTCAAGTGATTCTCCTACCTGAGCCTTCCAAGTGGCTGGGATTACAAGTGTGCACCACCACACCCAATAATTTTTGTATTTTTGGTAGAGATGGGGTTTCACCATGTTGGCCAGGCTGGTCTCAAACTCTTTGACCTTAGATGATCCACCCGCCTTGGCCTCCCAAAGTGCTGGGATTATAGGCGTGAGCCACTGTGCCTGGCCTCATGATACTTCTTGATTAAGAAGATGTAAAAAAGATTTTATTAAAAGGATAATGGAAATGTAAGCCAAGTTAACAGAATTGCAAATGCTATGCTACAGAATTTATTTTATTTGAGACAGAGTCTTGCTCTGTTACCCAGGCTGGAGTACAGTGCCATGATCTCAGCTCACTGCAACCTCCACCTCCTAGGTTCAAGCGATTCTCCTGGCTCAGCCTCCCAAGTAGCTGGGATTACATATGCACGCCACCACAGCAGGCTAATTTTTGTATTTTTGGTAGATGTGGGGTTTCACTATATTGGCCAGGCTGGTCTCAAACTCCTGAACTTGTGATCCGCCGCCCCCATCCTCAGCCTCTCAAAGTGCTGGGATTACAGGCGTGAGCCACCACTCCTGGCCCAGAATTTTGTTTTTGGTGTTTTTTTGAGATGGAGTCTTGCTCTGTTGCCCAGGCTGGAATGCAATGGCACAATCTCGGCTCACTGCAACCTCTACCTCCTGGGTTTAAGCAACTCTCCTGCCTCAGCTTCCTGAGTAGCTGGGATTACAGGCACCTGCCACCACACCCGGCTAATTTTTGTATTTTTAGTAGAGATGGGGTTTCACCACGCTGGCCAGGCTAGTCTCGAACTCCCGACCTCAGGTGATCTGCCCACCTTGGCCTCCCAAAGTGCTGGGATTACAGACATGAGCCACCACGCCCAGCCCACCAGAGTTTATTTTTAAAGGCCAAAACAGAAGGCTATTTCTTTCCTACCATCTATTAAAATATCTCACTGGAACACTTTAGGAGGCTAGTGATTGGGGGTGTGCAGGAGTAAATGATGTGGGAAATACAACTGTTGGAGGATGAAATAGAGCCCATTTATGGATTTTCTCCTGGAAGAACTGAAAAATGTATTCCTTCATTTTCTGCTAGATGAATTGCTTGTCTTTGGAAAAATCATGCCTATGTGTGTTCTTCCTTTATGTCAAAGGCACAAGCTCTGCACTTGTGTTTAATGAACATGTGGGTTCTTTCAATCCTGTATTGAAATGTACATGTCAGTCACCTATATGTCACGTTTGTTTTTCTTTTTTTTTTTTTTTTGAGACAGGGTCTCACTCTGTCATCCAGGCTTGAGTGCAGTGGCATGATCACAGTTCACTAAAGCATTGACCTCTCCAGGCTTAAGTGATCCTCCCACTTCAGCCTGCTAAGTAGCTGGGACTACAGGCATGTGCCACCAAACCCAGCTAATTGTTGTGTTTTTTATAGAGATGGTGTTTCACCATTTTGCTCAGACTGGTCTCGAACTCCTGGGCTCCAGTGGTCCTCCTGTCTTGGCCTCCTAAAGTGCAAAGATTACAGGTGTGAACCACTGTGCCTGGCCTACATGTCATGTTTCAACATGCATGACTATGTTGGTGACAAATCATCATAAGTATGTGGTTACTGCTGGGAAATTTGACAATCAGGAAAAGGCCTCTTGTCAAATTTTGAGTTCTTGTATAAAACAGTTTAAGTTTGCCTCAAGCAAAAGGAAACAAGGCAGTTCCCTCTAGTCCCCTCATCTGTTTCTGAAGCAATGTGCATTCTACTACTTGGAATCCAGTCTGAACAAAAACGAAGAGAGCAGGCAGACAAAAATACAATCCTGGCTTAAGATTCCCCCATGGGTTTCCTACTCAGCAAATACTACAGACATTAAGAAAAGTAATTCTTAACTTGTAGGACAACTGCCTAACCATACCTCAGAAAAAGTATGACCCCAACAGGAAAACAATTGGAAGTGAATTAAGACCAGAAATGCAAATCAATAGAAGGCACATAAAAGGCAATAAAGGAGAAGCATATGAGGAGGAAGGTCCGAGAGGACACTCTGTAGCCTAGAAACAACTAGGAAAATTAACTGCAAACCTCAGGTAGGTCACAAATGCATAAATATTCTGTGAAAAGAAAGAGGACTCACGGCCTTTCCTTGCCCCCAGTCACGATAAGTCCATCTCGCAGGGTGGTGTACATGGCAAACACAGGCCCGTTGTGTGCTCTCGCCACAATTCTACACAATATGTGATCTTTCCACACACAGACATCCCCACTGATGGTACCTGTAAACGTCAAGTTATTCTGAAAAGGAGTGGGGGAGGGGGGAGATAAATTCATCAAAAGTTCAAATAGAGTTCAAATCCATGTAATTTTCTATGTCTGTGTAATGCTGTCACACCCATGATACAAAGAGCATGCATTGTATAGTGGCAGCAGCACTGAATTCAAGAGTCGGGAAACCTGAACTGGAGGCTTAGCTTTGTCAGGATCTTTTCCTTTCCAATTCTGCTGCTTATTAGCTAGAATAACCTTGGACAATTCTTCCCTTCCAATTCTAACATACTATAATTCCAGTTTATTTTTATTTATTTATTTATTTATTTTTGAGACGAAGTTTCGCTCTTTGTTGCCCAGGTTGGAGTACAGTGGTGTGATCTCAGCTCATTGTAACCTCTACCTCCTGGGGTCAAGCGATTCTCCTGTCTCAGCCTCCCAACTAGCTAGGATTATAGGTGCCTGCCACCATGCCCAGCTAATTTTTATATTTTTAGTAGAGTTTCACTATGTTGGCCAGGCTGGCCTCAAACTCCTGACCTCAAGTGATCCACCTGCCTTGGCCTCCCGAAGTGCTGGGACTACAGGCATGAGCAACCGTGCCTGGCCTGAGCCACTGTGCCTGCCCGGTCTTACATTAAGAATACCCAAAATGTTCAACTGAAATTTGACATGGCACGAACAACATTTCATTGGTCTTTTTCTAAAAAATGTAAGTGTACTTAAATATTCTAAAACTCTAACTTTTCCTACAAGTATTGCATACCCACATAAACACTTCAATTAAAAAATCCACTTAGTTTTTTGATGCACCAAAGGATTTATACAGACTAGCAAATGCAGGATATTAAAGGAAAGAGATGTGGACTGGAAGCCACAGGCCCAGATGAGATGGAATAAAGTGAGGGGAGAGCAGGGCTTCTGAGCACACTTCTATCAGGGCCAGGAATTGTGCTATTTCCTTCTATCTCACTACCTCTTTCAAGACGCTAGCCCATAGCGCTTCCACCTATATGATAAGCAATGTGTTAAATGATAAAAAGCAAAGGAAAATCCTAAACCCAAGTACCAGCTTAAGTCATTTGAAAATCATGTTTCTTGATTTACCTTTCTTTTACTCTAATTTTTAGGACCATGTAGAACTACAAGGAAGACAGAAATTTTACAATATTTAGGGTGACAATTACAAGATTAAAGAATGCATTTGAGTATGACAGTAGTCCAATGAATCAAATGTTCATCATAATCCTTATTACGGTGGCTCACGCTTATAATCCCAACACTTTGGGAGGCCAAGGTGGGAGGATCACATGAGGTTAGGAGCTTGAGACCAGCCTAAGCAATATATACCCTTGTCTCTACTAAAAATGAAAAACAATTAGGCCAGGCCCAGTAGCTCACGCCTGTAATCCCAGCACTTTGGGAGGCCAAGGCAGGTGGATCACCTGAGGTCAGGAGTTCCAAGACCAGCCTGACCAATGTGGTGAAACCCCATCTCTACTAAAAATACAAAAAATTAGCTGGGTGTGGTGGTGCATGCCTGTGATCCCAGCTACTAGAGAGGCTGAGGTAGGAGAATTGTTTGAACCTGGGAGGCAGAGGTTGCAGTGAGCTGAGATCATACCACTGCATTCCAGTCTGGGCGACAAGAGTGAAACTCTGTCTCAAAAAATAAATAAAATAAAAATAAAAAATAGCCAAGCATGGTAGTACCCGCTCTCTAGTTCCAGCTACTAGGGAGGCTGAGGATTATTTGAACCTGGGAGATGGAGGATACAGTGAGGTATAATCTTGCCACTGAACCCTAGCCCAGGCAACAGAGTGAGATTTTGTTCCAAAAAAAAAAATATATCCTTTTTCCCCCTCATTAACATTCTTTTCACTCCCTGATTTCTAGATTTTTGAAAAATGAAATATATGCTTGACCAGGACATGTAATGATTAGCAGATCACAGTGCCATATCAACAACATTAATGTGGCTGATGATCTAAGGCAAGAGAATGTAAAGTAGTCAAAGTCACATCACATGCATTTTAAGAGACATACTGCACCAAAAGCAATAGCAAGCATGGTCTGCATCCGGGCATCTTCCAGTGTGCTCAGTAGCCCTTTTTTGCTAAGAAGAGCCCTTCCTGCCAGGGTCCAGAACTTCACATGTTTTACTCCCACTGAGACAAACTGGGTATCTGAATCTGGTCGGAATTCTGCCACAAAAATACGTTGATTGTGACCAGCTCTGCTGGCAATTTTGGCACCTGATAAGATACAACAAAATTATCTAGGTTATTATAAGAACCAAGCTAATCAACAGTTAGCATCAAATAAATATGTAAAATACATAGTTAAAAGACTTAGAAGAGAGGCCAGTGGCCCCTGCTGTACTACCTCGCAATATGTGATTTACAATTATTTGTGTATTGAGTCCTTTTCACTTATTTTCAGTCCATTAACTTTTCTTTATAAACTTAAAACATTTTGTCTAAAGTGTAGTAGGTAGTATTATCCTGCTGATCTGCCATTATCATTAGAAATATATATAATTTTCATTGATAAGATTCTCCAAAACCAATCAAATCATTAATAAGAAACAAATACATAGTTTCTTGCTTAAAGGAAATAGCAGTGAATCATTTGTAATACTAATAATGGTTTCATTGATTTATCTGTTTTGTGAGGTTACAGATCCACTGGGCTTTTAAAGTGAAATATACCTACAGTACCATTAACAGTGTACAGTGTATTGTGTAGGGCTACACCGAATAATTGTTTCAACCACAAACATTAAGGCAAATATTAAATACAGAATTTCTAGTACCCTTGTATTCTTGTTTTTTAAAAAATCAGACATACAAAAGAATCCTACCTTCCTGCCATCTCCAAATGGTAATAGTATGTTCTGGGTCTAGTCCCACAGACAGCAATAGTTTGCCAGTAGCACTGAAGCTGACTGAACACACTCCCTTTGAATGGTAGCATCTTAGAATAGATAAAGTCTGCTTGTTCATTGCATCCCAGATGTGAATAGAAGGAGCTGTAGCTAAATAAAGATAAAATCAAAAAGTTGTAATCGACCTGTTATAAATGTTTCTGTTTCTAAAGCTGATGCATACTCATCTCTGAAACATGGACAAATATGTGCCAAACAAAAACTGTACTAAACAAAGAACAGCTCAAAACTAAGACTAAATTTAAAAAAGGAAAGGAATGTTTTGGGGGTCGGGAGGAAAGAAAAGGAAAAAATATAGAACTTGTCTTCAGGCTATATTCCAAATTGGAAAAACAGCATTTAGACAAGCAAATCAGGCAAGCTCAACCTTAAATAATTAAAAACAAATGAAGTTTTATGTATACTTTAATCTTTATACAATTATATGGAGAATTATACAAATATTACACAATAAACATTAAACAGCAAGTATATATTCAGTACTGATATTACCTGAAAGAGAAATGAAAAGCAGACACAAATTGAGAAAGGCAGTAGATAGGAAACCACCCGAATAGATCTCAAAAGAAATTTTCAACCATACAGACAGATATCTGGTAAAAGCTAATTTCACTTCACTTTATAAGACATTTATTTAAAAACCAGGATTTCAGGAGAAACATAAAACTGCTAATCTTAAAAAAAAATGTGTTTAGTATTAATTAATCTTGTGTAGCTTGTTTCTGCTGTTTAAAAAGTTATCCCAGTTTTCCATATTTTCTAAATTTAAAAAAACAAAGCTTTATTTTTTTTATGAACTGTACCCTATAAAAATGGATAGGTCAATTCAGCATAAGTACTTTTAATGAAGCAATAAAAATACTAAAGAGTATTTGTTCCAAATTTAAACGTTATGTTTTAAAAATAGAGAAACATTAAATAAGACAAGCTGCCTTAAATCATTCAATGCAGAAATAAATGCTAGTCCCTAAAGAAAATATTCTGATAAATTTAGATTAGATTTTATACCATCTGCTATTTGTAGTATACAATGGTAAGTTAAATCTGACAGTTCTTCAAAGAAGTTAAAATATATTAAACCAGAGACTTAAATTTGAGTATCATTAAGTAGAAACTGTTCAAAGATTTATGCAACTGTAAAATATCAAAACTACATGGAAATATACGTAGAAGTTTATCATATAATAGGTTATGTTTGTAAAATGTATGACAACAGTGTAAATATTGGACTAAAATTAAAATATTCTTCATTCATTAAAAGTCAGTACCCCCAAGGTACAGGTAAACTTAAGCTCAATAAAGAATGTTAGGTGGCTTAAATTTAAAATGTAAATATATATTAGTAGATTACTCTATAACTTTTGTCAGCGATAAATATTTTTATATTTACAAAAAGCACCTCTGGGCAATTCACGTTATATTTGCCAAATCATGAATGAGGTAGACAACAGATTTTCAAGAAATATCACTAATTTTTGCCTCCAAATTTTTTTTGAGATGGAGTTTCACTGTTTCGCCCAGGCTGGAGTGCAGTGGCTCGATCTCAGCTCACTGCAACCTCCACCTTTCGGTTTCAAGAGACTCTCCTGCCTCAACCTCCCAAGTAGCTGAAATTACAGGCACCCAACCCCATGCCCAGCTAATTTTTGTATTTTTTGTAGAGAGAGGGTTTTGCCATGTTGGCCAGGCTGGTCTCGAATGTATGACCTTGTGATCCACCTGCCGCGGCCTCCCAAAATGCTGGGATTACAGATGTGAGCCACCATGCCTGACCTTGCTGCCAAATTTAATGTACCATAAGTTTCAAAGTTTTATTTATCCAAAATTTAAACAACAAGGAATCTTAAATTACTGAGCTTGTCATATTTTTATAAATAATTAAAGGAGACAGCAAAAAGCTGAAAGCAGAATTTATGTTTTAAAACCTATAGGTATGTGAGGTAATGGAATTGCCACATACTTAGAGTATTCTAAACTTACATGAGTAACAGTATTTAACATTAATGCAAATTTTCAGGACCTTTCGAAGTTACTAAAGAAAGTTACTAAAGAAGTTACGAAAGAAAGATAAAACTATGTTCATTAGGTATATGGTATTTTCTCCTATCATCTGGAAATGGTCATTCCTGCTGCTTGAGTAACACAGATACAACTCTTATTCCTCCTGTTCCGGACATGAGGTATTAAGTACCTATCATGGCAGGCATGTTACTGGGGACATGTCTTATTTTCTAATGCCTGCCTTCTAGGTAGGTATGTTTTTTCCTGAATTCAGGCTCAGAGAGGATAACTGAATTGCCCTAACATAACTCAGAGCTGGGAGAGGCAGTACAGGTATGCTGTTCTCAGTATTCAGGTTCCATTCTTGCTCTTTCCCCCTAACTAGTTCCCTTCAGAAAATCAATCCCACTAACTTTTCACTGCCATTTTTGACTCTTTGTTTCCTGTACAGAGATGCCATAAGTGTCTAAATTGTGAATTGGGTCTTACAAGAATCAAAGTTTTAAAGGATATTCTTTATCCCCTAGTTTGCCTCTGATGCAGTATAATAAAAACTGTATTTTAAAAGAAAATTTTAACATGGGCCATTAGGTATGCCAATTGTATTTTGCCCTTTAGTCTCTGTAGTGAGTAACTTCTTACTGCATACTCAGCATCCATTACATCCCTTCTTCCTACCAAGACTCCAATTTTATTCAGGAATCTACTCCCTCCTAGAGCGTAAGTGATTCACTTACAAACCGCATGCTCAACTAATAAGTCTGAGCTCACTGTGATAATACTGCCTCCATTCCCAACCCAGACCTGAGTGATTAGCTTAATAACCCAGATTTAAACCAATCAGCACATGGTATTCTCCTAATATCTTCTTAGTATGAGGTTTGCTTTGTGTCCTAGAATGACTCAGTCAGGCTAAAAGAAAGGATTTTTAGGTCACGGTTCTGAAAAGGATTTTTTCCCTTCTTTACCACTGGATAACAGCAAGGAAGCATGTAACTCCAATTGCTGCTGCAGCCATTTTCATGTCCACAAATGTAACCAGCCTTATGGACGAAGCCAACACTGTGGATAGCAGAGCAGAAGAGCTGGAAAGTCCTGGGTTCTGGATGATATCGTGAAGCTCCGGAAGGAGCACACTCAGGAGACTACCCTCCTTCTTCATTCTTGTGTGCTAATGCATTTTCTTCTCCTCTGCTGTAAGATGCATAGACACCCACTAAAGTTATTTGTGGGCAACTGCCTGTCACTACAAATCGTAACGAAGACCAGAGGGTGAGCTTTCTCAGCTTAATTGCCTTAAGGATCAAAAATATCAAATTCTAAGGTCTTAGGAGGGCTAAAATTATTTTGTCAGAGACAAAAGATATTCCTTTAGTGTCCACTGAAAACCAACTGATGTGTTCAATGATAATTATACCATAGCTTTCTTCTTTTTGAGACAAGTTCATCCAGGCTGGAGTGCCATGGTGGAATCAAGACTCACTGCAGCCTCGAACTCCTGGGCTCAACTGATCCACCTACCTCAGCCTCCTGAGTAGCTGGATCTACAGGCACATGCTACCACACCTGGCTAAGTTTTGTATTTTTTTTGTAGAAACGAGGTTTCCCATGTTGCCCAGGTTGGTCTTGAACTCCTAAGTTCAAGCAGTCTGCCCACTTCAGCCTCCCAAAGTGCTAGGACTGCCAGGTGTGGTGACTCATGCCTATAATCCCAGCATTTTGGGAGGCTAAGGCGGGTATATAACCTGAGGTCAGGAGTTTGAGACCAGCCTAGCCAACATGGTGAAACCCCATCTCTTCTAAAAATACAAAAAAATTAGTGGGTCATGGTGGTGGGCACCTGTAATCCCAGCTACTCAGGAGGCTGAGGCAGGAGAATTGCTTGAACCTGGGAGGTGGAAGTTGCAGTGAGCTGCGGCTGTGCCATTGCACTCCAGCCTGGGCAACTAGAGTGAAACTCCATCTTAAAAAAAAAAAGACAAACCAAAGTGCTATGATTACGGGTGTGAGCCACTGCACTCAGCTCATATCTCTTCTAATGTATTTATTCTCCCACATTCCAAAGTGACAATTTAAAAACTTTATCCTTGTCCCAATCCAATACCCATTCCCTACCACCTTACTCTCAGTTGATGATACAGGGAAAAATGGAAGTCATTAGACAGGACTTCCTTATTTTCCCAACCCCAAATCTACCAGTCTTCTATTTGTACAAGAAAGAATGTTGAATAAATTTCGCTCCTTATATCTGTGGATAATTTCTTCCTGCCAAACTGATTTCTCTCAGAGTATTCCCCATCTTATTTAGCTCACTGATCAAGCAAAAAAAATCAACAACTGGCCTTGATTCCTCACTTTGTTATACCCCCATATCCAATTAATCAGAAAGGATTAATGGCTTTCCTTCCAGAATACATCCCATATTTGTCCAGTTCTCTCCACGTTCACTCCTGCCACCCCGATTAACGGTTTTTTGCTTGGACTACGATAACAGCCTCCTAATTTTCCAATTTGCTCTCTTCCTCCTCTACATTCTCTATAATAGTATAGTGAGAGTGGTTTTCTCAAAGTATAAACTAGATCACATCAATCCCTTGTTTAAAATTCTCCAGTGACAGACTCTGCACTTAGCAGGAATCCAAACTCTTCTCCCTGAGCTACAATATCCTGCATAAGCTGAGCACTATCCCTCTCTACATTCATCTCAGAGGCCTTCCTCCAGTCACACTGACCTCCCAGTTTCTTGATCCAGCCTCAGGGCTTGCGCAGGAAAGATTTAATACAAGCAGGCCCAAGGTTACTGTCATCAGAAGGGCCTGCTTGCTGGGCTAGTGTTCTCCATGTCGACAAAGCTCTTTTATCCACCCAGGGCGCTGAACGCTTGCTTTCTTCAGGGAATTTGGTATTTTGGTAATTGAGGCTGGTCTTTATGCCTATGCAACCAGCCCCTAGTAAAAACTCTGGACTCAGACTTCAGTAGGCTTGCCTAGGCAGAAGCACCTCATGTGTGTTGCTGGATTTGACTGCTGGAGGAAGCAGCAGAGTTCTGTGTAACCCCTGGCACGAGGGTGTTAGGGAGACATAGAAACCCTAGGACTAGATGCTCCATATTCCACCTCATGTGTCTTTTCCCTTTGCTGTTCACTGTATAAACTATAGCCTTAAGGACCTCTGAGTTCTGTGATTTCTCCTAGTCAACTGCTGAATGTGTGGGAGAAAACAAATACTTGCTTTATTGCCATCATCTATTGTTTTCATCACATTTATTGCCATCTCATCTCAAATCATCACCATTTTTTAGTTTTTCTTTTTTTCTTTTTTCTTGTAGATATAGGGTCTTACTGTTGCCCAGGCTGGACTTGAACTCCTGGCCTCAAGCAGTCCTCCTGTCTCAGCCTCCCAAAGTGCTAGGATTACTGGTGTGAACCACCATACCCAGCCTGTCATTTCATTTGATTACAATATAATCCATGCTTCACTGTGCCTTAAAAGTGTGATATTCAAAGACTATTTTTGTTTTTTCGACCTTGCTTTGATATGATAGAGATTTACTGGTTAAAAACCAAAATAAAATAACAAGAGATAACAGAAAGTGCTCAAAATCTGTGAATTATAATTGTGTTACTGGAACTTGCAGGGTACCAAAAAGCAGTGCAAACAAATGAGTGTCATCTTTAGCCTCTGTAGCTGCTACTCACCTCTGCCATTGTAGCACAAAAGCTGCCACAGAACATATGTAACTTAATAAGCATGGACAAGTCAAATAAAACTTAAAGTGCTTACAACAGTGCAGGGCACATGAAATAGGTCAAAATATGTTCTTTTTACCATTATTACTATTTTTTAAGTTTCTTAAAAAATTTTTGTAGAGACAGGGTCTATGTTGTTCAGGCTGGTCTTGAACCCCTGGGCTCAAGTGATCCTCAGACCTTGGCTTCCCAAAGTGCTGGGATTACAGGTGTGAGCCACCATGCTTGTCCCAAAAAACCGTTACTATTACCACAGATTTAGTTTAGAAGCATGACATTAAAATAATGTATTCTCAATTTTAAAAAATAATCCACAAGTTTTTTATAGAGTAACAAGATACTTGATGATATGGTTTGGATTTATGTCCCTGCCCAAATTGCACATTGAATTGTAACCCCAGTGTTGGAGGAGGGGCCTGGGGGGAGATGACTGTATCACAGGGGCAGATTTCCCCCTTGCTGTTCTTGTGAAAGTGAGTTCTCCTGAGATCAGCTTGTTTAAATGTGTAGTACCTCCCCTTTCTCTCTCTTCCTCCTGCTTCAGCCATGGAGGACATACCTGCTTCCCCTTTGCCTTCCACCATGACTGTAAATTTCCTGAGGCCTCCCCAGCCATGTTTCCTGTACAGCCTGTGGAGCCATGAGCCAATTAAACATCTTTTCTTTGTAAATTACCCAGTTTCAGGTAGTTCTTTATAGCAATGCAAGAACGGACTCATATACTTGAACTTAAGTTCAATTTGCACCATCATTACCAAACAATATAAATAAAGCAGAAAGTATTTTAGTTTTACTTACCTGACATGTCTGCTGAATCACCTAGAATGGAAAATAATTATCTATAAATAACATATTCACAGTAAAACCTATAAAAACCCAAATATCAAAAGATATTAATTGTAAATAAACTATTATATACAAAATTGGTTTTATTACATTTAATTGAGTAAACTGTGAGAGAAGGCACTCATTCTAACTATACATACATATTAACATTTTGTGTATGATCTTTCAATCTTCCTTTGGATAAAAACTTTGTTTTCTTTGCATTTAATGAGTTACATAAACTTAATTATAACAACTTTTAGAATTATATTCGTATGATTTAAATTGATATTACCCTCATTTTGGTTAATAAAAATGTACTGCTAATAATAGACTCTCTGGAGTTTTAATGCATCTCTATCTCCAGGGAAGAATTAGATCTAAACCTTCTGAGCTGGGAGACATGATAGCAAAGGTTACTGTATAACTCAAGAAAGGAAAACAGTTCTTCCTTTCAACTAAAGATTTTTCCATATGAGTACAAGTTTGCCGAGAAAGAAAATGTGAAAGCCTATGCTCATTATATTTGTGGTAGAAATACCTAATAACCAAACTTTTCAAAGTAGCAGTCTTCAGAGCAAGAAAGAAAGGAGTAAAAACTTAGAAATCCACTGAAGACAGGTGATTGTTTTTTGCTTTGGTAAAGCTTTATATCCATATGAAATAATGATTTCAAAACATATTGATAACATAGGACAATAATGTTTTGACCTGGAACATGAGGAAAAACAGAATAAAGTACTTAACTCTGCTGAGCAGACCACATAGGAAATACCATTTTTAGTTATGAATATGCTCTATTAACAATCAAATGGTGAGAGGGCTTGGAACTATGCCACCTGAAGACTGGTTGAAAGACTGAGAGTGTTTGGTTTGGAGAGACGAGGTTTGTCTCTGAATATTAACATGGTCTGGGACAGAAGTACAAATGAAGGCTTAAACATCATTGGCCAAAATATTTTAAAGCTATCCATCGAGATAAAACTTATCAAATGAAATATATTCTAGCCTCCTACCTTGATGAGTACAGTCCTACAATGACCTAGAAGACAGATGCAATTCAGAACTCCTTGGAGTTTGGGTAACATGAGACAACCTGTCCCACTCTCTTCCATCCCACACCACAAAGAACCATGGAAGCTCATGTGTGGTTCTATGAACTGGATGTCTGCCTTCCACCCAAATACATACACTGAAACCCTAATCTCCAGTGTGATGGTGTTAGGAGGTAGGGAGGTTATGAGGATGCATCCCTCACAGTGAGATTAGTGTTCTTATAAGAAGAGACAGGAGAAAGATAATCTTTTTCCACCACGTGAGGATATAATGAGAAGACAGCCATCTGCAAACCACAGAGAAGGTGCTCACCACAGCCTGACCATGCTGGCACCCTGATTTTGGACTTCTAACCTCCAGAAATTGAAAAATAACATTTCTGTTATTTAGGCTACAAACTCTGTAATATCTGTCATGGCAGCTCAATTTTTTTTTAAGACGTGGTTATCCCAGCTAGTACGTTAAAACTCCATCCACCCCTATACAATGAACAGCTTGGCCACCCCTCAAGAGTATGCACATTGGTTATACAGTTTGTCACTGGGAGGACGGGTGCAGAGAAAAGGCTCATGCAAGCCCATTAGTAGGTTCAGGACCATCTGGTAGAGAATTCCATATACCCAAAGCATGGTCCAGTGGAAAAGTAGGCTCCCCCATGAAAAGCAATCCCTTGCTCTCATGTACAACTTGTTCCATGGAATGTAGTTGGAGGGTGTCCAAAGGAGACCTTTTAAATGAGAAGAACTAGGCCGGGTGTGGTGGCTCATGCCTGTAATCCCAGCACTATGAGGCCAAGGCGGGAGGACCACAAGATCAGAAGATTGAGACCATCCTGACCAATACCGTGAAGCCCCATCTTCACTAAAAATACAAAAATTAGCCAGGCTTGGTGGTGCGAGCCTGTAGTTGCAGCTACTCAGGAGGCTGAGACAGGAGAATTGCTTGAACCCAGGAGGAGGAGGCTGCAGTGAGCCAAGATTGCACCACTGCACTCCAGCCTGGGAAACAGAGAGAGACTCTGTCTCAAAATACATACATACATACATACATACATACATACATACATACATAAATAAAAGAGAAGAGCTAGGTAAGACTCAGAGAATATGCTAGCTATCTCCAAAACTGGATGATAATGTCATGGGAATGTGATTAGATGTTGTAGGCACCACAAGAATGAGGGCCAAAGATTAGTAATCATAGACAGATTTCTGTTCTATATGAAGAATCACTTTATAACTAAGCTTTCCAGGAAAACATTTAACTACTTCATTATGCATTAAGTGGCAGCAGGGTTCAAGCACCTTATAACAGAGAGGGTAAAATGATACACTTGGCCCTAAAATTCCAAGATTCTAGCGAAGAAAAAGAAAAGTTTGAATGTAACTGGCTAAAACAGTACAAAATCAAACATTTCAATTCCTCTATGATCCATATGATTTTTAACAAAAGGAACAATAAACATTGTAAATGTGGTTTTATGCTTTGTGGGTATTAAACGAGCCTGACAGCAAAGTAACTAACAAAACAATTCTCTTTATGTGTGGAGAGAGAGAGAGAGACAGAGAAAAAAAAAATCCTTCCTCATTCTTTAGTCTTCCCTTGAGTCTATCTTAATTGGTCTCCAGTAATTTTTTAAAATCTATTTTCTGGAAGGGTACGAATCCTGCAAGGAATGGAGTTACATATATAATCTAAAATTTACCTCTGTACTGCCCATAGTTTGACTTGGAAAGAAAGAGGAGGGATATCATTAACTATTTCATATTTCCTACAGTGTTGTCTTTCAAAATAAAGGGAAAGAAGGTGAGAAAACGACCAAATTCCTAAAAGATTAATTTGTGACCATGGTATTTCTTAACTAAGAGAGAAAACTACAGCACTAAAATGATAAATAAAGTTGCCTAACAGGGATTAGGGAGGGAGAGCAAAGAAAAGAAAAGGAAAAGCCAAAGTGGGAAATGAAAGAACCATACTTTCTAGAATTCTATTTGCAGAATATAAATTCCATTAATACAGGGATTTTGCCTTTTTGTAAGTTGCCTGTATCCCCAGCACCTAAAATAATACCTTGCACATGGCAGGTGTTCAGTAAATTTGTTGAATAAATGAATTTACTCAATAAAAATTAACTAAACAGTAACTATGTACCAAGAAGCATTGATCTAGGTACTTAGGTAACATAGTCTCTTCATTCCTCAAGGAGATGGGCCTTGTTCCTTGTGCAGAGTGAAAATAAGACTCCACTTTCAAAAAACTTAGCACGATGAAGCTAAGTTTTCAAAAAACAGAGGCTAGACCTTCATATTTATATGCAAAGATTAGAATATTTTCTGTATAATAGGTAACATTCTACTTACTTTTAAAAGTAGAGAACTGTACAGAAAGAAAAAATACAAGAGTCTATGTGGCATAGCTTCAGAACCAGGCAACCCAGGCAACAAATTCCTGACTATCAATTTAGTACTTGCATAAAAAATAAAAATATTAAAAGTATAAATTACCTTCGTCAAGAAGAAAAGAAAACTGGAAAGCTAGCTTAGCAATCAAGGCCCAATGAAATCCAACACATTCAATGATTTTAATAAATTTTACAAACTTATTGAAGTTTATGAAACTTCTGCCATATTCATATTTAGTAATCACAAGTTGGCAGATATGTCCTAAATAGACCTGCTATCCTCTCATCAGTTTGACTGTAGAGTTATGGCCTTTAAGTTTTTCACAGGGTAAAATAACGCCGGTATATTTCAAAACAGCTCAAAACAGTTGGTGAATTAGACCAACGACAAAGAAAAGAAAAAGGCAGAAGGGATTTACCAACAAAAAACAGACTTGGGTCCTCTCTTCTTTCTAGCCTAAACCCCTGCTGAAGCAGTGTTCTACCCTACCCAGTCTAGTTATTTCTTACTGCCCTTATTTACTACTTCCTCTTCAAACTCTTCTTTTTTGCTTTATATGCTACTGAATATGAATATATGCTGACCAGAAATTCCTGCTAAAGGACTAAATCCAACTATTTCAACTACCATACAATAGTTTAAATTCTGGATTGTCAAGACCAACTCAGATAACCAGAGTGAGTTACAGAAAGGTACCTGGAAGGAAATAATATGCTATAATTGGTAGTGCTTTACGTATACATAGATTTTGAACAATCAATAAATATATTTTGATTTTTTTCCTTGGATATTGAATTTCTTTGAACAAATGTTTCAAATTGTTTCTTTTTAAAATATAGAAACATACCTACTTGGCCAGTTGCCACTATGTTGATAAATTTGGGGTGCTGATTTACAGTGAGGCACAGAATGTCATCGTTATGTTCCTGATAAAAACTCTGAGAACCTACAAAAAAAAAAGAATTTGAGAATTAAGTTTGAAAACTTTAAGATGTAACAGCCAAACGCACTTACCCAGAATAATAAACTACCCTTTATCTTATTTGCTTATTTAAAATATTATGTTTGAGCGCTTACTATGTATACAGCATCATAAGGATAGAAAATTGATTCAGAATTCTTTAATGGTATAGACCAGTAAAAGGGATAAACAATACAGTACAAGGCTGAATGTTCCAAGTGTCACAAGAGAGTGGGGATCAAAATGCTATGGGAATTCAAAGCAGAAAAGATTAATCTCATCATGGGAATATGGTACTCCTGGACCGACCCAGACAGGTTTTACAAATGTAAAAGTCAATGGGGAAGGGCATTCTAGGCAGAGAAACACTTTAGGCAAAGGCATAAAGGCAGGAAAGTGTTATGTATGCATATAAATGGCTCATTTGGCTGAAGTATAGGGTCATGAAGAAGAAAGATGAGTAACAGCATTGGAAAGGCAGCCTGGGACTAGAGTTAGGGAGGATTTTGAGTGCCAGCCCATGATCCTTTTGTTTTGGTTTCTCAAAGAAAAAGATTCACCAGGGTCACACAGAAACCAGTAGTAATTTTCCATTTAATAATTTGGGCCATATTGAGTCATACTTTATATATGTTCTGAAGTCAGTGGGGGAGGAACTGAAATCTGTTTTTGTTTATTTTTGAGACAGTCTCACTCTGTTGCCCAGGGTGGAGTGCAGTGGCGCAATCTTGGCTCATTGCAACCTCCACTTCGCCAGTTCAAGTGATTCTCATGCCTCACCCTCCCAAGTGGTTTGGATTACAGGTGTGTGCCATCATGCCTAGCTAATTTTTTGTATTTTTAGTAGATATGGGGTTCTGCTGTGTTGGCCAGGCTGGTCTCAAACTCCTGGCCTCAAGTGATCTGCCCATCTCAGCCTCCCAAAATGCTGGGATTACAGGCATGAGCCACCGTGCCCAGAAGGAACTGAAGTTTTTTGATCAAAGAAGTGTAATGTGATTCATCTGGTAGTATCGACAGTGAAGAGACCTTGTAAGACTGTGACAGCAGTTCGTGCAGAAGGGAATAAAGATAGATTTGTGCAAGTAAAATGAAGAGGTGGAAAATGAGTTCACAGTAGTTAGTTGGAGAATCAAGGTTTCCTACCTGTAGCAACATTGTGCAGAATTCCAATGGATGCAGTGTGATAAATTATATCATCTCCATCATTTAAGTAGTGAACATTATTCCTACAGTCTCTGCCTCGATAACCAAAAACAAGCTCCAACACAAGGTC
Organism: Sapajus apella; assembly: GCF_009761245.1. Classification (NCBI taxonomy): domain Eukaryota; kingdom Metazoa; phylum Chordata; class Mammalia; order Primates; family Cebidae; genus Sapajus; species Sapajus apella. The sequence continues at coordinate 14,601,488 of NW_022436960.1, read as the reverse complement.
CTACAATGATAATGATAATAAAACCATTATATTCTTTATCATGTCTAAATGTTCACCATTGTTTCCTGTATACATAATGCTAGTGGCTGGAGTCAAAATGAAGTATGCATTTTTGATATTTTACAAACTTCATATACACAATTAAGCTAGTCATACTTCTTTATATAACCTGTTTTGGGCGGCTTAAACATATATTCTATACTGTTCTACATAAAGTTATAAAAAGGAAAATGGAATCACAAAGTAGTCTGATTCCAAGAACTTTAGTTCTTAAGATTTCACAAACATTGAGGTACAGTTGACCCTCCATATCCAAGAATTCAACCAATTTCAGAGAGAAAATATTTAGGGGAAAAATAAAAAATAATATTTAAAAACCAGTATAACATTTTTATACAGAAACTATAAATATTTATACAGCATTTACATTGTATTAGGTATTGTAAGTAATCTACAGATGGTTCAGAATATACAGGAGGATGTGCATAGGTTATATGCAAATTACTATGCCATTTTATATAAGGCACTTGAACACCTGTGGATTTTGGCATCCCCAGGGGGAATCTATCCCCAAATCTGTTTTTTTTTCTTTTGTGTTCAAAAGAAAAAAAATTTTATGCTCATTGTTAATCAAAATATCTGATCTACCTACATGATTCAGGATAAATTATGTCCAAGTCACATACTTTGAAGAATCCAAATAGTATAGTCATCAGTGGTGGACAAAAACTAAGTATACTGTCTCTGACAATTCATGCTAAAGTTCTGGCAGATAATTCTGCAACTGAAAAGTACATTTCATTGACCTTGTAGAACTAGGTTGGGGAAGGAGCTACAGCAGTCAGCACTGCACAGCTTTACACCTTGTTTATGCTTGATTTAGCAGAGTTTGCTTGTTTGCTGCTGATAATGGTATTATGAAATGCCTGGAGAGTCTTCCTTCTTCCTCAATTATTATGGAAGGTTACTTTGGTTGAAAGCAGAGACAGAAGGAGAAATAGCCTTCATGAACCCTATACAGTGAATATATCACATAGGGTTAAAATTTCTGATTTGGTATAAGTATGTAATCTTTAATTTACAAATTGAAGCCACTAAGTATTAGATACTGCCAAGGTGTCTGTGCTTCTATAAACAAAAGATCATTCACACATATTTAGCTCTAGGAGTTCTCTGAGATACAGTTCAATTAGGGCATTATTCACCGAAAAGTAAAAGGAAGACTAATTTAAAAAATTAAGAGAAACAGAGAATATCAATCCAAAACTCAGATTTAGGTAAGAATTTAGTCAAACAAAAAGAGTACTCAATATACTAATTTTCATGAAAACTAATGATAAGACTTGGATGTTTTATAAAAAGGAATTCTGGATACATTTCAGTGACACTGGAGAGTGAGTTTTCCTTACCTCTATAGGTCTCTTTTTCTTGCCTACATTATTTGTCTGGAGTTTCTCTGGCTGTGGTGGGGCCCTGCTCACCGGGGGCCTGCAACAGAGAAGTGGGAAGGAGAAAAGGCATGCAGCACTCAGTGCCTTCACTGACTCTCTCACACCATCCCTCCCAGAGAAGTGTCTGTCACACCTTCCCAAAGATGACCTCATTTTGTGGTCCACTAGACTGCCTTCTACATCTTGAGAGATTCTAAAGTGGGAAGGTAGAAAGAAAATATTAGAACTTCTATTCATTTTATTTTATTTTATGTTATTTTGAGATGGAGTCTCGCTCTGTTGCCCATGCTGGAGTGCAATGGCATGATCTTGGCTCAATGCAACCTCCACTTCCTGGGTTCAAGTGATTCTCTTGCCTCAGCCTCCTACTATTTGGGATTACAGGTGTGCGCCACCACACCCAGCTAATTTTTGTATTTTTTTTAGTAGAGGTTTCACCATGTTGGCCAGGCTGGTCTTGAACTCCTGACCTCAGGTGATCCACCCACCTCAGCCTCCCAAAGTGCTGAGATTACAGGATCAGGAGTGGGCCACCGCACCCAGCCTCTTTTTTTTTTTTTTTTTTAAATAGACCAAGTTTCACTCTTGTCACCCAGGCTAGAGTGTAGTGGCACGATCTCAGCTCACTGCAACCTCCGACTCCTGGGTTCAAGCAATTCTTGTGCCTCAGCCTCCCCAATAGCTGGAACTACAGACATGTACCACTAAGCCTGACTAATTTTTGTATTTTTAGTACAGATGGAGTTTCACCATGTTGGCCAAGCTGGTCTGGAACTCCTGGCCTCAAGAGATCCACCTGCCTCAGCCTCCCAAAGTGCTAGGATTACAGGTTTGAGCCACCACACCCAGTCTTACTTTTAATTTCTTTAGTGTACATGTCATAATGTAAATAACATAACAGCACAAGAGTGATTGCTTATAAACAAATGTGAAAATGTTAATTTAATATACTCAAATATTTCTTGATGGGTGCATTATCGACAAATCCTGGATTATTGCTCTAAAGTATCTAACAGAGTTATCTTCACAAGGCACGTATTCAATACATCCTTCTTGAAAGTGAATTTTCATAATATTTCTTCTTCTTCTTTTTCTTTTTTTGGATGGAGTTTCGCTCTTGTTGCCCAGGCTGGAGTGCAATGGCACCATCTCAGCTCACTGCAACCCCTGCCTCCTGGGTTCAGGCAATTCTCCTTGAGCAGGCATGTGCCACCATGCCCAGCTAATTTTGTATTTTTAGTAGAGGCAGGGTTTCTCCATGTTGGTCAGGCTGGTCTTGAACTCCAACCTCACGTGATCCGCCTGCCTTGGCCTCTCAAAGTGCTGGGATTACAGGCATGAACCATGACACCCGGCCAATTTTCATAATAGTTCTATGAATGTTCTGTACTGTTAGCAACATCAATCACATCTGTGTTCAAATTTGTACTAATCTGTTTCTCCATGTCCTTTACCTTCTCTACCTTCTGAAGTCCCTAGTACTGGTTAATGGCATTGCCTTCAGATGGTTACTCAAGGAAGACATTTTATAGTCACAAAGCATTGTAAACCATACAACATGCTGTAAAAGGAAATTACTATTATTATTGCTTCCAACTCCTTATCTTCTCTTATTCTCACTATTTACTAAAAATTTATCAACTTTACACAGTAGCTCTCAAATCTCAAATTTAGCCCCTCTTCTCTGTTCAGGATCTATTTATAATGTGCCATGTCACAACAGGTATATTGAGTTCACATTTTGAATTATTTAAATGTAGAATTTCTTCTCCAGAACCTTTAATTTTTTAAAAAATGAAATTTTATTTTTACCTCAGCCGTTATTCAAATATTGAATAGCCTGAACACTGAATTTAAATTTATCATGCACCAACCCCTTTCCAAATTTTAAGTTAATATTCAATTTGTAACCCTAAATCAGGAAATGATACAAAAATTAACTTTCCCATGTAAAAGACTCCAACGTTTATGGACAAGTCTCATAAAATTAAAGGCATAAAATATACTTGCATTTTCAAAATGGTTGTCAAGTTATACATCAATAAAAAGTAAATGTGTTATATCTTAAACATTCAATAGGGATTGGCCAGGTGCAATGGGTCACACCTGTAATCCCAGCACTTTAGGAGGCCAAGATGCGTGGATCACAAGGTCAGGAGTGCGAGACCACCCTGGACAATATGGTGAAACATTGTCTCTACTAAAAATACAAAAATCAGCCAAGTGTTGTGGCATGTGCCTTTAGTCCCAGCCACTCGGGAGGCTGAGGCAGGAGAATCACTTGAACCTGGGAGGCAGAGGTTGCAGTGAGCCGAGATTGCACCACTGCACTCCAGCCTGGGCAACAGAGCAACACTTGTTCTCAATAAAAAAAAAAAAAAAAAAAAAGGAAAAGAGAAATGAATGGGATGTTGATATGTAATATGAGGCAGCATGTCAAATATATAAGCATGACTGGTGTCATAAAAAGTAAACATGCATTTCAAGAATATATGAACCATTTTTCAAGTTATTATAGAAATTTTGGTTTCAAACCTTCTTCATACACTTTTTTGGATGTCCACAAGTAAAAATAAAACAGAATTTATCATATTTAACATTTAAAAATATTTCTGCTAGGACCATTTCAAAGAATGAAGTTAATATTCAAATAATGAAGTTAATATTAACTTCATTAACGAATATTATTAAGAATAATATAAAATATTCAGCTACTTGGGAAGCTGTGGCAGGATAATTGCTTGAACTTGGGAGGCAGAAGTTGCAGTGAGTCAAGATGGCGCCACTGCACTCCAGCCTGAGTAACAGAGCGAGATTCCATCTCAAAAAAAAAAAAAAAAAAAAGCCCAAAAAAACCAAAACAAAAAACTTCTTCTTGTGACAGAGAGGTCACTTCTACTTAAAAAGCCATTCATATCCAAGATAATAATATTTCCATTTAGTTTTCTTGTTTTAAAACAAGATTCCCAGAATAACAATAACCTTGGCTTTCTTCCCCAAGTCAATTTTGTTGGTGAACCTTATTCTGTGTCACTGTCTGATAGCTGTAAATGTAACCCAAACAATAAACAGGTAATTTTTATCTATATAATCCTATGTAACAATTAAGCATATTTTAATTTTTATAAATATCATTTAAGCATATTTTCATTTTATAAAGATCATTTAAAGTATATCATTGCTTAAAATAAAATTCTACAACTTATAAAAATTATACAAGTTGAATGGATAAAGTTTCAGTAAGGCAGTTATTTATACAGTGTAAGTCCAATAATTAAAATGCTATTTATTTCAGTGATATCAATTTCAAAGGAAAAAGATGTACAAAACTGTGAAAAGGAGCAAAGAACACCAAGTAACATAGTATCCCATTAATGCTAAATAAAAATATGACAAAAATACAAAATTAGGCTTTGTAAACACAGCAAAGAAAGGATTACCTGGAACCTCTTTTCAGCAGCAGATGAAGAGGGAAAAAGATTAAAACATAAATTTGAATTAACACTAGTAAAATACCTCCGGTAATAAAATATTTTAACAAGTTTAATGCAGACAAACTATGTTGCATATATTAAAGGCCTGTTGTTTTTAGTTGATTACTGCACATAAGAAAAGGCTTAAGGCTGGGCACAGTGGCTCACGCCTGTAATCCAAGCACTTTGGGAGGCTGAGGCAAGAGGATTGCTTGAGCCCAGGAGTTTGAGACCAACCTGGGCAACACTGTGAGACCCCATCTCTACAAAAAATAAAAAAATAACCAGGCCTAGTGGCACGCACCTATAGTCTCAGCTACTTGGGAGGCTGATGTGGGAGAATCCTTGACCTGGAAAGTTAAGGTTGCAGTGAGCTGTGATCACACTACTGCACTCAGCCTCGGCAACAGAATGAGACCCTGTCTCGGGGGGAAAAAAAAAAGGCTTAAGTTACTCCATTAATGGCAGGGAAATCACAAGAATGGTGAAAAAAGAAAAAAATGAGAATTTAATATATTTTATGTTGTGAACTTTAAACCTTGCCATTATTATTCTGCAATGTAATCTGAATTTTAAACAAAACATTTTTTTTTCTTTTTTTCACCACTAAGAGTCATATTAAACAAAACATTTAAGCTTATCTTTAAGAATGGGCACTGGCACTAAAATGTTAATTTAAAAGGCTGGTGGCACTGGAGACACTTTAAAGGAAATTGTCTAAAGAGCCTAAGTTCCACCTCTATTCTGATCTAAGAGGGTTCCCCAGTCAGTGAATCCAAGCAGGCCGAATTACTCACTTGGGACTATGCTGAATTTAGGATTTTGCTAGTAAAAGAAGTAATCTTTGAAAAGTTATTTTTTCCTCTCTCTCTAATAGCATAATGATCAAAACAAAATTGGAAACAATCACAAAAGTCACTTCATCCATTCTCCCACTGAAAACAGGAACCTTCTTTACATGTCCAGGACATCCTTGTATACCATTGATGACACCTGGTCATCTAAACTCTATAAACACTGCTTGTGCCAGGCATGGTAGCTCATGCCTGTAATCCCAGCACTTTTTTTGTGTTTTGTTTTGTTTTTGTTTTTTGAGATGGAGTCTTGCCCTACTGCCCAGGGGGGAGTGCAATGGCACGATCTCAATTCACTGCAACCTCTGCTTCCTGGGTTCAAGGGATTTTCCTGTCTCAGTCTCCCGAGTAGCTGGGACTACAGGTGTGCATCACCACGCCTGGCTAATTTTTTGTATCTTTAGTAGAGACAGGGTTTCACCATGTTGGCCAGGCTGGTCTCAAACTCCTGACCATGTGATCCACCCACCTTGGCCTCCCAAAGTGCTGGTCAAAATGTGGTTACAGGTGTGAGCCACTGCGCCCTGTCAATCCCAGCACTTTGGGAGGCCGAGGTGGGTGGATCACGTGGTCAGGAGATCGAGACCAGCCTGGCCAACATGGTGAAACCCCATTTCTATTAAAGATACAAAAAATTAGCCAGATGTGGTGGCGCACGCCTATAGTCCCAGCTCTCAGGAGGCTGAGGCAGGAGAATCCCTTGAACCTGGGAAGTGGAGGTTGCAGTGAGCCGAGATCATGCCATTGTACTCCAGCCTTAGTGACAGAGCGAGACTTCATCTCAAAAAACAACAGCAACAACAAAAACGACAAAACACTGCTTGTTTCAGGGAGGTCACTTCCACATAAAAAGCCATTCATATCTAAGATAATATCTCCATTTAGTTTTGTTTTAAAACAAGATTCCAATAATAATAATAATAACTTTTTTTTTAGACAGAGTCTTGCTTTGTCGTCCAGGCTAGAGTGTAGTAGTGAGATCATGGGTCACGGCAGCTTTGACCTCCCATGCTCAAGAGATCCTCCTGCCTCAGCATCCCAAGTAGCTGGGCTCACAGGTGTACACCACCACACCCAGCTAAATTTTAAAGTTTTTAAATAGAGACAGTGTCTCACCAGATTGGCCAGGCTGATCTTTAACTCCTGGCCTCAACTGATTCTCCAAACTTGGCATCCCAAAGTCCCAGGATTACAGGCATAAACCACTGCACCTGGTCAATTAATTATTCTCTATATGAAGTGGCCTCCCAACCTTCCTTCATCCTGTGCTTTCTTCTAGCCCATTATAAACTATCCAAGTCTCCTTTAAAATGCAGAGATCAGTACTGAGTAAGCTATTCTAAATGTGAGGCTAGATACAAGTGCTTTATTTCTGTTAAAATAGTGTAGGATTTTTATGGGCCATTTTAGAGATTGCGTTATGCTCTGAACTCATCTTTGTACACATCACTCTGCTTAAAATACGTGATGGATTCCTGCTGTCTAATATTAACAGATGCCTATTATTTGAGTTTCTGCATAATCTGGTCTCAAGTCCACTGTTTTCATCCTTATTTCCCAGCATCATTTTCCTAGTAATACCTTCCCCTCAGCCCCAAAAATAGGCTCTTGCTGTGTTGTCCAGGCTAGCGTGCAGTGGTGCAATCACAGCTCACTGTAGCCTCAAACTCCAAGGCTCAAGAGACCCTCTCACCTCAGCCTCTTGAGTAGCTGGTACCACAGGCCTGCCACCACATCCAGCTAATTTATTTTTACTTTTATTTTTTGAAAAGACAGGGTCTCATTATGTTGTCCAGGTTGGTCTCGAACTCCTGGGCTCTAGCAGTCCTCCCATTTCGGCCTTCCAAAGTGCTGAGATTACAGGCCTGGGCCACGATGACAGGCCTGAGCCACTGTGCCCAGCCATGATAACCTTTTTTAAATTATAAAACAGACTAGCCATTTCCACATTGCCTTGTTTCAGAAACTCGAATTTCAAGACATTTTCTTATCACCAAAGGTAAATATAAAAGTATCCCAAAAAGTCCTTTCTTACACATCATTTTATTCAACATACAAATACCATAGTTACCCTCTTTTCATCTTTTTAAATGATTAAACACGTATTAAATCAACTTAACAGGTTTAAAATTGAATGGTTTTTCAATTAAATATATGTGTGGTTAAGTTTGTTTTTCTGAGGCTCTGAAACGTAAGGAAAAACTAAAACTATTTGCATGGTAGTAGTTTGTATAGTCACATGTAAAACCAATTTATCATAATGAATACCCTTATAATAACCAAATATATCTAAAAATGCAACTCTTTTATAGGATTTATCATACTTCATTTTATAATGCTTTGTTCACAAATGTAGTTAACGTTGTATAAGAAAAAAATCAAAACCTTAAAATGTTATAAAGAATAAAGAATAAATTTTTGAATAAAATATTTTCTTTACTAAAACACTTACCTTACTACTCCCTGCCTTCAAAAGGAGCAAGGGGAAAAAAAGTAGGAAAACATATAAAAATTGATGATGAATAGAATAGACCAGTTTAGCAAACAGAAGAAAGGCAACATGCCAACAGAATTTTAAGAAAATATAAAAATGTCTAACATGTCACACTGATTTAAATATCTTTATTCACAAATATTAGAAATTTGACCAAAATTAACTACTTTAACTACACAATGTTTGTTACAAAAACATTTACTGGCCGGGCAAGGTGGTTCACACCTGTAATCCCAGCACTTTGGGAGGCCGAGGTGGGAGGATCACTTGAGGTCAGGAGTTTGAGACCAGTCAGGTCAACATGGCGAAAACCTGTTTCTACTAAAAATACAAAAATTAGCTGAGTGTGGTGGTATGTGCCTGTAATCCCAGTTACTTGGGAGGCTGAGGCAGGAGAATCGTTTGAATCTAGGAGGTGGAGGTAGTAGTGAGCCAAGATTGTGCCACTGTACTCCAGCCTGGATAACAGAGCAAGACTCCATCTCAAAAAAACAAAACAAAACAAAAAAACAACACAAAAACATCTATTAAAAAAGAAAAAGAAAAAAAATCCACAAGAATATCAACAGAATAGAATGGTTATTGTCATCAGAAGCATTTTCCCTTTAAGTGGGTATTTGATGCGTATTTAATTGTTTTTAGAAGTTTTTAATTTATTTATTTTCCCAGAGACAGGATCCCACTCTGCTGCCATGGCTGGAGTACAAGGGTGTGATCATAGCTCACTGCAGCCTCCAACTCCTGGGCTGAAGCAATCCTTCTGCTTCAGCCTCCTGAGTAGGAGCCTCCTGGTACAGGCATGTACTACCATGCTTGGCTAATTTTTCTATTCTTTGTAGAAATGGGGTCTTTCTGTGTTACCCAGGCTGGTGCTGAACAAGCAGTCCTCCCACTTCAGCCTCCCAAAGTGCTGAGATTGCAGGCATGAGCCATAGCATCTGGCCTGTTTTGCATTTAAAGTGTTTTATTTCATATTTATGACAGTAATATATGTTACTTAATATTAAAAAAGCAATTATTTAAATAAACCATGAACCATATTATCTCCTCACAAATATTCTAAGTTGGTAAAAAGAGATATGAATCTCTTCATTTTTAATCTCCCTTGATTTTTTTCATTTTGTGAAAATGAAGTCACATTAATGACTTCTTCTGCCTTGTCATTTTCTTTTTTTTTTTTTTTTTAAGGCAGAAAGCAGTGCTTGGACTCCACCACGGGGGCCAACAGACCCCTCTCTCCCCTCCCACACCTTGTCATTTTCAAAATATTTAGCAGGGTTGAAATGTAAATTGAGAACAAAATGCAAAACAATTGCAAAAATTATTTTGAAAAAGTTAGCTGCAGAATATATAACCTAACATCAGATTACAGTTATAACAGCGTTAATCATTTTTCATGAGTAAAGTATTTCCTTCTGTCAGAACACGCCTCAATTCAGCAATGGATGGAAATTTACATTTAAGTGTTTTACCATGAATGAAGCAGGCTAAAGATTAAAATTAGGTCATATTTTCTGACATACCAAACTTATCCGATAAATAACATATATTTTTTAAAACCAATATAACAAATGAAAGAAATTTGTGGGAATGTCTAGAGTTCCTTCTTCCCCAAAGAACATTTTTTACTTTTCATTCCTTAGAAGACATAATTTTCCTTAAGTCATATTAAACACTACACTTCAAATATTCTAATTATAATAAATATCCAATTTGCATATCTGCATTTCTCTAATAAATAAATATATATGCTTATTGCTTTGTGAATATTTAATTTCAGAAATAATGTTTAAGTATTTACCGGGTATTCCTCAGGTTACTTTGTATTTCATTCCAAGGGATAGTGGTCATTGGTGAAGACCTACTATCTAAATTCTTGATTCACATTATTTCATTTAAAACTTGAAATACACCATAAGTTAAGGATTATAATGTTCATTTGCCACTGAGGAAACTGAGGTTCAGAAAGAATGAATAATTTTTCAAAGTCATACAACTGGTAATGATAAAAATTAGTATTTTACCCATTTGTCTGACTCCAGAATCCATGTCCTTTGCAATATATGATGCTGCATTCTAGCAAGTTGCTTGCAAACATGGAATTCTGTACAAGAACTTAGATTATGGTATACTGTGCTTGCTTAAAAATACCCCAAATTTAATACTTTGCCTCTTTATACGTAATGAAAAACTGGATGATCACTCTCCATCCCCTTTCCTTAGGCGACCTCCCATTTCTATGATTTGAGGTATACAAGGTATACCATCAGCAAACGACACCTGGAAGAGGAGCTGAAGCGGCACTGTGTCTTCAACATTCCACCTAGAACTTCCCTGGCAATGCTGGGGTCAGTTAATTCACCAAATCTCTCAGTTCCGCCTTCCCCATCACAAATGTGTTTTTGACCTTAAATTTCATCCCTTTCCCCGAATATAAAACCCATAAGTGCAAACTCAAATCCCTCTGCCAAAGCTTTCCTGTAATGTCATTTCTATCTTGCTGAGTTCCAAAACTCTTCAGCACTATCCTAAATGGCCACAAATACGCTTGAATTTTCTACACATCCTGTTTAACTGTGAATGAATTCCCTTTTATTTTTAATTTCTCCCTCAAATACTCTTACTAACTTCTCATAATAAAGTTTTCCTCACCACAGCCTTGTTCCCACCTCCCACTGCTGTTCCCACCTCCCACTCCCTCTGTTCCTTCCTGCTGTTTCTGGACACCTTTTACTTTTTCATTCTTAAAACCTCTTTGCTTCTGAAGTCCATGCCATTCACTGCTCCATATGTCTTTTTATTGTTTACCACCTTTAATTTTGAAAACACCAGGTTCACAATTTGTTTCTTAATCTGTCATCTAGCTCAGAGACTTTATTAAAAAGTGATCTCTAAATTACTTTGGGCAGTATGGCCATTTTCACGATATTGATTATTCCTATCCATGAGCATGGAATGTTCTTCCATTTGTTTGTGTCCTCTAGTTTCCTTGAGAAGTGGTTTGTAGTTCTCCTTGAAGAGGTCCTTCACATCCCTTGTAAGTTTATTCCTAGGTATTTTATTCTCTTTGTAGCAATTGTGAATGGGAGCTCACTAATGATTTTGCTCTCTGCTTGTCTATTATTAGTGTATAGGAATACTTGTGATTTTTGCACATTGATTTTGTATCCTGAGACTTTGCTGACATTGCTTATCAGCTAAAGGAGATTTTGGGCTGATACGATGGGGTTTTCTAAATATGCAATCATGGCATCTGCAAACAGAGACAATTTGACTTCCTCTCTTGCTATTTGAATACTCTTCATTTCTTTCTCTTGCCTGGTTGCCCTGGCCAGAACTTTCAATACTATGTTGAATAGGAGTGATGAGAGAGGGCATCCTTGTCTTGTGCTGGTTTTCAAAGGGAATGCTTCCAGTTTTTGCCCATTCAGTATGATATTGGCTGTGGGTTTGTCATAAATAGCTTATTATTTTGAGATACTTTCCATCAATACCTAGTTTATGGAGAGTTTTTAGTATGAAGGGGTGTTGAATTTTATCGATGGCCTTTTCTGCATCTATTGAGATAATCATGCGGTTTTTGTCACTGGTTCTGTTTATGTGATGGATTACGTTTATTGATTTGCATATGTTAAACCAGCCTTGCATCCCAGGGATGAAGCCAACTTGATCATGGTGGATAAGCTTTTTGATATGCTGCTGGATTCAGTTTGCCAGTATTTTATTGAGGATTTCCGCATCGATGTTCATCAGGGATACTGGCCCAAAATTTTCTTTTTTTGTATCACTGCCAGGTTTTGGTGTCAGGATGATGCTGGCCTCATAAAATGAGTTAGGGAGGAGTCCCTTTTTTTCCATTGTTTGGAACAGTTTTCAGAAGGAATGGTACCAGCTCCTCATTGTACTTCTGGTAGAATTCGGCTGTGAATCCATCTGGTCTTGGGCTTTTTTTGGTTGGGAGGCTATTACTGCCTCAATTTCAGACTTTGTTATTGGTCTATTCAGGGATTCAACTTCTTCCTGGTTCGTCTTTGGAGAGTGTATGTGTCCAGGAATTTCTCCATTTATTCTAGATATTCTAGTTTATTTGTATAGAGGTGTTTATAGTATTTTCTGATGATAGTTTATATTTCTCTGGGATCAGTGGTAATATCCCCTTAATCATTTTTTATTGTGTCTATTTGATTCTTCCCTCTTCTCTTCTTTATTACTCTGTCTAGTGGTCTATTTTGTTAACCTTTCAAAAAAAACCAGATCCTGGATTCACCGATTTTTTAAGTTTTTCATGTGTCTATCTCCTTCAGTTACACTCTGATCTTGGTTATTTCTTGTCCTCTGCTAGCTTTTAAATGTGTTATTATTTGTTTGCTTGCTCTTGCTTCTCTAGCTCTTTTAATTCTGATGTTAGTTTGTCAATTTTAGATCTTTCCTGCTTTCTTCTATGGGCATTTAGTGTTATAAATTTCCCTCTAAACACTGCTTTAGCTGTGTCCCAGGGATTCTGGTGCATTGTGTCTTTGTTCTCATTGGTTTCAAATAACTTACTTATTTCTGCCTTAATTTTGCTATTTACCCAGTAGTCATTCAAGAGCAGGTTGTTCAGTTTCCATGTAGTTGTGAGGTTTTGAGTTTCTTTTCTTTTTTTTTTGTGAGGGAGTTTCTTAATCCTGAGTTCTAATTTGATTGCACTGTGGTCTGTTATGATTTCTGCTATTTTGCATTTGCTGAGGAGTGTTTTACTTCCAATTATGTGATCAATTTTAGAGTAAGTGTGATGTGGTACTGAGAAGAATGTATATTCTGTTAATTTGGGATGGAGAGTTCTGTAGATGTCTATTAGATCCACTTGGTACAGAACTAAGTTCAAGTGCTAAATATCCTTGTTAATTTTCTGTCTCATTGATCTAATATTGACAATGGAGTGTTAAAGTCTCCCACTATTATTGTGTGGGAGTCTAGGTCTTTTTGTAGGTCTCTAATAACTTGCCTTATGAATCTGGATGCTCCTGTATTGGGTGCATATATATTTAGGATTAGCACTTCTTGTCGCACTGATCCCTTTACCATTATGCAATGCCCTTCTTTGTCTTTTTTTGATCTTTGTTGGTTTAAAGTAGATTCAATGCTATCCCCATCAAGCCGCCATTGACTTTCTTCACACAATTTGAAGAAAATGACTTTAAATTTCATATGGAACCAAAAAAAAAAAAAAAAAAAGGCCTGTATAGCCAAGACAATACTAAGCAAAAATAACAAAGCTGGAGGCATCACGCTACCTGACTTCGAACCATACTACAAGGCTACAGTAACCAAAGCAGCATGGTACTGGTACCAAAACAGATATATAGATCAATGGAACAGAATAGAGGCCTCAGAAATAATGACACACATCTACAACCATCTGATCTTTGACAAACCTGACAAAAACAAACAATCAAATTTCATTATCCCTATTTAATAAATGATATTGAGAAAACTGGCCAGCCATATGCAGAATACTGAAACTGGACCTCTTCCTTATACAAAAATTAACTCAAGATGAATTAAAGACTTAAACGTAAGACCTAAAACCATAAACTCTAGAAGAAAACCTAGGCAATACTATTGAGGACATAGGCATGGGCGAAGACTTCATGAGTAAAACATCAAAAGCAATTGCAACAAAAGCCAAAATTGACAAATGAGATCTATTTAAACTAAAGACCTTCTACACAGCAAAAGAACTACCATCAGAGTAAACAGGCAACCTACAGAATGGGAGAAAAATTTTGCAATCCATCTATCTGACAAAGGGCCAATATCCAGAATATACAAAGAACTCAAACAAATTTACAAGAAAAAACCAAACAACCTCATCGGAAAGTGGGTGAAGGATACAGACACTTCTCAAAAGTAGACATTTATGTGGTCAAGAAACAAATGAAAAAAAGCTCATCATCGCTGGTCATTAGAGAAATGCAAATCAAAAACAAAATGAGATACCGTCTCATGCCTATTAGAATGGTGATCATTAAAACGTCAAGAAACAACAGATACTAGAGAGGATGTGGGGAAACAGGAACACTTTTACGTTGTTGGTGGGAGTGTAAATTAGTTCAACCATTGTGGAATACAGTGTGGCAATTCCTCAAGAATCTAGAATTAGAAATACCATTTGCCCCAGCAATCCCATTACTGGGTATACACCCAAAGGATTATAAATCATTCTACTATAAAGATACATGCACACATGTTTCTTGTGGCACTGTTCACAATAGCAAAGACCTGGAACCAACCTAAATGCCCATCAATGATAGACTGGATAAAGAAAATGTGGCACATATACACCACAGAATACTATGCAGCCATAAAAAAGGATGAGTTCATGTCTTTTCCAGGGACATGGATGAAGCTGAAAACCATCATTCTCAGCAAACTAACACAGGAACAGAAAACTAAACACTGCATGTTCTCGCTCATAAGTGGGAGCTGAACAAGGAGAACACATGGACACAGGGAGGGGAACATCACATACCAGGGCATGTTGGGGGATGGGGGACTTGGGAGGGATAGCATTAGGAGAAACACCTAATGTAGATGACAGGTTGATGGGTGCAGCAAACCACCATGGCACGTGTATACCTATGTAACAAACCTAAACATTCTGTACATGTGTCCCAGAACCTAAAGTATAATTTTTAAAAAAGTTATCTTGGCCAGGTGTGGTTGCTCACGCCTGTAATCCCAGCACTTTGGGAGGCCAAAGTGGATCATCTGAGGTAAGGAGTTCAAGATCAGTCTGACCAATGTGGTGAAACTCCGTCTCTACTAAAAATACAAACATTAGCTGGGCGTGGTGTCACGCACCTTTAATCCCAGCTACTCGGGAGGTTGAGGCAGGAGAATCACTTGAACCCAGGAGGCAGAAGTTGCAGTGAGCCAAGACTGCGCCATTGCACTCCAGCCTGGGCAACAAGGGCAAAACTCTGCCTCAAAAAAAAAAAAAAAAAAAAAAAAAAAAAAAGTGGTCTCTCCTCATAAAATCGACTTGCATATGTCCTTATTTTTTTTATTTGTTGATTCTAGACTAAGACCAATAATTCCCATTAAAGACAACCTGCCTTTTTGAAAAATTTTTGAAAAGAGGATTGGCTATGCTTGAATAAAGGCACACAAATAGGCATGCCTTTTCAAAATTGAATCACAATTCTGCTCACATACTTCTTTAAAAGTACTTGGTATTGGATTCAATTTTTATTATCTCCTCCAAGCCCATCACCTACATTTATAAAAGTTAGCAAATAAGATTAATCATACCAACTTTATATATATATACATAATTCCCTATACCACTAGTGTTAACAGACAGTGTTACCACCAATAGAATCTTTTTTGAGACAGGGCCTCAATCTGACGCCCAGATGGGAATGCAGTGGTGCTATCATAACTCATTGTAACCTCACCTTCCTGGACTCAAGCAGTGCTCCTGCCTCAGCTTTTCAAGTGGCTGGGACTAAAAGCACACACTACTACACCTGGATTATTTTTATATTTCCATAGAGACAAGGTCTCACTATGTCACCCAGGCTGACATCAAAAGGTATTTAAAGACAAACATAATTTCTAAGAGGTACTGTGAATTGTATAAAGCAAGAGTATTACTGTTACTTCGTTTGTGTAAAAAAGTCATTTGAACAATAAATTCAATTTTTAACACCAATATCTCTTTCTTCATATAATATTAAACTAAATTCTTACCTCTCATCAACTGAGGGTTCTTTTTGTTGTAAATGAGGCTTGATTCCAAACATCGGGCGAATATTTGTTGATAAGGCTCTGATGGTGTAACTGATATCATTCTCCCTTGTAACATCACTGTCATAGCCTACCATTAAAATACACGCGTTATTCTTAAGCAGTAACTGAGATCAATTATGATCTTATAAATTGGATACAAAGATGTTCAACAATATGAAATAAATTAGTTATAAGCAAATTATGAAGTAATATGCAATCAGAAAAAAGATGTAGAATATTTATATGTAATCATGTTTTCAAAGTATTACTAAGTAATAATTGCAGGTTAAAAAGTAAGTTCATGAAAATCAACAGGAAGAAGCAGCTAAAAAAAAAAAAAGTAAAAAAAAAAAGTAAGTTCAATACAATCACACTTTTCTTAAAAAATATTAGCTACATACACTTTAGGATACACTCCAAATGTTAAAAAAGGTGTTACCTGTGAGGTCAAATTATGGAGGCTGTGTTTAATTTTTATGGCAAAATATATTTTCTATAATGAACTGGTATTAAAGAAAATCAAAATTTTAAAATATGATGTGTAATAATATAATATTTACTTTAACAGTATTTATTTAAAATTGATAGTCTTTGTTTGCAGATAAATAGTATCTAAGTCATAAATACATGCCAACCTGTTGTTCTTGAGTCACAAAACTGATTTTGATGTTAAACAGACTAAAAACAGTAACACTGCAATTATTCAAACATTATTATTACTTGATTTAACTTCTACAGCTTAAGTAAGTTGTGCTAAATTTTTCCTATATTTTTGTTAAAGTATTATAAAATAACATACCCCCATCTTCTTCAGAATCAATGTCGGATTCTTCACTATCACAAGGCCTTTTTTCCCGATAGGCTTCCATCTCATTTGTCCACACCATTAAAGACATATCTGTACCTCCTAGGGTAACCAACATGCTGTCATCATAAGTCCAGCGAACATTTGTGACATGTGCACTATGGGCCACATACCTCTTAAACTTTCCAAATTTTCCCTAAGGAGGAAAAAAATTCAAACAATCTTTCTGAGAAATTTCATTATTTAACTAATTCCATTATGATTTTGATTTTAATAATTAGAAATTAATCATTTCAAGTGCAATGTGTTAAAAAAAAATTAGAAAATACTGAAACTAAGTAGAATAAAAGATACCAATTCCTAAACCTGTTAAGGACAAGATATAAAACCAGTAGTTCCACAAAATGCTAGTACCCCAGGTAAAACCCTTTAAAAAACCAACTTGGTATTCTGCATTGAAAGCATAAAAATGTTCTTGTGTTTGACTCACCCATCTCCCTTTTAGGGATCTATGCTAAGAAAATGCTATGTGTACAAAAAAAAAAAAATACTTATCATAGTATTTACTTATAGCAGTGAAAAAAATTAAATGCCTTAAATGTTCAAAGTAATAATTAATTACAATGTATATGGAGCAGTGTATATATATTAAAGACAAGGGTTATGCAGATGTATTACTGTTGGAAATAGATGCAATAATTGAGAAAGGATACACATGCTTATGTACAGCATAAATATATTAACCAAAAGTAATTATCAATTGCTTTGGTACACATATATGTATATACCCAAGTAAGTATCTTTCATCTTAATTCATTAGTGCTTTTGTTTGTAAGCAATACACATAGGAATGTATTTTCCTTTTAAATATCAATAGAAATTTAAGTTATAAATACTGGCAACTTTAAAATCTAGCATTACCAAGTTACATAAATTTCAGATCAAAGCACCATAAGCAGGTTTTGTTAACATCTTTTCAAAGTGTAAAAATGAGAGATGTCTTAAACAAAACACAGTGATAGCAAAATTTGTGAATACCCTAGGAATGACGACTCTTTTTTTTTTTTTTTTTTTTTTTGAGACTGAGCCTCATTCTGTCGCCAGGCTGGAGTGCAGTGGCACAATCTCGGCTCACTACAACCTCCAACTCCTGGGTTCAAGCAATTCTCCTACCTCAGCCTCCTGAGCAGCTGGGACTACAGGCACATCCCACCATGTCTGGCTAATTTTTTGTATTTTTAATACAGATGGGGTTTCACCGTGTTAGCCAGGATGTTCTCGATCTCACGACCAAGACCAAGTGATCCGCCCACCTCAGCCTCCCAAAGTGCTGGGATGACAGGCATGAGCCACCACGCCTGGCTGACCACCCTTTTTGACTGGAGTGCAGTGGTGCAATCTTGGCTCACTGCAACCTCCACTTCCCGGTTCAAGTGATTCTCTGCCTTAGCCTCCAGAGTAGCTGGGACTACAGGCAACCGCCACCATGCCCAGCTAATTTTTTTGTGTTTTTAATAGAGATGAGGTTTCACCATGTTGACAAGGCTGGTTTCAAACTCCTGACCTCAGGTGAACCACCTGCCTTGGCCTCTCAAAGTGCTGGGATCACGGACGTGAGCCACTGCACCCAGCAGGAATGACTCTCTCTCTCTCTTTTTTTTTTTTTTTTTTTTTGGACATAGGGTTTTGCTCTGCCACTCAGGCTGGAGTGCAACAACATGATCCCACACAGCTCACTGTAGCCTCCAACTCCTGGGCTCAAGCAATCCTCCCACTTCAGCCTCTTGAGTAGCTAGGACTGCAGACATGTACCACAATTCCTGGGTAATTTTTTCTACGTTTTGTAGAGAGGAGGTCTCACTATGCTGCCCAGGCTGGTCTGGAATGCCTGGCCTCAAGCGATCCTCCCACCTCGGACTCCCAAAGTACTGTACTGGGATTATAGGCATGAGCCACTGTGCCCAGCCAAGATGCTTCTTTTAAAAGGTTATTTATATTAGTCAATATTGAAAAACACTATAGGATATGATATATAACTTAAGGTATGAGATCATAAATTATAATACTTAAAAGCTATAGATATGAAACATAATTCTGAACCTTTCATGTTACATTACATTTTACATATGTACAATTCATAATAATGAAGTGCTATGACAAGACATTACCTTAACAATTTCATAATGTATGATCATTAGGAAAGTTAAAGAAAAACACATACTTTAGTGGGATATCTAAATAACTTCACAAATCCCAAATCATCCCCAGTAGCTAGAACCATTTTGTCACTGGTGAGGCAAGAAGCAGTTACATCTGTAACTTCGCCAATTACTGGCCAAATTCCTTCACAGCATAAACCAAGTACACTTGTCCATGATGCCCAAGCAATTTTTTCTACCTAGAAAGGAAAAACATTGCTGTACCTTTAGATCATCCAAACCTAAAATATTAACCACCAAAATGTTAACATTTTTCTTTGTAATTATGTGTGTCATAAGTAAAATTAACGTTTTAATGAAAAAATGGTTAAATTATTAGTTGTCTTGGTTATGTAGCTCCCCAGAGCCTACTAGTTGCTGTAGAAAAATTTTAACATAGCATTATTCAGAATATAATTATATATCCACCGTGTGTCCTAGGTGCTAAGCATATAGCAATAATAAATAAAACTCTTTCTGGCTTTAGGATAATCAATAAAGATTCTTATAGTTCAAGTTTAAATTTCTAATAATGCATTATAAGCATGTTTTCCAACTAACCCTTACTAGAAATTTAGAACTTTTACTTGTGATCTCTCTCTTCATTAAACCATTTCTTTTTTTTTTTTTTTTTTTTGAGACGGAGTTTCGCTCTTGTTACCCAGGCTGGAGTGCAATGGCGTGATCTCGGCTCACCGCAACCTCCACCTCCTGGGTTCAGGCAATTCTCCTGCCTCAGCCTCCTGAGTAGCTGGGACTACAGGCACGCGCCACCATGCCCAGCTAATTTTTTTGTAGTTTTAGTAGAGACAGGGTTTCACCATGTTGACCAGGATGGTCTCGATCTCTTGACCTCGTGATCCACCCGCCTCGGCCTCCCAAAGTGCTGGGATTACAGGCTTGAGCCACCACGCCCGGCTAAACCATTTCCATGTTAAATCTGTTGAGCCTCTCTTCCTAGGCCAAGTTAATAAAAAAGGCTAATATTGGTAGGCACAAATGCAACACAATTTTTCTTTTTTGTTTGTTTTTTAAAACAGTAATCTGCCAACAAATATGTTAGGCATATGGAGTCCTAAGGATGAGGCAGATATGCAGTATTCTATAGATGGCACATCTCCTATTTGCTATTTCATGCTTCTTGTCTTTTGAGGAAAGCAATTGGAGCAAAGCTAGCCATACGTGTGATTTATTCTTTTTTCTTTTTTTTAAATACAGGATCTCACTTTGTCACCCAGGCTGGAGTGTAGTGGCATGCACATGGCTCACTGCAGCCTCCACCTCCCAGGCTCAAGCAATCCTACCACCTCAGCCTCCCAAGTAACTGGGACTACAGGCACATGCCACCATACCTGGCTAATCTGTTCTATTTTTCTGTAGAGATGGGGTTTCACCATGTGCCTGGGCTGGTCTTGAACTCCTAAGCACAAGCAACCTGCCTGCCTCAGCTTCCAAAGTGCTGGGATTACAGGCGTGAGCCACCATGCCCACTGACTCCTTTTATTAATACAGTATTTTTTCCTTTACCTATCTATTCTGACTCAATAAAATAAACTCACTCAAGAATATTCATTATTTTAATAATTTGAGAACAGAGTTCACCTGTAACTAAATAACAGAAAGTAGGTATCAGTTTTCCAGCCACTGTTATTCACATAAACAACACTACAAGCACCACTATTTTCCTACCTCCATGCTGGGGATGGTTTGTTTTTTCCCTCTGGGAGCTTCAAAGAATAATTGTTCTTTAGCACCAGTGTTGACCTGTAAAAGCTTTCCTTAAAAAAAATTTTAAAAAATATTTACATATATAAAAAATATATACATATATCATCAGTATGATGTTTAAGTTTTGAGAAAAATTCAGCTTAAATATAAAAAACATTTTCTGCTGCAGTCAACATATAGTAAGAGCATTTTATTTTTAAAAATTCCATATAATTAAATTCATAAATGGTTTGATATTTTGTATATATAATATATATATACATATACATATACATAAAATGATTTCTTTGGTGATGCATATGTAAAAAACTCCTAGAAACAAATGCTGGAATTTTTTTAAAGTGTAAATATCTTTTTGACAATATTTAAAAAAACTTTATGATACTCAATTTATATAGCTGAATACATGAAACAATAAAATCCTTAAAAAGAGAGCATTTAAAATGTTTAACATTTATCAAACATATTAAACACAGTCATATGCCATGCATTCTGCAAAGATACAAAGATACTCATTAAGTTCTTTATGTTACATGATTATGACTATTATTAAATAATATATTTCATAACAATGAGAAAAATGACTTTAAAGTCCTCATTAACATTTCTTTTTAAAATTTATTTCATTTTTTTAGGAATGGAGTCTCACTCTATTGTCCAGGCTGGTCTCAACCTCCTGGGCTCAAGTAATCCTCCAGCTTTGGCCTCCCAAAGCACTGGAATTGCAGGCGTGAGCTGGCATACCTGGCCAATATTTCTATTATTCTATTTATATCAAATTTATATGATAAAGATCAAGACATCTATACAACAATTTTTTGCATAATATTTAAATTACAAATTAACCAACTAATCACTTACTGTACTATTATTTGAATATTAGATGAAGTATTGAAAAGTGTAGGCTGGGTGCAGTGGCTCACACATAGAATCCCAGCACTTTGGGATGCCAAGGTGGAAAGACTGCTTTAGTCCAGGAGTTATGGGCAATATAGTGAGACGTTGTCTCTACAAAAAATTTAAAAATGAGCTGGGCACGGTGGTATGTGCCTATAGGCCCAGCTACTCAGGAGGCTGAGTTGGGAGGATCACTTAAGCCCGGGAGGTCAAGGCTGTAGTGAGCTGTGATTGCACCATAGCACTCCAGCCTGTGTGATAGAGTGAGATCTGTCTCAAAAAAAAAGAAAAGAAAAAAGAAAAAGTCTCAACTCTATAGTGTTCATCTTCAGATGTAAAACAGTAAAAAACAATTTTGAGAATAATGGTTGTTTTCCCAATGCTTTTGAACTCATCTGTTGAATCACTTTTCTGCTTCTCTAAAATAGGTATCCTAAATCAAATGAAACTTTTATCAAACATTAAAGTCTTACCTCTAATATCCCAATCAATATGAGTTATGTAACTGGTAGCTCCTTTGCATACTCCTACTCGTTTACTACTCATTACATTGTATATATCTATAAAGCTGTCATGGGATGCTACAGCTAGATATTTCCCAGAACCTATAACAGAAACATATTTGCTTGACATTTTCTATCTTTAGAAATATTTTTTTACACTCTGCAACTCGAGTTAATTTTCCTTTTCTTTATGGAGAAATCTTAGTTATTTCATAAATTATAACAAGACAGATAAGTCAAGTGACAAATGATAATATTTTCAAGTATAATTAATAATTTTTTAGTGTAACAAATTAGTTCAGTGGCAAGCAAATGTCAAAAACTATATATGATGTAGTTTTGATACTTTGTATTAAACAAAAATACTCCCTCTAAATTTAGAAAACATGTAACTAAACCAACACAAGTAAATTCTGCCTTAACATTAGTAATTGCTACATTACAGTAGGTTTGTAGTAGATAATGAATACATGAAAACTGATAGAGTAAAATGAGTGCAATTTCAAAAGCATTAAGAATAATATAACAAAAATAGTTGTCCAACCCCTTTTATGTCACAAATGAGGAAACAAAAGCTCAGAGAAGCATCCTGGCTCCAGTCACACAAAAAATTTAGTAACAGAATTGACACTAAGACAGATATTTGCACTAATCTAATAACAGGGCTTTTAACCGCTGCCTTTTCTAGTAAAAAAAAAGTTAAGTTCTGAAATAAAATAACAGTTAATAAAAATTATACACTGATACATTTACACACTGCCAGACCCAAGTTAATGCTCAAATACAATTTCAACAGATCTTACCAGGTGAAAATCGAATATCTGAAATCATATCTTTTCTGTGATGAAAAGACACAAGATCCTCTAGAGTATCTGCATTTGCCATTAAAAAGCTTCCATCGTTAAGACCTACAGCTAAAGCTTTACCATCAGGAGAAAAACAGCAACACCTCCCACCTGAAAGAGAAAGAGCATATTAGGCAATTTTCCCTTACTTAAAAATAGTATGGGCCATGTGTGGTGGCTCATGCCTATAATCCCAGGAGTTTAAGACCCCATCTCTACCAGTAGGCAGGATGGGGGAAGGGGCAAGGGGCAAAGGGAAAGGGACAAGAGGGAAGAGGGAAGGGAAGGCAAGTAAGTAAGTAAGTAAATAAACAAACAAATAGCCAGGCATGGTGGCACACACTTGTAGTCTCACTTAGGAGGCTTAAGTGGGAGGAGGACTGTTTGACCCCAGGAGGTTGAGGCTGCAGTGAGCTATGATTGCACCACTGCACTCCAGCCTGGGTTACAGAGTGAGACCTTGTCTCAAAAAAAAAAAAAAAAAAAAAAAAGGTATTTTAGGGCCAGGTGCAGTGGCTCAAGCCTGTAATCCAGCACTTTGGGAGGCCAAGACAGGTGGATCATGAGGTCAAGAGATTGAGAACATCCTGGCCAACATGGTGAAACCCCATTTCTACTAAAAATACAAAAATTAGCTAGGCATCATGGCACATGACTGTGATCCCAGCTACTCCGGAGGCCAAGGCAGGAGAATCTCCTGAATCTGGGAGGCGGAGGTTGCAATGAGCAGAGATTGAACCACTGCACTCCAGCCTGGCAACAGAGTGAGACTCCATCTCAAAAAAAAAAAAAAAAAGAATTTGCTAAAAGAATCTTTAACTTCAAAAAGATTGCCTCTTTATTATGGCCTCAAATCAATATTAAAAAGGGGTCAAGAGATACAGATAAAGTTTTCTGTAGAAGTCAATGTTATGGAATTCTAATATTTACCTTAAAAGAAATTAAGTTGATGAAAAAGAATGAGAGATTTAAATTAACATAAAAAGCCAATGACATATGTGGAAGTTTTTTTGGTTTTTCTTTTGCAGAGTAGGTTTTACCTTTGTAGCTTCTTTGTAACAAAACAGAGATTTAAGAAATAAGTCATCTTCATAATTTTTTTTTGAGATGGAGTTTCACTATTATTGCCCAGGCTGGAGCACAATGGTACAATCTCAATTCACTGCAACTCTCGTATCCCAAATTCAAGCAGTTCTCCTGGCTCAGCCTCCCAAGTAGCTGGGATTTCAGGCATGTGTCACCAGGCCTGGCTACTTTTGTACTTTTAGTAGAGACGGGGTTTCACCATGTTGGTCAGTCTGGTCCCAAACTCCTGACCTCAGGTGATCCACCTGCCTCGGCCTCCCAAAGTGCTGGGATTACAGGCGTGAGCCTCTGTGCCCGGCCTATAAAATATTTTTTAAAATCTGATAATAGGCTGTTATTAGTTTAAGGTAGGAAGATCTGTCCATATAAGTTTCAAAACCACATATGAAATATTAATTTTATTAATGATAGAATGAATGATATTCATTAATGTCATTAATGATGTTAACATTAATTTGTAAAAGTAAGGGTTAGTGCTGCATTGGTAAACACAAAAAAATGGGCTTACCCTAACAGTAAGAGTTGCAGCAGGCATATTCAAAAGCCCTAAGGATTTTGGTATCTTGTATGAAATCTGATGAGGAAAGGACAGGGTATACACAGAATGAAAAGTTATAGAATAAATTAAGAACAAGTAATCATTTAATTATCAAGCATACATTGGAAATGAAGAAATCTAAAATGTGATTTCTCAGATTTGAGAGTCAAGAGATGATGATGATGACCTGGAGCAGGGTGGCAGCTGTGGAGGTGATGAGAAGATGAAAGATTTGGATATATTTCAAAGGCAGAGCTGGCAGGACTTGACCAACTAGAGATGGAGTGAAAGGTAGGTCAAGGGCATGTTTTTGCTTGAGTGGTGATGCCATTTACTGAGATGGGATAAACTAGAGGAGGAACCAGTGCTTAGTTCTGTACAAATTAAGTTAAAGATGCCTATGAGAAGTTCAAGTGAAGACATGAAGGAGACAATTTAGTATATTAATCCTTTCCAGGAGCTCAAGGGAGAAGAACAGATGGGATATAATAAGGGACATAGTAGCACACAGATAGTAGTTACAACCGTAAACTGGTTAAGAGTTTGTTATTAATTGATTTCCTCTCAGCTCCAAATCCAGCCGCCTTTTTCTTGCTATGTGAAACTGAAGCTGAATCCTGTAGATATGTTTTCCCTTGCTAGCTGACTTGATTTTTGCCAGTAGATATACAGTACTGGAGGGGCACACTGCAAGGCCAATGCATAAGGAAAAGACTTCTTCCTTCTTACCATGTGCTGGAGCCAGAAGGTCAATGGAGGGTGTGAGGGTGAGGGGTTGGGAGCAGGGAGTCTGGGAGGGAGGGTCTCTGCAACCACAGCAGATTTCCTAGATCAGCTTTGGCCCAGGTCCTCTGGCACATTTCTTTACCATTGGCAGGTTGTGCTTTTCTGTGGCACCCAGATATTCTACAAAGAGATCTGAATCTCATCCTAGGGTGGAGAGGAAGGTCCATCCTTCCCATTCACAAGGTTCATTCTTCATTAGTCTTATGGGTAGGAGATGCTTTCTGCAGTTGCTACTTCTGAGTTGCATTAAAGTTGAAAAATCTATTAAAACATTCTTACCTCCCTAAGCGTTTAGATTTATTCCTCTCCGACAGGTGTGAGCCTATGAGTGACACCCTTTGGAATCCTCTTTTATACCTTTTTAAACCAACTTTAATGAGTTAACATGTCATATTAAATTTTCTCTGTTCAAATTACTGGGGATAATTTTTGTCTCTTGACAGATAATAGAATTGGTACTGAAGTGGTCTCCGGAGATAGACCAGCAAAGGTGGATTGGCTTAGTCATGCCTTTGGGCTTGAGCACAGTGCTGAGTCCTTACCAATGGGAAATGGAATGCTAACAGCCCAAGGTATACATTGGCATCACAGTTAATCAAGTTATCTCCTATTGTTGATTATGATAAAGTGTCTACTGAGCTAAGCACCTTGGGAGCCCACAAGGTTGCTGCCCTTAGCATTACCATAATGATGATTATAAGGACTGTGGTGTGCAATAGATTTTACCGACAGTGTGAAACATTTACAGAAATAAGTAAAACTCGGGTCTTTAAACTATCAGCATGAGATGTGGTTTAAGCAGAGAATGTTTCCATGGCAAGTCTAAAATAATCTCTCGTATCTTAAATCCACCGGACTGATATCACTAAACATTAAACACAAATTTAATTGTGTGAATTTCAAATTGACAATGTCAATTGAATTGACAGTCTTACCAAGTTTTTTATATGAATGTCAGGGCACTAACTGGGCACTCTGAAGCCTAGAATGGGGATATCTGGTTGGACTTAAATGAAGCTGATAAACTCTATTCTGAGTCTCACTTTCCACGGCAAATAGCTTGCTTTCCCTGTTTCTGAGCAGTCTGACCTTCTGGGGCAGTTGCCTTGCAGGGAAATGCTCATCTTTCTGACGAATCACCATAACCACTGCTTTGCTGTTACTAGACTCAACGTGGGTCAAACTCCAGCATACTCTAGGACAGAGATCAGCAAGCATTTTCCTAAAGAACCAAATAGCAAATATTTTAACTTTGTGTACCATATAGTCTCTGTCACAAATACTCAGCTCTGCTATTATAGTGTGAAAGCAGCCCTAGATGATACATAAATGAATGGGCATGGTTGTGATTCCATAAAACTTTATTTACAAAATCAGGAGGTGGGCTGGCTTTGACCCATGGGCTGACACCTGATGGAGAGGAATGAATCTAAAAGCTTAGGGAGGTAAGAATGTTTGAATAGATTTTTCTAGTCAAAAAAAAGATTTTTCTTTTTCTTTTTGGAAATGAAGTTTTATTCTTGTTGTCCAGGCTGGAGTGCAATGGTGAGATCTTGGCTCACCACAACCTATACCTTCTGTGTTCAAGCGATTCTCCTGCCTCAGCCTCCCAAGTAGCTGGGATTACGGGCATGTGCCACTACACCTGGCTAATTCTGTCTGTTTAGTAGAGATGGGGTTTCTCCATGTTGCCCAGGCTGGTCTTGAACCCCTGACCTCAGGTGATCTCCTTGCCTCGGCCTCCAAAAGTGCTGGGATTATAGGCGTGAGCCACTGTGCCCAGCCTTGAATAGATTTTTCACATGCAACTTGCACACCAGTCTACCAACTACATCCCCCAAGAAAGTCTAGAAAATAATCTGTTCACTAATACATTGGAAAATGTATTAAGGGCAGCATCTGCCTCTCAAAAAGCTCTGTGACTGTTCTCATACATAAATGACCAAAGTACAAGTTTGTCCAACCTGTGACCCGTGGGTGGCATGCAAGCCAGGATGGCTTTGGGTATGACCCAACACAAATTTGTAAACTTTCTTAAAACATCATGAGATTTTGTTTTGCGATTTTTTTTTAACTCATCAGCTATCGTTGGTGTTATTTTACATGTGGTCCAAGACAATTCTTCTTCCAACGTGGCCCAGGGAAGCCAAAAGACTGGACACCCCTGCCACAGGAGACGTTGTCATTGTCATAGCCTCCCTGATTTAACCGAGATAATCATGGAGAAGCAGAGGCCAAGTGGCAGCACTTAACCAGCCCACCTCCTAATTTTGTAAAGGTAGATGCTTTCACAGAAAAGGACAGGAGGAATGTAGTGATAATCAGAATGTTTTAGCCTGTGGAGACTTCTGTTGGTGGCTAATGAATCACGTTTATTTAGGAATGAAGTAGATGGGTAGGCTACTAGATGAATGTTTGATTTATTTAATAGAGAAACCTCCATACCTGGTGACTAGAAAGCTGAGTCAAATTAAATCACCATAATGGAGAATCACGGATTTTCAGTCAGTTTTCACACCTAAGCCAATTCATATACTTGGAGCTCCTTGATTGAAGAAAAGGCCAGACAATGGGGAAGGACCAAGTAGCACTACCACAAGTCTATAATAATATCTTTCTTTGAGGACTCTGTGGCCACTTATTATAGGATAATGGTGAACTGGGGAAATTGAAATGCTCACATTTTCAGGGATTACTAGACACTAGACATAGGCTCTGAATTGATAATTCTTGGGAACATAAAATGCTGCTGCTGTCTACCAGTCAAAGTGGGAGCTTAGGGTGATCCTGTGACAGATGGAATCTTAAACCAAGTTTCAATCACAGTAGGCCAAAATGGTCTGTGGAACCCATCCAATTCCTGAATTAAAATAGACCTATGTGGCAACTGGTAGACTCCTCCACACTGGCTCTATTATCCATGGGGTAAGAGTCATTATAATAAGAACTAAGTGAAAACCCCTAGAAATTATCCTCCCTTCCAAGGCAAAAAACCAGAAACAAAACCTCAAGCCTGAGAATTGCAAAAATCAATAATACCAGCACAGACTTGAAATACGCAGGTGTCCAAACCTACCACATTACCACGTAAACTTGCCTGTTGGGTCTATGCTGAATTTAGACTAATTTGAGATAATAACTGTGGATAATAAATTTAATCAGATGGTGGCTCCAACTGAAAGCCGCTCTTCCAAATGTAGTATCTGTCCTGGAACAAATCAATACAGCCCCTAGCATTTGTTATGCAGCTACTGCCCTGTTTAATGTTTTTCTCTCCATGTTAATTTGTAAGGATCAGTAGACACTATTTGTCTTCACCTGGCTTATACCTGAGTACACCTTCAAAGCCTTGCCTCGGGACTATTTTCAATTCTCTGTTCTCTGCCATAATACCATCCACAGATATCCTTGACATTCCACAAACCATTTACATGGCCCACAACATTGATGACATTATATAAGTTGAGTGGATCTGGAGAACAGGCAGCAAGAAGAAACTTTAGAAACCTTAGTAAGATATGTAAATCAAGAGAGTGGCAGATAATCCCTGACAAAAATTCAGGGATCTACAACCTCAGTGAAGCTTCTGGGTGTCCAGTGATCTGATGTATGTCAAGATATTCTCTACAAGGTGAAAGACAAGTCACTCTATCTGCCACTGCCTGCTGTGAACAAAATGAGCAAAACGTTTGGTAGGTCTTCTGAAAGCAACATATACCACACTGAGTGGCTGCTTCCACCCATTTACCAAGTCGCTTACAAGGCTTCCAGCTTCCAGTGAAGACCGGAGAAAAAGAAGACAAGCTAGTCTTTCTCTTGAGCCTATGATCCAGTAGATCTAATCATACTCGAAGTGTCTATGGTAAATGGAAATGCTCTATAGATCCTCTGGAGGCTACCAAAGGAGAATCATACTGCAGAACTGTACGACTTGAGAGCAAATCTATGTCCTCCTTTTATGGATAATTATTTTCCTTTTGAGATGCAGCTTCTTGCTTGCTGCCAGACCTTATTAGAGAGCAAATGCCTAACTACAGGACAGCAGGTAACTACGTGTCCTGAGCTTCCTATCACGAACTGGAAGTTACATGACCAACCAAGCCAGAGATTGGGTATGCACAGCAGCGATATATCAAGTAGAAAAGATCAAGTTTAAAAGGTCTGGAAATTACAAGTAATTTACATGAACAGGTGCCTCAAAATTCTTCAAAAATTTCTGCTGCAATGCCTCTTCCCACTCTGTTTTTACGGCCTCATCGGTGTTTCTTATGATCAGTTCACTGAGGAAGAAAAAATTCTGAGTCAGACTTAAGTTTCTTTTGTTTGTTTTTGTTTTTGTTTTTTTGTTTGTTTGTTTTTTGAGACAAAGTCTCACTCTGTCGCCCAGGCTGGGGTGCAGTGCGGCAATCTCGGCACCCTGCAACCTCCGCCTCCTGGGTTTAAGTGATTCTCCTGCCTCAGCCTCCTGAGTAGCTGAGATTACAGGCACATGCCACCACACCCAGCTAATTTTTTTTTTTTTTTTTTGTATTTTTGAGATGGGGTTGCACTGTGTTAGCCAGGATGGTTTTGATCTCCTGAGTCAGACTTAAATTTCTATTGATATGTTGGTACCTATTTGAAAGCATTACAGCCCCACTCAGAAGTGACCCCCCAAAAATAGCAGTGAAGGTAAAATCTCCCAATGGGCAGCACTTCAAGAAGTCTCCTTGGTTTTCCACTTTGAAGTGAGAGATGACCGCATGTGCAGATTTACACTGGTTCATTAGTAATTGCTAACAATTTGGATGAATGATAGGGACTTGGAAGAAACAGGAATAAAATATTAGAGGCAAGGAAATACAGAAAATAGATGTGTGGATGAAATTCTTGGGACAGGCCATGAAGATTTGTGTTCTAGAAAATACTCATCAAAGTATCCAATACAGAGGAGGCTCTCAATAATCAGATGGAAAAAAAAATGATACTCTCTGAGGATGTCAGCCAGCCTCTTTTCCTAGCTACCTAGCACTTGCCCAGTGGGCTCACAGTGGTGGCAAGGGCAGAGTCTATGATTGGGCTAAAAAATGTGGACTTCTTGGCAAGGTTGATCTTGCTATCACTACTGCTGAGTATCTAATCTACTAACAGAAAAGATCAATGGAACCTCTGATAGGGCACCATTCCCCCAGGAAGACAAGCCAGCTACTTAATGGCATGCTAGTTACACTGGACCTCTTCTGCTATGGAGGCGGCAAAGATTTACACTCAGTAGAATAGACATGAATTCTGGATTTGCTTTCCCTGATCATAATGTTTCTACTAGCATCACCATCCGTGGACACACAGGATGCCTTAACTACCATCACAGAATTCACACTTCTGACAAAGGAATTCATTTCATAGCAAAGAACGTGTAGCATTAGGAATTAACCAATTCTATCACATACCCTCATTTCCTAACTGAAGACTTATATGTGGCACCATTTGAGGAACAACACCTCAAAAGACTGGGTATCTGTTTTATAGGATGCAATATAAGCTCTGAATCATAAACCATTATACAGTGCTGTCTACCTCATAGCCAGAAATCAGGGGTCTGGAAATCAAAAGATGATATTGAGAATGGCTCTTCTATTATATCTAATAATCAATTAGCACAATTTTGTTTTGCATCCTGGTAACTCTGAACCCTGTTGATTCAGAGCCTTAGCTTCCAAGAACAGGGGGAATGCTTCTACTAGGGGATATAACAATAGTTCCACTACACTGGAAGATGAGACTGCTACCTAGCCATGGTGGGGCTCCTTATGTCACCAAGCCAACAGAAAAAGAATGAAAGTATTACTCTTCTGGCTGGTGTGATTGATCCTAATTACATAGGGGAATTGAGTTGCTGCTACATAATGAAAGCAAAGAGGCTGTCTGAAACATAGGAATTTGCTGGGACACCTCTTAGGCCCTCCATGACCAATGGTAAAGCTTAATGGAAAATGACAGCAACCAGGGGAAAAAGGGGATTTCTTCAGATGCTTCTGAAGGTTTGAGTCACCCCACCAGTTACATCACCACAATCACCTGGGGTTGTGGCTAAGGGCAAGAAAAATATGAAATGGTTAGTGGAAGAAAGAAGTTATAGATATCAACTACAGCCTTATGACCAGTAATAGAAATGAAGGCTATACTAACTTTGCATAAATGTTTGTTATATGTATATCTTTATTTGTGCATATTAACTATTTTACTTTTCTCTCCTTTACAATATTTTATACGAGTTTGTTGGAGGTTAACTTAACAATTTTGTGTTAACGTAAATATTCAGTAAGACTGTGATTAAACTTGAGAATAACTAATATAGTCAGTAATACATATGATGACTGTTGGAACTGTATATCTTCTCTCTCTAGAGGTGACTACTTCGCTTGTACCAAGGGTAGCTGCATCTCTTTGGGTAGAAACATAAGGTTAGTTCTGTGGTTGTACTGAAGTTCAAATGTTTGTAGAAAGGTTCATGTGGATGCTGATTAGCCAGAGGGAAAGATTGTGTTTGTTATTAATTTTTGCCTCTCAGTTCCATATCTACCATTCCTTGGGCCTCACACTTTTTTTGCTAGCTGACTGACACTAAACTTTGCCAGTAGAGGGAGCTGCAGAAACACTATAAGGCCAAAAGTGACTCCCTTCTTCCAGTGTGCTGTTTTATACAGCCAGGGCACTGGCATAAAGGGGGCCTAACACCACAGTGGCAGCCCCAACTGCCTCTTCCAGGAAGCTTCTCCACCATCACCCTAACGATTTAGCTGCAATTTGCAGACTTCAGTAAGATTCTCTGGCAGTAGTCCTCTCAGTTCAATGACTTTTGCCCTAGGTTAAGCTCTTCACCAAGTGGTGGTTCTGACCATTCAGCTCTGGCCTGCTGCCTCTGGCAAGCTTCGTCTTCATCAAGTGACTACTCTCATTGTTCCACTGAGGGCTTCACCCTCTGGCAAGCTTTTTTGCCACAAGCTCACTGAATGTTCTGGTGGCGGCCACACCATTTCCAAACAGGTATGAATCTCTTTTAACTTGTTTGTTCACTCTCCTTTAGTACTAGGGTTGGTAGCTGCTTTCTATGGTGGCTACCCCTAAGGCTTTTTCAGTAGGTAATCACCTTTTACTAGCTAGCAATTCTTTTTATTAAATTCCCACTTTCAAATAACCCTAGAAGTCTCTGTCTTCTGACTGGACAGTGACAGACTGAATCTAAAGTGTGAGTGTACATATGAAAAGAAAAGTCTTGGGAGAAGCCCTGGAGCATTCCTAAATGCAGCATGCAGGAAGGAGAGACAGACCTAGCAAAGGAAACAGAAAAAAGGAGTCAGTGAAGTAGAGAGCAAAAACTGACATGCACGAGGTCCAGAGATAAGTGAATAAAGTAGTTCAGTTAAAAAAAAAATGATAAATTGTGCCAAAAATTTCTGTAAGGTGAATATACTGAGAACCAAGAACTGATCAACAAATTGGCAGCAGGTTAAATGGACAAATAGGGACAAAAGCCTAATTGGGGTGTTTTGTTGAGCTGCTGTCATGTGAACGCACAGAGAAGGGAGCCTCAACAATATTGAGGAGTTCTGCTACAAAAGAGGGGTAGAGAAACAGACAGGGTAGTGAGGTCAATTATCACGGTTCCCTGTTTTACTCACTGCTTATTCTGCTGGTTGGGTGCAGGCATAAAGCAGGTAGAAAGTTGAGTTTAAGCAAAGATTAACATAGTATCCTTTTAAATTCATAGCTGACATCATTGGAAAATAAGAAAAATGTTTTAGGTATCAAAAATAAAAGGGGAGCAGAAAACCAAAGTAAAAAAGCCACATTTGGAAGGTGGGGGCATGAAGGTCAACTACAGACAGCTGTGGTCAGAGGCTCCCATGGAGAAGAACAAAACGGGCAAGTGAATCCTGCACCAGCAGCTTAGGTATGCAGGTTATCTCATTAGGACTGACGAGGTGGTTGGCATGACCCACAGAGAGTGAGGAAAAGCAGGGTGGAGCAATGGCTCACTTGGGAGCTGCACCGGACAAGGCGAGCTCCCACTCCCAACCAAGAGAGGCAGTGAGTGACTGTGCTACCCTGCCCAGGAAACCACACCTTTTCCGTGGATCTGTGCAACCTGTGGATCAGGAGATCACGACCTCATGAGCCCATGCCACCAGGGCCTTGGGTCCCAAGCACAGAGCTATGCAGATTGTCAGTGGCCACTTGGCTGGGGACTGCCAAAAACTACCAAGTTCCTTGGGGAAGGTACGGCCGTCAACACTTTGGCTGCCTGCTGCCTAAGATGAATGAGCTCCCTCGGGGAGGGGCAGCAGCCATCATTGCAGCTCCAGTTTGCCATTTCTCCCCTGCTGGTGCCTGGGAAAATGAACAGTTTAGACCCAGGAGGAATTCACCACAGTGCAGCACAGAGGCTGTGGCAGACCGTGGCTGGACTGCCTCTTTAGGTCTGACCCTGAACCATCCCTCCTCACTGGGCAGGGCCTCCCTCCAGGAATTTCAGCAACTCCAGCCAGAGGTTTGTAGACAGAACTGATCTCCCTGGGACTGAGCTCCTGGGGGGAGGGGCATCTGTGGTCTCCATGGATCAGCAGACTTAGTCTTTCCCTCTGCTGGCTCTGAGGAATCTGGGCAGTCAGGACGAGAGGGATTCCCCCCAGTGCAATGCACCCCCTCTGCCAAGGGGTAGTCAGAGTGTTTCATTAAGTGGGTCCTGGATCCTGTACCTCCTGACTGTGTGAGACCACCCCAACAGGGGTCACCACACACCTTATACAGGAGCATTCCTGCTGGTATCAGTTCAGTGACCAACAGGGACAGAGATCCCAGGGGAAGGAGCAGGCAGCCACCTTTATTGTTCTGCAGCCTCCACTGGTGACACCTTGACGTATGGGAGGGACCCAGCCAAAGACGGTCTGGAGTGGACCCCCAGCAAACCTAAGCAACCCTATGGAAGAGGGGCCCGATTGTTAAAAGAAAAACAAACCAACAAACAAAGCAACAACAATAAGAGCATCAACAAAAAAGTTCCCACAAAAACCCCATCCAAAGTTCAGCAGACTCAAAGATTGAAGCTAGATAAACTCACAAAGATGAAACGGAGTCAATGAAAAATTGCTGGAAACACAAAAAGCCAGAGTGTCTCTTCTCTTTCAAATTATTACAACACCTCTTCCGCAAGGGCACAGAGCTGGGTGAAGGCTGAGATGGATGAATTGACAGAAACAGGCTTCAGAAGGTGGATAATAATGAAACTTGCTGAGCTAAAGGAACATGCAAAGAAGCTAAGAACCATGATGAAACATTATAGGAACTGTTAACCAGAATAACCAGTTTAGAGGGGAACATAAATGACCTGATGATGCTGAAAAACACAACACAAGAATGTTACAATGCAACCACAAGTATCAAAAACTGAATAGACCAAGAAGAGGAAAGAATTTTAGAGCTTGAAGACTATTTGGCTGAAATAAGATAGGCAGACAAGATTAGAAGAAAAAAAGGAATGAACAAAACCTCTGAGAATTATGGGATTATGGAGAAAGACTAAACCTACGACAAAATGCGGTACCTAAATACAGCAAAGTTATAAAACATACTTTAGGATATCATTCAGGAGAACTTCCCCAATCTAACAAGACAGGCCAATATTCAAATCCAGGAAATCCAGAGAACCCCAGTAAGATACTCCATGAGAAGATCAACCCCTAACATATAATCATCAGATTCTCCAAGGTCAAAATGAAGGAAAAAATGTTAAGGGCAAACAGAGATAAAAGTCAGGTCACCTACAAAGGGGAGCTCATCAGACTAACAGCAGACCTCTCAGCAGAAACCCAGCAAGCCAGAAGAGATTGGGAGCCAATATTCAACATTCTTAAATAATTTCCAACCCAGAATTTCATATCCAGCCAAACTAGGCCTCATAAGTGAAGGAGAAATAAAATTCTTTTCAGACAAGCAAATGCTGAGGGATTTGGTCACCACCAGGCCTTACAAGAGCTTGTGAAGGAAGCATTAAATATGGAAAGGAAAAAGTGTTACCAGTCACTGCAAAAACACACTGAAGTACAAAGATCAATGACACTATGAAGCAACTACATCAAGTGGGCAAAATAACCAGCCACTTTGATGACGATGGATCAAATTCACACATAACAATATTAACCTTAAATGTAAATCAGCTAAATGCTCCCAATTAAAAGACAGAGAATGGCATACTGGATAAAGAGTCGTGACCCATCAATATGCTGTATTCAAGAGACCCATCTCATGTGCAAAGACACACATAGGCTTAAAATAAAAGGATGGAGGAAAAAGCAGGGGTTGCAATCCTAGTTTCTGACAAAACAGATTTTAAAACAGCAAAGATAAAAAAAGACAAAGATGGGCATTACATAATGAAAAAGGGGTCAGGTGAACAAGAAGAGCTAAACTAAATATACATGCACCCAGTACAGGAGCACCCAGATTCATTAAACAAGTTCTTAGAGACCTATGAAGAGACAACTTAGACTCCCAAATAATAATAATGGGAGACTTTAACACCCTACTGTCAATATTAGATCATCAAGACAGAAAATTAGCAATGATATTCAGGACTTGAACTCAGCTCTGGAGCAAATGGACCTGATAGATGTCTACAGAACTCTCCAACCAAAAACAGCAGAATATGCTTTCTTCTTGGTGCCACATAGCACTTACCCTAGAATCAATCACATAATTCAAAGTAAAACACTCCTTAGCAAATGCAAAAGAGCTAAAATCATAACAGTCTCTCAGACCACAGCATTATCAAATTATAACTCAAGATTAAGAAAATAATTTAAAACCACACAACTACATGGAAATTGAACAGCCTGCTCCTGAATGACTCCTGGGTAAATAATGAAATTAAGGCAGAAATCAAGAAGTTATTTGAAACCAGTAAAAACAAAGAGACAAGATACCAGAATCTCTGGGATGCAACTAAAGCAGTATTAAAAGGGAAGTTTGTAGACCTAAATGCCCACATCAATAAGCTAGAAAGATCTCACATCACAACTGAAAGAACTAGAGAACCAAGAGCAAACAAACCCTGAAGCTAGCAGAAGACAAGAAATAACTAAGATCAGAGCAGAACTAAAGGAGATGAGACACAAAAAGCCCTTCAAAAAAAAAATTAATGAATCTAGGGGCTGGTTTTTAAAAAAAATCAGTAAAATAGACCATTAGCTAGATTAATAAAGAAGAGGGAAGAATCAAATAGACACAATAAAAAAATGATAAAGGAGATATCACCACTGATCCCAGAGAAATACAAAAAACCATCAGAGAATCCTATAAACACCTCTGTGCAAATAAACTAGAAAATTTAAAAGAAATGGAAAAATTCATGGATACATACACTCTCCAAAGACTGAACTAGGAAGAAGTTGAATCCCTAAATAGACCAATAACAGGTTCTGAAATTGAGATAGTAATTAATAGTCTACCAACAAAAAACAGCCCAGGACCAGACAGATTTGCAGCTGAATTCTACCACAGGTACAAAGAGGAGCTGGTATCATTTCTTCTGAAACTACTTCAAACAACTGAAAAGGAGGGACTCCTCCCTAACTCATTTTATGAGGCCAGCAACATCTTGATACCAAAACCTGGCAGAGATGCCACAACAAAAAAAAAATTTCAGGCTAATATTTCTGATCAACATTGATACAAAAGTCCTCAATATAATACTAGCAAACCAAATCCAGCAGCACATGAAAAACCTTATCCACCACGATCAAGTTGGCTTCATCCCCAGGATGCAAGGCTGGTTCAACATACACAAATCAATAAACATAATTCATCACATAAACAGATCTAAAGACAAAAACCATATGATTATCTTAACAGATGCAGAAAAGGCCTTCAATAAAATTCAACATCCCATCATATTAAAAATTCTCAATAAACTAGGTATTGATGGAACATACCTCAAAATAGTAAGAGCCATTTATGATAAACCCACAGTGGGTATCATACTGAATAGGCAAAAGCTAGAAGCATTCTCCTTGAAAACCAGCACAAGGCAAGGATGCCTTCTCTCGCTACTCCTGTTCAACATAGTATTGCAACTTCTGGCCAGGGCAAGCAGTCAAGAGAAAGAAATAAAGTGTATTCCAATAGGAAGAGAGGAAATCACACAGTCTCTGTTTGCAGATGACATGATCACATATCTAGAAAACCCCATTGTCTCAGCCCGAAATCTTCTTTAGCTGATAGGCAACTTCAGCAAAGTCATAGAATACAAAATCAATGTGCAAAAATTACAAGCTTTCCTATATACCAACAACAGACAAGCGGAGAGCCAAATCATGAATGAAATCCCATTCACAATTGCTACAAAGAGAATAAAATACTTAGGAATACAGCTAACAAGGGAAGTGAAGGACCTCTTCAAGAACTACAAACCACTGCTCAAGGAAATAAATAAAAGAGGACACAAACAAATGAAATAATTCCATGCTCATATATAGGAAGAATCAGCATTGTGAAAATGGCCGCACTGTCTGTATTAGTCTGTTCTCACATCGCTATAAAATACCTGGCTGGGCACAGTGGCTCACACCTGTAATCCCAACACTTTGGAAGGCTGAGGTGAGTGGATCACTTAAGGTCAGGAGTTCAAGAACAGCCTGGCCAACACAGTGAAACCCTGTCTCTACTAAAAATACAAAAATTAGCCAGGCGTGGTAGTACATGTCTGTAATCTCAGCTACTCAGGAGGATGAGGCAGGAGAATTGCTTGAATCCAGGAGGCAGAAGTTGCAGTGAGCTCAGATTGTGCTACTGCACTCCAACCTGGGCTAAAAGGGGGAGAATTCATCTAAAAAACAACAACCAAAAAAAACTGAGACTAGGTAATTTATAAAGGAAAGAGATTTAATTGACTCACTCTTCTGCATTTCTGAGGAGTCCCCAGGAAACTTACTTTCCCCAATGTTTTGGAAATTAACATTTAGGTCCTCATTATTTATCCAAACTTCTACAGCAGCTCGAATTTCTCCTGAGAAATGGGATTTTCTTTTCTATTACATAGTAAGGCTGTAAATTTCCCAACCTTTTATGCTGTGTTTCCCTTTTAAAACTGAATGCTTAAATAGTACCAAAGCCACCTCTTGAATACTCTGCTACTTAGAAATTTCTTGTGCAAGATACCCTAAATCATCTCAGGCAAGTTCAAAGTTCCACAAATAGCTATGGTAGGGGCAAAATGTAGCCAGTCTCTTTGCTAAAACATAACAAGAGTCACCTTTGCTCCAGTTCCCAACAAGTTCCTCATCTCCATCTCAGACCACCTCAGCCTGGATTTCATTGTCTGTATCATCAGCATTTTGGTCAAAGCCATTCTACAAGTCTCTAGGAAGTTCCAAACTTTCCCACATTTTCCTGTCTTCTTCTGTGCCCTCCAAACTGTTCCAACCTCTGTCTGTTACCCAGTTCCAAAGTTGCTTCCACATTTTTAGGTATCTCTTCAGCAGCACCCCACTCCACTGGTACCAACTTACTGTATTAGTCCGTTCTCACATTGCTATGAAGAAATTCCTGAGACTGGGTAATTTACAAAGGAAAGAGATTTAATTGACTCACAGTTCCACATTGCTGAGGAGGTCCCAGGAAACTTACAATCATGGCAAAAGGCAAAAGAGAAGCAGGCACTTTTTTTCACAGGGTGACAGGATAGAGTGAGTGAAAGCAGGTGAAATGCCAGACATTTAATAAAACCATCAGATGCTGTGAAACTTGCTATCACAAGAACAGCACAGGAAAGACCTGCCCCCATGATTCAATTACCTCCCACCAAGCCCCTCCCACAACATGTGGGAATTCAAGTGAAGTTTGGGTGGGGACACACCCAAACCATATCACTACCCAAGGTAATTTATAGATTCAATGCTATTCCCATTAAACTACCATTGACATTCTTCACAGAATTAGAAAAAAAACTACTTTACAATTCATAGGGAACCAAAAAAGAGCCCGTACAGCCAAGACAATGCTAAGCCGTAAGAACAAAGCTGGAGGCATCATGTTACCCAAATTCAAACTATATTACAAGGCTACAGTAACCAAAAAACAAACACATAGACCAAGGGAATAGAATAGAGATCACAGAAATAAGACCACACATCTACAGTCATTTGATTTTCAACAAAGCTGACAAAAACAAATAATGGGAGAAGGATTCCCTATTTATTTATTTGTTTGTTTTTATTTTTTCTGAGACAGCGTCTTGCTCTGTTACCCAGGTTGGAATGCAGTGGCACAATCTTGGCTCACTGCTACCTTCACCTCCAGGATTCAAGTGATTCTCCTGCCTCAGCCTCCCAAGTAGCTGGGACTACGGGCACACCCAGCTGATTTTTGTATTTTTAGTAGATACAGGGTCTTACCATATTGGCCAGGCTGGTGTCAGACTCCTGAGCTCATGTGATCTGCCCTCCTTGGCCTCCCAAAGTGCTAGGATTATAGGCATGAGCCACCACACCTG
Organism: Sapajus apella; assembly: GCF_009761245.1. Taxonomy (NCBI): domain Eukaryota; kingdom Metazoa; phylum Chordata; class Mammalia; order Primates; family Cebidae; genus Sapajus; species Sapajus apella. The sequence goes on along the minus strand of NW_022436960.1, from coordinate 14,561,527 downwards.
GCCAGATTCCCTATTTAGTAAATGGTGCTGGGAAAACTAGCTAGCTACATGCAAAAAACTGAAACTGGACCACTTCCTTACTCCTTACACTAAAATTAACTCAAGATGGATTAAAGACTTGAATGTAAAATCCAAAACTATAAAAAATCCTAGAAGAAAATCTAGGCAATACCATTCTCAGGACATAGGCAGGTGCAAAGTTTACATGATGAAAATGTCAAACGCAACTGCAACAAAAGCAAAAATTTACAAATGGGATCTAATTAAAGTAAAGAGCTTCTGCACAGCAAAAGAAACTATCATCAGAATGATCAGGCAACCTACAGAATGGGAGAACATTTTTGCAATCTATCCAGCTGACAAAGGTCTAATAGCCAGAATCTACAAGGAACTGAAACGCATTCACAAGAAATAAACAACCCCATTAAAAAGTGGCCAAAGGCTGGGCGCGGTGGCTCAAGCCTGTAATCCCAGCACTTTGGGAGGCCGAGGCGGGTGGATCACGAGGTCAAGAGATCGAGACCATCCTGGTCAACATGGTGAAACCCTGTCTCTACTAAAAATACAAAAAGAAATTAGCTGGGCATGGTGGTGCGTGCCTGTAATCCCAGCTACTCAGGAGGCTGAGGCAGGAGAATTGCCTGAACCCAGGAGGCGGAGGTTGCGGTGAGCCGAGATCGCGCCATTGCACTCCAGCCTGGGTAACAAGAGCGAAACTCCGTCTCAGAAAAAAAAAAAAAAAAAAAAAAAAAGTGGCCAAAGGACATGATCAGATACTTCTCAAAAGAAGACATTCACGCAGCCAACAAACACATTAAAAAAAACTCAACCTCACTGATCATTAGAGAAATACACACTGAGATACCACCTCACATCAGTCAGAATGGTAATTATTAAAAAGTCAAGAAACAACAGATGCTGCTAAGGCTGTGGAGAAATAGGAACACTTTTACTCTGTTGGTGGGAATGTAAATTAGCTCAACCATTGTGGAACACGGTGTGACAATTCCTCAAAGACCTGGAACCAGAGATACCATTTGAACCAGCAATCCCATTACTGGGTATATACACAAAGGAATATAAATCATTCTGTTATAAAGATACATACACAAATATGTTCACTGCAGCACTACTCACAATAGCAAAAACATAGAATCAACTCAAATGCCTATCAATGATGGACTATTATCAGAAAATGTGGTACATATACACCATGGAATACTATGCAGCCATAAAAAGTAAGAAGATCATGTCCTTTGTGTGAACGTGGATGGAACTGGAAGCTATTATCCTCAGCAAACTAACACAGGAACAGAAAACCAAACACTACATGTTCTCACTTATAAGTGGGAGCTGAACAATGAGAACATATGGATACAGGGAGAGGAACAACACACATTAGGGCCTGTTATGGGGGAGGGAGGGAGTGCATCAGGATAAATAGCTAATGCACATGGAGCTTAATATCTAGGTGATGGGTTGATAGGTGCAACAAGCCACCATGGCACATGTTTCCCTATGTAACAAACCTGCACATCCTGCACATGTATCCTGGAACTTAAAATAACATAAAATAGAAAATTTTTTAAAAGTCACATTTGCCTTAACAGCATAGGAGACTAGTCTTGCACCTGGACCTCCTAAACAAAACTGGAATTCTTGAAAAGACATACATTCATTGTACTCATTATAGTACTAGCTTTCAATTTTTTATGTTAATTTTAGGTTCCAAAGTACTCATAGTGATAATCTAATACCATTATTTCAAAATTAAAAAAAAAATCTGATCTCAGAATCACTAGCATCCAGGGTATACTGGATGCTAGTGATTTTTTCCCTCAAGTTTCACAGAAAATAATGGTCAACTAAGCAAAACTAATACTGAGAATAATTCTCACTCTAGTTTGAAGACTTTTTGAACACTGGAATATGAACACAGTTCATATTGATTTGAATACTCCTAGGAATATTGATTTCCTAGGAGGCTGTAACTAATTGCCACAAACTGTGTGTCCTAAAACAACAGAAATCCATTCTCTCACAGTTTCTGGAGCCTAGAAATCTGAAATCAAGATGTTGGCAGAGCCATGCTCTACTCCAAAAGTTCTTGGGAATAATCCTTCCTTGCTTCTCTCTAGCAATCCTTGGTGCTCCTTGGTTTATAGGTACATCACTCCAATCCTCTGCTTCCATCATCATGCTGCACTCTCCCAGTGTGTCTGTGTCTCTATGTCTTCACATGGCCTTCTTATAAGGATATCCATCCCTGGACTTAGAGCCCATTCAAATCTATTATATCTGTGTCTTAACTTGATTCTATCTCCTAAGATTCTATTTCTAAATAAGGACACATTCACAAGTACTGGGGGTTAGAATTTCAACATATCTTTTCAGGGGAACACAATTCAACTCACAACAAATACAATAATAATGAATTATAATTTCCTTCTAGAAATCATAAATCTAAAGACAATGTACCCTGGAAATGTTTCCTTTAAAACAACTATTATAGCTTGCTATCAATAAAGGGGCTATATAGCCAGGCATGGTGGCTCACGCTTGTAATCTCAGCACATTGGGAGGCCAACGCAGGTGGGTCACTTGAGGTCAGGAGTTCAAGACCAGCCTGGCCAACATGGTGAAACCCCATCTCTACTAAAAATATAAAAATAAGCTGGCTGTGCTGGCACATACTTGTAGTCCCTGTTACTCAAGAGGCTGAGGCAAGAGAATTGTTTGAACCCGGGAGGTGGAGGATGCATTGAGCCAATATCATCCAGACTGCTCCAGCCTAGATGATATAGCAAGACTCCGTCTTGAAAATAAAAATAAAGAGGCTACAGTCCCCACAAAAAAAAATTTCAAAAAGAAATGTCCTCAAAGCCATCAAAAAAGAGACAGTATTATCTGATGAAGAGAGAGTCACAGGAAATTTAGCACTGGATTATATTTATCTTTTTATCATTATTCAGACTAGCATATAGTGTAGCGCATAGTATAGTACAGTGTATAGTAAGGGCCTTTTAGGTCATTGGAAAAATTTGCTCAAAATGAATTACTTTTAACTCAATAATAATATCATTAATAAACTTTGCTCTTTAAGATTGCTTTAAAAGAATCAACTGTTTATTTCAGTGTTTTATGCTGAAACTTTTTCATTTTAATAATTTACTAATAATTAAAATACTACACAGCTATTCTTATATTGTGATGTTTTTGTCTTTTTGTATTTCAATATACTAAATATTAAATATTTAGTTTCTCTAGTTTTTATATTTTTTTGACTCATGAATATCTTAAGAAATAAAATACATACAATTACATGCAATTTTTTTTGACAAAAACTTTCCAAACAGCATATTGTCATTTTCTTCTAGTATTACAACAATATCTCAGAAGAAAAATCGAGAAACCTTTTTTTTTAAATGTATCTGACAATAAAGACTTTATGAAACAGGCTTATCTATCCCGGCCTGGGTTCTCCATAGAGGGGGAAAAATCATACTTGAGAATTCACAAACACAGGGTGGCTTTCACAAATCTTAGATTCAAATTTATACTCATTACATGATTTATGTAATCTCAATTAAATAAATTTCCAGTGGTTCTGGATGGTAGCACCTCAGACACCTGAAGAGAGAAACACAAAATCTCTATAGAAGCACACACCCTTGATTCAGACATCATGGGATCCCCAGAGGTAAAGAAAGCCCAATCAAACATGAACTTACAATATGAATTTAAAATGCACAAGAAGATGGACCACTAGGAGGGAGTCAGCAGAAAAACAAACAAGAAAACATTCAAAAGAATGGTAAGAAAACACAGTAAATGAGGTCCTGGGAGATAATTAGATTTTATATTATTTATCTGAAACAGGTAGTTAAGATTAAAGATAGAAAGGAGGAAATCTAAAATATAAACAAGGAATATGATGTTAAAATATCTCAGGCAAACTTGAAAACAAAAAGAAGCTATAAAACTGACAAACAAAATTAACTAAATGGGTAGGTTAAAAAACAGATTGGCAATAAACTGCTATAAAGAGAATTAAAAACTAGAGGCCAGGTACAGTGGCTCACACCTCTAATCCCAGCACTTTGGGAGGCGGAGGTGGGTGGATCACCTGAGGGCAGGAGTTTGAGACCAGCCTGGCCAACCTGGTGAAACCCCATCTCTACTAAAAATATAAAAATTAGCTGGGCATGGTGGCAGGTGCTTGTAATCCCACGTACTTGGGGAGCTGAGGCAGGAGAACAATTGAACCCGGAGATGGAGGTTGCAATGAGTGAAGATGGTGCCATTGCACTCCAGCCTGGGGGACAAGAGCAAGACATAATCTCCAAAAAAAAAAACAACCAGACTAATCTGAAAAAAAATTACACAGATGCAGATGCCACACAGAGACAGACACAAAACATGAAATGAGCAAGACATGGAATAACAGTGTAGAATTAAAAAACAGAAAGTCCATTAAAAACTCAGAATTGATTATAATTAAAACTTGAACCTGGAGGATACAAGTTTTTAACAGAAACTTTCTAATATGTATAGCCAGGCGTGGTGGCTCACGCCTGCAATCCCAACACTCTGGGAGGCTGAGGCAGGTTAGGAGTTTGAGACCAGCCTGGCCAACATGGTAAAACCCCATCTTCACTAAAAATAAAAAAATTAGCTGAGTGTGGTGGCAGGTGCCTGTCATCCCAGCTACTCAGGAGGCTGAGGCAGGAGAATCGTTTGAACCCAGGAGGTGGAGGTGGCAGTGAGCTGAGATTGTGCCATTGCACTCCAGCCTGAGCAACAACAGCAAAACTCCACGCCAAAAAAAAAAAAAAAAAAAAAAGAAAAGAAACTTTCCAATATGTCATTATATAAAAAGTGCAAAAGGCTGCAAAAATTTAGAAAGTGTTTACTTAATGAACATTAAGAATATAAAACATTAGGCTGGGTACAGTGGTTCACACCTGTCATCCCAGGACCCTGGGAGGCTGAGGCGGGCAGATTACTTGAGCCAGGAGTTTGAGACCAGCCTGGGCAACATGGTGAAATCTCATCTCTACACAAAAATTAGCTAGGTGTGGTGTTGCATGCCTGTAGTCCCAGCTACTCAGGAGGCTGAGGTGAGAGGATCACTTGGGCCTGGCAGGTGGAGGTTGCAGAGATCTTGCCACTGCACTCCAGCCTGGGTGACAGAGTAAAACACTGTATCCAAAAAAAAGAGAATATAATCATTAAGCCATGTTGCATCATTATACTTCTGCTTATTCTTTAACTGGGTGCCATAAAATTGGTTGTTTGCTCGAAATTTCCCTATGACAAGCTACTTTAATTATAATGAATTCTTTTTTGTAAAATGATAAAATCTCAGGATCATGATAGATATACATTCATTTGTTGAAGAAAATAGTATTTGCTTATTGAATGATTCGAAGAGATAACATTTTATAATATTGAATCTAGCATGACTTCAGTAATTAACCAGTGTAAAACCACACATATCCCTCTAAAGTTAAAATCCATCTGTTTTCCTCTTGAATCACGTGATGACAAAAATTAAAATAAAGGTGAGTATAGAAGAATATATATATGTTTTTTGACCTGGGGTCTCACTTGTCACCTAGGCTGGGGTGCAGTGATATGTTCATGGCTCACTGCAGCCTTGGCCTCATGGGCTTGAGCAATCTTCCTGCTTCAGCACTCACAAGTAGCTGAGACTAAAGATGTATGCCACTATGCCCACCTAATTTTTATATTCTTTTGTAGAGACATAATTTTTCCATGCTGCCCAGGCTGGTCTCTAACTCTTGATCTCAAGGAATCTGCCCACCTCAGCCTCCCAAAGTACTGAGATTACTTTGTACTTTGCCTGTACGTGAGCCACCATGCCTGGCCCTTAAAGAAGAATATTTAAAAACAAAAATACAGAATCATGAATTTTCTGTGTTCAACCAAGAATTCCAGAAGCAGTTGCATTAGCATTTAAGAATGAGAGTAAAAAAATCAAAATATGTTCAGATTATTGGTATACTAAGGTCAGGGTGGTTATAACTGTTTATTCTAAGTGGCAATATGCTGCCTATAAAAGAATTTTAAAATAATAATAAAACTTAATAAAAATCCATCTGCTTTTTAGGAACGGTGATGTCAGTGGTTTTTTTTTTTTTTTTTTTTTTTTTTTTGAGACAGAGTCTTGCTCTGTTGCCAGGTGCCAGGCTGGAGTGCAGTGGTGCAATCTCGGCTCACTGCAACCTCTGCCTCCTGGGTTCAAGCAATTCTCCTGCCTCAGCCTCCCAAGTAGGTGGGACTAAAGACGCGTACCACCATGCCCAGCTAATCTTTATCTTTTAGTAGAGATGGGGTTTCACCATGTTGGCCAGGATATTCTCGATCTCTTGACCTCGAGATCCACCCACCTCAGCCTCCCAAAGTGCTGAGATTACAAGTATGAGCCACCGCGCCCGGCCTGATATCAGTGTTTTATAAAATACTCTTGCTGCTGGTATGGACCACTTCTACTATTCTGCCCTTGATAAACCACTGGTTCAGACAAAAGAAGGTAAGGAAATTTTCAACAAGTCTTTTATTAAAGAAACTCTAAAGTAGGAAGAAGAAAATGATAAAAGCAAACAGTGTGACATGCAAGAAGAAAAGGTGAACAAAAATGTATACGCACAAAAAACCCTGAATAAACAATGACTCAATAAAATAATAATAGTGACAATTGAAGGGGGTTGTGAGGGTAAAAAAAATCAATGCTGGACATCAATAACTAAAAAAGGGGGTGACAGTGACTAGAGTTCAAGTGTTCTAGAGATTGCGATAAACTTTAGATTTTAGTTAAGTTTATATGTTAAATATTTAACTGTAACCCTAAAAGAATAGACTATGACTTTTAAGTCAATAGAAGAATTACAATTCATGCTACTTAACTTCAAATTGGCCTTTACTGTGGTTAGATAATCCTTTCTTTCATCCGTTGATTCATTCTCTCTCTCTTTCTTTCTTTTTTTGAGATAGAGTCTCATTCTGTTGCCCAAGCTGGAGTACAGTGGCATGATCTCTGCTCACTGCCACCTCCGTCTCCCAGGTTCAAGAGACCCTCCCACCTCTGCCTCCCAAGGAGCTGGGACTGCAGGCATGCACCATCATGCCTGGTTAATTTTTGTATTTTGTGTAGACAGTTTCACCATGCTGCCCAGGCTGGTCTTGAACTCCTAAGCTCAAGTGATGCTCCTGCCTTAGCCTCCCAACATGACGGGATTACAGATATGAGCCACTGTGCCCAGCCTTGCTATCATATATTTTACAGTAACCATTCCCAACTTTTCCAACTAGCACTCCTCCTATAGTATCCTCACCCTGTAACATTCCCTGCCACTTTGCTAAGAAATTCAAAGCTGCCCATACATCTTCACTACACTAGGTTGATAGTAACAGCCTGGCTCTTACAATTGAGCCTTTCCCATCTCGCCTACACTGACAGCTTCATCTGCCTCCTACAAATAGGCTCAGTTCTATTTAAAATATCCTTCCCTCAACTGTCTACCCTCTTTTAGGCTAGGGCTTTCTTTCTTAGTTTCCAGTTCATTTTTATTTGATTTTTTTTTTTAGTACCCACTATGCCCTAGAAAAGTTTCCAGTTCTAAATTATGTATAATCCACAGTCACAAAGGAGAGAAAAGCTTAACTTCTGTTTACTTCCTATATTCTTTAACATGTTATTGGAAATTTGCTCAGTTTAGGCATGATGATAGGAGGTCCCATAAAGCAAAGACTGAGTACAATTAAGCTTCTATAGCTGGTACCATGAGTAAGTAGACATTCAATAAATATTTCAATGTATTTAAAGTCTTTTAAAAATGTGCCTAGTATTGCTTTCTTATATTTGCAAAGGTTAGAAAACTGTGATAGCTTAATCTATGTTCAAGTCTGAGAGCCTCTTACCCTTTTTCAGCTTCCGGACAGCCAACATACAATGACTAGGAGAGAGATCCCATATTCTTAAGGTTTTATCATCGCTTACAGTAGCGCAGATGGGCAGATAAGGGTGTGTAGCTAAACCCCACACCTCTCCTTCCATGTGTCCCTATAAAGAAACATAGGATCAATTTAACCTAAAGATATGTATGTATGTATGTATGTATGTGTGTGTGTGTATGTATGTACAGTGTTATTTAGAATAAAACTAAAGACAACATTCAATAATATATAATAATAGATAGGATACTGAATGGTGAGTAAGTCTAATAAAACTTTTCTATTTATCTTTGGGAAACACAATAAAATACTTGCATAACAACTTTAGCTCCACGATTACAATATAATCACGTTACCATTAAAGTTTACTTATAATCCTAAAACATTTTCTGGGTGGAGAGAATAGGAATTGGCTGCTCTGGAATGTTAATAATTGCCACACAGGAGGTACTTTCCTGCATGACAGAATGAGGAGCTCCACAGACCTGCTCACTAGTAAAACTAGAAAAAATTAATTTTTTAAAAAAACAACCATTTAAAGTCTCTGAAAATAGTTCCAGGGAGATGCAACAAAGGAAGGAACTTTTACTCGAGAAAATCCGCTAAAATTTGGTAAGAACTATGAGAGTCTACAGTATTTAAACTGAGATCCACTCCCTTCCTCCCTCATCATCTAGATGGAAACTTCAGGTGAGACTGGTGCAACCAAGAATACTAGGCTCTCTCTCCCCTCCAGCTCCAGGTCAGAGCTCTATCTTCCTAGGGTAAGGCAGGATGTCAGCATTTCTCATCCGGCCCTCAGCCTCCTGTTGCTGAAGCTAAATTCTTGGTGAGCTCAGCTGACAGTTGGGAGATCGCTTCTGCCCAGCCTCTACTCCAGATGGAGGCTCTACTTTGGATGTGGTGTCTCTGAGAATAATGGGGTCCTGGTGGTAACACAGGAACACCCGAGACTACTGTCCCCTCTCCCCTTACCAAGATCTCAGGGCCTAAAGCCTGAGATACTGAAAGAGCCTTTGACCTCACTCTCAACTCCAGGGTCCTGGTTCAGAGATTTTGCCTGGAGGGAGAGGCAATCCAGAAAACCAGATAGCTCCTAATCTCTTCTCAAAGGAACTGACTTCATTTACAGCAGAGTGTGAAAAAGCTCATGCATGAGGATGCACTCAAAAAGTAATTCGGAGGAAACTGGAAGGCTCACTGGACATACAGGCTAAACTGTAGGCCAGCTAGTTTGTCCAAGAGAACCAGTAAACTCTGAGATAGCTGGGAGGAGCCTGCTTGGAGTCAGAAACCTCAAACACTAATCTTGGGAAGTGTCCCTTTAAAGGAGCCCTAATTTAATTGGTTTAGTCTGTGGCACAATTTATACCTGACAGAGGAAAATGTTGAAAACAACAGAGCAATAAGCTAGCAATTAAATGAGTTTAACAGTTGGGTGTGGTCAGGGAAAGAGACAAAGAGGAGGGGACCCTTCCTGAATTATTTTATAAAGCCATCATGACCCGATATCAAAGCCAGACAACAATATCACAAGAAAACTAAAGACCAATATCCCTTATAAATACTGATGCTAAAATCCTGAATGAAATACTGACAAACCAAATCTAATACATATAAAAAATTATATACTACAACCAAGTAGGATTTATCCCAGGAATACAAGATTGGCATAATATCCAAAAGTCAATTAATGTAATACACTATATGCATAGAATTAAAAATGAAAACCACATGATCAGCTTAATAGACATAGAAAAGCATTTGACAAATCCCTCCCCGTCTATGATGAAAATGCTCCAAAAATTTGGAATGAAAGGGTAGTAACTCTTCAACTTCAACTTAGTAAAGAGAATCTATTAAAAAAAACCCAGCAGTTAACATTATGCTCAATGGTAGAAGACTAGATGCTTTCACTCTAAGACCAGGAACAAGACAAGGATGTTCTGTTCTCACCACTTACATTCAACACTGTACTGGAGGTTTTACTCAGGGCAATTGGTGAAGAAAAAGAAGTAACAGGCATCCAGATTGGACAGGAAGAAGTAAAACTATGTATATTTACAGATGACATAATCTTGTATACAGAAAATCCTAAATAATCCACTATAAAACTATCAGAACTAATAAATAAAGTCAGCAAGTTTACAGGTTATAAGGTTAATGTACAAAATCTGCATTTTGATACAACAGAAATAAACAATGCAATCAAAATTAAGAAAACTATTTATAATAGCATCAAAAATAATAGTTAAAAATAAATTTAACAAAATAACTACAAGACTTACACACTGAAAACTACAAAACACTCAGAAAAAGTTAAAAGAAGATCTATAAATGGGGAGCTATCCCATGTTCATGGACTTAATGATAGAATGGCACTACTCCCCAAACTGATCCATGGAATACTGCTGCTACATTGTACAGTTTTTGTTGTTGTTAAATATATGTAAACACTTCTGTAGGGTATATACATTCCTATACTTATAATTACTATCATTTTATAATATTTTTATTTCATGCATGGAGAGTTTCTCAAAGCTTTCCTAACTATTCTTGAATATTTTCTCTTCTATATGGTTTTTCATCTTTCCAGCATTTGTAAAACTCTAATTCAGATTGTGATTATATGAAATTTATGTAACTTATTTATTTTATTCTTTAGTAAAATCTTAGTTTTCTTAACACAGATTGTGCATATTTTTAGCTACATTTATTCCCAGTTATTGTATTTTTTGTGTGTGTGAGTGTTTTTTTAAAAGAAATTAGGTCTCCCTCTGTCACTCAGGCTGCCATGCTGTAGTGCAATCATAGCTCATTGCACACTTGGGCTCAAGTGATCCTCTTACCTTAGCCTCCTGAGTAGCTGGAACTGCACATGTGTGTAAGAACACCCAGCTAATTTTATTTTATTTAGAGGTGGGGGGGGGGTCTCACCATGTTTCCCAGGCTGGTCTTGAACCCTCAGCTTCAAATGATTCTCCCATCTCGGCCTCTTGAGTAGCTGAGATTACAGGCATGAGCCACTGCACCTGGTGCAAGTAGCATGCATGCATTCATGCATTCATTCATGATGGAATCTTGCTCTGTTGCCCAGGCTGGACTGCAGTGGCACAATCTTGGCTCACTGCAACCTCCACTTCCCAGGTTCAAGGAATTCTCCTGCCTCAGCCTCCCGAGTAGCTTGGATTACAGGCGCCTGCTACCATGCTCGGCTAATTTTTCTATTTTTAGTACAGACGAGGTTTCACCATGTTGGCCAGGCTGGTCTTGAACTCCTTACCTCATGATCTGCCCACCTCAGCCTCTCAAAGTGTTGGGATTACAGGTATGAGCCACTGTGACTGGCCATCAAGCAGCATTTTTAATGTCATATTTACTAACTAGTTATTGTTAGTATATAGAAACACTATTGATTTTTACATGGATTTTGCAACTAATCACTTTACAGAACTCTTTATTTAGTTCTAATAATTTTTCAATTTATTCCCTTGATATTCAAGGTATACGGTTATAATGCCCAAAAATACCAACACTGTTGTCCATTCCTTTCCAACACATACGTCTTTTATTGTTTTGTTTTACTGGATTGGCTAAGACCTCACACAAAATGTTGGATGACAATGGTGTGATCTGGTATCCTTGTCTTGTTTCCAATGTCAAGAAGATAATAGGACAATTGAAAACTCTATAATAATACTAAAAATAATGGGACATTTAACAAATTTTTAACTGGGAGGCCATCAGGCTGGGACAGGTTCAGCGCTTTAAGTTCCTATGTAAGCAAACCAAAGCCCAATGTAAAGTGAATTGAAACTACAGACTATGCCAAGCAGAATCTGCCAACTAATCTCTAAGTAAGGTCTTTCCACTCTAACCAATCAAATATATTTTCTTTGTCTTACTTCTGTGCTCAGCCTATAAAATCTCACTGCCCACACTGCTACAGCAGATCTCTCTGAGCCTTTTCCAGTGCTGAGTGCTACCTAATTCATGATTTTTTTTTTTTTTTTTTAAGACAGTGTCTCGCTATGTTGCTTATGCTGGCTCAAGCGATCTACACCTCTCAGCTTCCCAAACTCCTGGGCTCAAGCAATCAGCCGGCTTCAGCCTCCCAAAGTGCTGGGATTACAGGCATGAGCCACTGTGCCCGCCCCCTCTTTTAATATGCAGATAAACTGTTAGATTTATTTTGTCTAAAGTTTTTCTCTTAACAGATATTACTTGTGACTTCTAAATCTTTTTTCACAATTCGGAAACTGTGTTTTTTAGTAATTTCATGTTTGGGTTCATCTGTAAAAGCATACTTGGGTTAATATTTTCCAAGACATCACAAAAGTGTTAACACCATGACCCCATCATCTTTTTACTTCAAAGGCATATTATGTAAGTGAAATTAAAGAGTAAGACACCAGTTAATTTAATACATAACATTTTGTCATCTGTTTACAAATTTCCCTTGACCCATCAAAATGTTATATGAACATTAAAGCATGTGCAGTGTTCTCATCTATGTGTGCTCATTGGTATCATAACAGAGTAAAGTGGGGATTGCAGGGGAAATAAGTCTCTGTTAAGAATGAAAATCCTTTTTCAGGGTAAAAAGGCAAGCCAAGGTTTGGTGTTACTATATAGAGTTGCACAAGGACAATTTTTCATCAGCATATATCCTATTTCATTTATGGTTTTATGGTATTACTTCCCTCTCTATTTTTCAGAAAAATATAATACATAGTAGAAATATAAAAGTCGAATCTACCATTCTTGATGAAAGTGTTAAGGATCATATAACCAGCAGCTAATCCCTCTATTTAATTTTACTTCTTTATCACATAATTTTTATATTTCTGGATTTTTATTTATATCTTTTCACTGATATTTAATTTTCAGTAATAAAATGTTAGCATACACTCATATATTCATTTTTATTTTTTCTTAGAAACTTAAGAATGACCTAATGAAGAGTTTCAGAGAAAAATAACTGCCTTAGGTATAAAATAAATACCTTAAATAAATAAAATTAATTTTATTTATTAAAATTAAAATTATTTTATTTATTTTAATAAAATAAAATTATTTATTTTATTTAAGGTATTTATTTTATACCTTAAATAAATAAAATTAAAACCAGACTGGGTTAAATGAATTACAACTGTTTTTCTTTTCATTGGTCCCTTACTTTGTAATAATAAACTACTTAAAATATTGGCAATCATTCCATATAAAATATGCATATTTACTGCTACCCAGTCATTTAGCTATTACCAAATTAAAACTTTTTCTGTATACATTAACAAATATTTCCCTAACTAATTTAACATTAATTTTCATCACTGTCAATTTTTGCCTCCTATGTATTGAAATAATCAATTGTATATAAAGAAAAACAAAGCATATTAGCATTTAAAATTACCTGAACCAGAAGTGTTATTGGGCCACTTTTATCCACTTCTAGTATTTCACCATTCTTTGTGCCAACTAAAATATGACCATGTCCTAATGATATGGCACGTATCGATGGATTATCTTCCAAGAGAAGACCTGAAAGGTTAAAAGAAGATGTTCTCCTAGACATGCAGTTACTATAATACAAGGGTGTATATATTGCCAGTTAAGCTATTTTGACAGTGAAAATCAGATTACAAGGTTTTCTCCTGTATTTTAAGTATTCTAATAAATGTACATTAGTAAACTGAATATTTACTAATCTCAAAATAAGCACCACCTATGTACTATAATTTTATGATTCTATTCTCAGATTCCATCCTACCATTCAGACAACTATTTATTTCTCTCTTTTTATATTAGCCCTTTCTTATCCATCTCCTGCCCGTCTTATGAGTATTTATAATATTCTCATTAGTAATTTTATTCAGTTCAATTTAAGATACACAGTGGGCCCTCAGTATCCTTGGGGGATTGATTCCATAACTGCCACAGATCCCAAAATCTATGGATGCTCAAGTCCCTTATATAAATTGGTGTAGTATCTGCATATAACCCACATACATCATTCCATACGTTTTTTTTTTTTCCATTTTTTTTTTTTTTTAACAGCATGTGGTTTTGCCATTTTGTGCAGACTGGTCTCAAACTCAGGTGATCCATCTGCCTGGGCCTCCCACAGTGCTGGGATTACAGATGTGAGCCACCACACCCGGCCCCCAAATGTTTTAAATCACCTTTACTTATATTTAGTACAATGTAAATAACTGTTATACCATATTTTTATTTATATTTTTATTGTTCATTGTTACTTTTTATAGAATATTTTCTATTTGCAGTTGGTTGAATCTGAGGATATGGAATCCACAGACACAGAGAGCCGACTCTATTTATTTATGTCTACTTGTCCTGGGAAAGCTTCAGCAATTAGTAAAGATGACAGACCCAACTCCTGCCCTTACAGACCATACAATGAGGAAATAGACCCTATGTTAGTGGCATATTGAAATAGGAGCACATAGCAGTGGAATCTAAATTTTTTGAGAGGAGGTGAGGGTGAGGGATATCATCCTAGAAAAAAATTATGTTTGATATTTGAAAAATAAGTATGTGGTCAAGTAAATGGAGGGGGCAGGAGAGAAGAGGAAGAGCATGTTTTAGGAAAAAGTAAAAACATGAAGAAAGGTCTGGAGATCAGAGAGAGTGTGGTGCCGTGCCTTAAAGGAAGAAACGTGCTCAAAGAAAATGCACCCTCTGGGCCCACAACCTGGTGGACGGTCAGGGGACAGGGAGTTGTGCCTGATGCTGTCCTTGCACCCTTCTTCCTCTTAAAAAAAAAAAAAAAAGGGTAGGCCAAGCACAGTGGCTCATGCCTGTAATTCCAGTGCTTCGGGAGACCAAGTTTAGAGGATCTCTTGAGTTTGAGACCAGCCTGGGCAATACAGAGAGACCCTGGGTGTACAAAAATTTGAATATTTGCTAAGTATGGTGGCAGGTGCCTTTAGTCCCAGCTACTCAGGAGGCTGAGGCAGGAGGACTGCTTGAGTCTAGGGGTTCAAGCTTTCAGTGAGCTATGATTACATCACTGCACTCCAGCCTGGTCCCTGTCTCTTACATAAATAAACAAACAAACAAATGGCAAAGGGAAATATTGTTATCACTGCATGCAAGACCCTGTCTCTGAAATAAACAAAGAAATGGCAAAGGGGAAAAGGGCATGTGAGGCTAGAGAGGCAGGGTCAACAAAATGCCAAGGTGAAACAAAATGTCAAAGTTGCACACAAGTTCCTGACTGGTGATAAATGTGATGTTCACAGAGAAATTTTCTTTGGAAAACTAATGTTAAAAATTAGGATTCATAATCTTGTACTTCACTAATATTTTACCATATGTATCATTAGAAAATAGATTTTTGAAAAGACAGCAATGATTCTGGTATCCAGTTAAATAATTTCTTCCACTTAATGCTAATGCCCAACAAGAAGGAAAAATATATGCTATGTGTTCCACCTTAGTGGAACATATTAATGAGCAATTAATCTTTTTTCTACAAAAACAAAACAAAACAAAAAAAAACCCCACTAAGTCTCCAATCACCTTTAGATCCTGGGGCTAATGCAGCTCTTTTTATAGCATAGGTCTTGAGACATCTTTCAAAAGAGTCATCCCAAAGAGCTACTATACCGTCTTTTCCTCCAGTTACAAACCCCTATGAAAAAAAATGGTTCAAGTTAATAAAGATCTAAATATTTTTCTAAATAGTAACCTTTTTCCTTATATTGAACAATTCTAGAGGAAAGAACATAGCCAAAAGTTATAGCTTGTAAAAAATAGGAATTAGCATATCCATTGTTTTTTAAATGTCTACATGGAATCTGAAATAATATTTACAGTGACATTAAACATTTTACTTTTAGGATAGGGCTTTAGAAACATAGTTTTTACAATCTATAACTGTAAGTTAGATTACCACTCTCAGAAAGTTACATATATTCTCCTGGAGTCTACATAATAACCTCATCCTTAAAAAGAGAAAACAATAATGGTAACTACCTGATAGAATATGGCGATTATATATAAACAGCTGATTTTTGACACATAGTACAAGCTTAAGAACATGAAGTTAAACTTTAAAGAAAAAAAACAAACAAACACAAAACAGCAGACCTGGCTGGCATGGTGCCTCATGCCTGTAATCCAACTCTTTGAAGGCTGATGTGGGAGTATACCTTAAGCCCAGGAGTTGGAGACTATCCTAGGCAGCATAATCTCTACCAAACTTTTTTTAAAAAAATTAGATGGGTGTGGGTGGCACTTGCCTGCAGTCACAGCTACTCAAGAGGCTAAGGCAGGAGGATTTCTTGAGCCCAGGAGTAGGAGGCTGCAGTGAGTTATGATCACAGCACTGCACTCCAGCTTGGGCAACAGAGTGAGACCCTGTCTCAAAACAAAACACTGTAGACCTATTTCAATCTGTGTTCAGAAGTTTGAAAAGAGAAACAAAGAAAGGTCAAGATGACCCTAGCCCACAAACTACTGTTGGATAGTCCAGCCAAGTAGAAAGGCAGTGTTCCTTTACTTCTGAAAATGCTCTACACTCCATGACAAATTATGTTTAACTTAACATCTCTTTAGGTTACTTACTTTTTCCAATGCATGCATACTGAACACTGGCCCATCATGTGCTTTCACTGTTTTTACAAGAAAGATGTCTCTCCAGATACACACATCTCCTGTGGATGTTCCAGAAAAAGCCATCTCTTCAGTCCATCCATACACTGCACACATCATTGTGTCATTTTTCCCCAGTGTGCCTACGTAGCCTTTTCTTCCAATCAATCCTCCCCCTAGTTCACAAAAAAATATTATAAACGTACCACTTTCAAAATATACACAATTATAAAGAAGCAAAATTTCTTTTCTACTGTTGTTGTTTGAATAGAAAGGTATGTAACAGCAAAGAGAATTGAAAAATACTGGTGCCTCAAACAGTGATGTGGGTAACACCTTGCATAGCTGCATTTAGGCCATAACTTTTTAGATAAACAAAGAGCTGGACTAAGTCCATTTTAATCAGTCCCTAGCACTTTTGATGATGTTTTAAAAATTTTTTATTATGACATAAGAATACAAAAAGGCATTAAAAAACTCCAATACAATGAATGTCTATATATCCACCACTGACCTACAAAAACATGCCAAAATAACTGAAATGTCATGCCAATCTCATCTGTCTTCTTCACCCTCTCTATTGTGACTGTGATACTGCTTAGTCTCATGCATTCCTTTATATATATACATATATATGTGTATATATATATGTATATATATAACATTTGTGAATTTTTAAGCAATGTTGT
>NW_022436960.1:14376417-14544145 GCF_009761245.1 Sapajus apella | reverse complement strand
ACATTTGTGAATTTTTAAGCAATGTTGTATTTTTTCACGTTTTAAATTTTTCTATAAATATGACCCTCTATTTATTCTTTTGCAACTTGCTTTATTCAAGAATGACTTGTTATAGAGATTTTTACATGTTAGAAAACTCACTTTCATAACCATATAGCATTCCATTATATAAATATACCATGGTTTATCCATTTTCCTATTAATTGGCATTTAAGTTACTTCCAAGTTTTTGCTATGAAAAGCAATGCTGCCTTAAACATTCTTGTAAAGACTTCTTCTATACAAGTGCAAGAGTTTCTCTTTTTTTTTTTTTTTTTTTTTCTTTTTTTCCCAGCACACTAGCATCAAAAGTTTCTCTAGGAATACCTAGAAGAGGTATAGCATATAGAGATCAGAGAAGGCTCAACTCTTGCCAAACTGTTCCAAAGTTTATATACCAATGTACAGTCTTACTAACAGTGAAAATAATTCCTTGTTTCTCACCTTCAGGAACAGTTTGTGTTGTCAGACTGGGAAATAAGAAACACCAACTGAATTTCATTGTGGTTTAAATTTGAATTTCTGTGAATATTATGCTTGATTATATTTTCATATTTTTACTGGCCATCATCACTTATTGATATCTTTTGCCCATTTTTTTCTAGCTGAACTCACTAATTCTTCCTTCCTTCGTGTGTTTAAGAAGTATATTAGTTGGGCATGGTGGTATGCACCTGTGGTCCCAGCTACTTGAGAGGCTGAGGCAGGAGGATAGCTTGAGCCTGAGAGGCAGAGGTGGCAGTGAGCCATAATTGTGCCGCTACACTCCAGCCTGGATGACAGAGCAAAACTCTGCCTCAAAAAAAAAAAAAAAAAGAGAGAAAGAAAAAAGAAATATATATGCCAGGCACTATTCAAGGTACCAGGGACAGAGTTATGAACAGAACAGGCAAGACAACAAAATTCCCTGAAGCTTCATGGTAAGAGACAGTCAATAAATGTAACAAGTAAAATGTACAGTGTGTTAAATGATGATGGGTGCTTTGGAGAAAATATAAGTATAAAAATGAGACAGGAAGTGGGAGGAGTCCATTGAGGCAGTTAAGGTAAGCCTCATCAAAAGGGTATATCTAAATGAAGACTCGAAGGAGCTAACAAGAGCAAGTCATGCTAGAAGAGTGTTCCAGGCAGAGGGAGCAGCAAGTGCAAAGTCCCCAATACAACAACGTGACTGAAATTGCTAAGTAACAACCAGGGAGACCAGTATGGAGTGGCAAAGAAGGGGAGACAGTAATGAGAAACAGAGTTGGAGAGGTCAAAGGCAATATTGCAGGCCATTGTCAGGATTTAACTTTCTCTTTACATGAGATGCAAAACATCTGAGTAGTGGAATGACAAGATCTGGCAACTGATTTATTAAGAGGTTCATTCTGACTTCTGGATTGAGAACAGATACAAGGGAGGTCAAGGATGAAAGGAGTCAGAAGGCTATTTCAATCATCTGGGCAAATGGCAAAGGTGGCACAGACCAAAGTGATATCATAGAAGATGATAAAAAGTGGTCAGATTCAGAAAGCTGTCTTTTCTCAACACAGAAGGCAGAGTCATTAGTGGCCTTATAAGAGCAGGTGGCTGGAGTGGTGAGGTGAAAAAAAATTAGGTTAGACTTTTCTAAAGAGAAAGAAAGAGAACGTCAATTGCAATTGAAAGTAGGAACAACTGTTTAGAGGTGGTTTAGCATCAAAGTGAGATGGCAAATTGATCAGCAACTAGAGAATAGAGTTGAAAGAGGGTTTTATATCACTTATTTAAGATGGAGAAATCATATCACACTTGTATGCTGAAGAGAAAGTCAGCAGAGAGAGAAATCAATGAAACAGTAGAGAAAGGGTAGAAGAGTTAAGAGTGGTATCCTTGAGTAGATGATAGAAAAAAACCTAGTGCACAAGTGGAAGAACTGGCCTTCACTAGAGGGCAAACTATCCTCTAAAGCAGGGTGGGCAAACTACGGGCTGAACATCAAATCCCACTGCTACCCGTTTTTGTATGATGTCCACTAGAGCAGGTTAGCACTCTGAGCTGCAGAGACCAAGTCTGTTTATTTCTCTGCACCCAGGGTCTACCTCACTGGTTTGTGGCTGTAACTAGCATCTGCCCAGGGTCTGAGCTGGTCCCCAGCTACAAGCTGGAGACTCTACTAATGGCAACTTGCTGGGTATCTGGCAGTGGAATCTCAAGTCTAATAGCTGCCCCACTTCTGGTCAGCTGCCCAAATTTAGAAGGTTTGGCTCTCCAGGAACAGAAGGAGACACTGCGTTCTATGTGTCAGTGGGGCAGAGTGAAGCTCACAAATAGGTTCACTCCCTACCACAACCTGCCAGGCCCATTCCCTGGCAGACAGAATGTCTAATGGCAACTGGGTGCAAACAGGGTAAACAGGTCAGGACAATTTTCTCTCTTGTTCTATAATTACCTACATAATACTTCTGATTTTGTCCTTTGGCTTAGAAAGCCTAAAATATTTACCATCTGACCATTTACAGAAAAAGTTTGCCACCCTTGGTTTATATTATTGATAGCTGGGTTTTCTTGATACACACACCATAACATGTTCCTTCTATACAAGGTCGTGTAATCAGGTCATGTCATAATTGCATCAGAAACTTTCAGTGGCACCCCATCCCTCTGTCCCTACCATGAATAGAGTTCATATTCCTTAGGGGAGAGACTAAGAATTCATAACCTGAAATTCTCAAAGCCTAGACCTGGAATGGGAGGCAAGAAGCCCCATGTCAACCTCAAGCCGAAGTCATCAACTTCAACCTAGTTTACCTAACTATGCATTTAGAGGGTTAAACAATACTTAGTCAGGTTAAGAAAGTAGATACTTACTTCCCAATTGGGTAAATGAACTCTGTGTATCAGACCCCAAAAGTGAGGAAGGTTGAAATGCTCACCAAAGCCTTAACATTCATACTTTCATGCTTCACTTTCAGATCTATTATACGTCTAATCAAACTTAAGAAAAAAAGTTATTCATTTGGAAATGTTTTAAGTGCAAGACTATTTACTTTCTTGAAATCTTATTTCAAACAAATTCATATTTTTTTCCCAAGACAGAAATACTAAGTACAATCGGCCTTCCATGTTCTCAGGTTTTGCATCTGTGGATTTAATCAAACGTGGATTGAAAATATTCCTTTTAAAAAGGATGGGCATGGCACAGTGGCTCACGTATATAATCCCAGCACTTTGGGAGGCCAAGGTGGGTGAATCACCTGAGGTCAGGAGTTCAAGACCAGCCTGACCAACATGGTTAAACCCCGTCTCTACCAAAAATACAAAAATCAGCTGTGTGTGGTGGTGGGCGCCTGTAATCCTAGTTACTCGGGAGGTTGAGGCAGGAGAATTTCTTGAAACCAGGAGGCAGAGGTTGCAGTGAGCTGAGATTGCACCACTGCACTTCAGCCTGGGCAACAGAGCAAGACTCCATCCCAAAAAAATAAAAAAAGGATGGTTGCATCTGAATATGTACTGACTTTATTCTTGTCATTATTCTCTAAACAACAGTATAACAAACTACATAGCTCTTACATTATGTTAGGTATTATCAGTATCTAGAAATGACTGAAAATATATAGGAGGATGTGCATAAATTATATGCAAATACTATACCATTTTATACAAGGGACTTGAGCATCATGGATTTGGGTATCCTTAGGGAATCCTGGAACCAATCCCTGATACTTTCTGATGACCTTAGGTCCAACTATATTATTTGCTGGGAATTTGCAATTACAAGTGACGAAGGTACCCAAATGAAAAGTTTAAGCATGTGGAAACAAAATTACAAATTTAAAAACACTTATTTTTACTTTGCAAACACATATACTGTTATCTGATGAGTCTGTGATGAAGCACTAAATCCAAGACTGAAAATTAATTCATGTCCCATGTAATTTACAACTTGAAAGTTACTTGAACTTGGGAAATGTCTTCACTAAGTTTATTTTTTTCTAATAATGTTTCACTTCTTCTTATATTTACCTATTTTCTCTGAACAGTTTCAATTTGAGATTTTGATGTCACATTGCTGGAATTTATAAGTATACTATTCTGCTTAGGAAACAGATATATTTTTATTTTATAGTTACAAATGACTAAAGTAATATAACATTCCACTTTTATATCATTTTATAGCATATGAATAATTTTTTTAAAAAATTTCATTTTTTAAAAGACTATAGAACATGTCTTTAACAGAAGCAAGGAGTCTGGACATAATTTGATTAATCTCATATGCTGAATCCTTTGGTAAGTATGAATACTACTGTATTAGTCTGTTCTCACACTGCTTATAAAGACATACCCCCCAAGACTGGGTAACTTATAAGGAAAGAGGTTTAATTGACTCACAGTTCCACATGCCTGGGGAAGCCTCACAATCATGACTGAAGGTGAATGAGGAGCAAAGTCACATCTTACATTGTGGTAGGCAAAATTGCTTATGCAGGGGAACTCCCATTTATAAAACCATCAGATATTGTGAGACTTATTCACTACTGTGAAAACAATATGGGGGAACTGCCCCCATGATTCAATTATCTCTACCTGGCCCTTGACACACAGGGATTATTACAATTCAAGGTGAGACTAGGGTGGGGACACAGCCAAACTATGTCAACTACATAAATGCGCCAAAAAATGGCAATAAATCCTGTATTTGTTTAAAATGCATCAATAGAAAAGTAAATTACTTAAAAAAATAAACATTTTAGATAATCTTAGATTTCCAGAAAAGATACAAAGGTATTACAGAGTGTTCTTTTATACACTTCAGTTTCTACTAATGCTAACATTTCTTGTTTTTGAGACAAGGTCTTGCTCTATTGCCCAGGCTGGAGTGCAGTGGGAGATCATGGCTCACCGCAGCCTGAACCTCCCAGGCTCAAGTGATCCTCTGACCTCATCCTCCCAAGTAGCTGGGACCACAGGTACACACCACCATGCCCGGCTAATTTTTTATATTTTTGTAGAGACAGGGTCTCACTATGTTGCCCAGGCTGCTCTTGAACACCTAGGCTCAAGTGATCCTCCCACCGTGGCCTCCCAAAGTGCTCAGATTATAGGCATGAACCACTGTGCCCAGTCAATGTTAACATTTTATATTACCATAGATCATTTGTTCAAACTAAGAAATCAACATATTTAATACATTATTATTAAATGAACTCAATACTTCATTCAGGTTTCATTAATTTTTCTCCTAATGTTCCTGTTCTGTTCCAGGATGCAGTCTAGGGTACAGACGGCAGTTAGCTAAATTACTTTCAAAAGCAATAATTTCTTAAAACTCAAAGGAGTAAAAAAGCAGCACTTTCTTACCTGCTTTACGCCAAAATTTCATGTGTTTAATTCCAGCTGTAATGAGTTTATCAGGCACATAGGGGTTCATCTTTACAACAAAAATCTTATCTTTACTTCCTCTGAAATAAATATCAAAATGTTTTAGCTCTCAAGATTCATCTTTCCTGTACTCATCTCTTGCCTAATCCATACCCTATCTTGATTACTCTATTTACTGAATATTTCTCTCCCACTTATCTCTCAGATTTGGGCTGTGTAATCATGCATTTGTATACCTGTTCTTTTATCATTTTAATATGGTAACTCTGCTCAAGAGAATCTCAAAAGACAGCAACAGTCAAAACTAAACTTCTTTCAGACAGCACCTATAATACCTACTATAGTACTGTGCATAGGGAATGCTATTTGTGGCAAGAATGAGTTGAAGACAATTTTAGAACAATACTTTGTTATACCTTAAGGGTCTTTCCAACTACAAAGTTCCTCTTAAACTAGTGTTAATTTGGGCATTATCTATACACTCCGTAAAAAGCATTATCTATACTTTTAAAGTGCTTTAACATCACTTTAATAAATACAAGGTTAAAATCTGACATTGTTCATTGACTTTTTCCTCCTTTAAAGCATTGTTATTATAAAAATAATACATGCTCAGTAGAAAACTTAGAAAATGAAGAAAAATAAGAAAAAAACATATAACTTCTTTGTGACATATATGCATATGTATCTTTTTTCACTTAAATATCTAATGTGACCATTTGATCATGCTCTCTAATGGCTATATAATAGCCTATCATACAGCAGAACACATTCTACCTGTACATGGAGGTTTTAGATAGCTATATCCAATGCCATAGTATAGTTTTATTTAAAAGTGGGTTCACAAGGGATATATCTACAAAGAAATTCTGAAATAATTTACTATGATTATATTATTTATTCAATGGTAATAAACATGGAAGCAATAAAAAGTTACATATTTGCTTGATTTCAAAATTGTTTTAATTTATAAGTTTTTTAAGTCCAAAGTAATTCTAGTGTTTTGCCAATGTGATATCAAGTTTTTTCCTACCTTGCTATTGAAAGTTTTTCTCCTTTCTTCCAGTCCCACAGCACAATAGCATGGCTATCATCTATGCCAACTGACACTAAACGTTTCCCATCCGCTGTGGAAAATTGAGATAAACTATTAACAGTCAGATGATGGAAAACATTCAGTATATATTCTAAACCCATGTCCTTTATTTAAAATTTGATAAAATAATGTTAAATGTTAGGCATGCTTACAACTATAAAAAGAACCAGCATTTATAAGGGATGGGGAATAAAAGTTTCTCAAATCCTCTAAAACATCTACTGTCATTGCACCTGACCTCCTTTTTCTTATCTATCCATCAGGTTGGGGTGTAGGGAGGCAGACAAGAAAAATGGAAAAAAGAGATTAAAAAATAGAAGGAAAGGGAAAATTAACAAAGGGATTAAGAAAATATTTAATTAAATTCATCATAAGAAATCTACTGTAATATAAATAAGAACTTAGAGTGACTATAAAAAGTTAACCAAATGAAAAACATGTAAGTTACAACAACATACTGCCACTAATATGACTACTTTTAGTGAAGGTCATTATCAAGTAATACGTAATTAATACATTAAACAAATCATTGAGACAAATGATCACTGAATATCCTTATGGGTGTGCATTCTTATAGGCTATAAAAGCTCAGACCACAAGAAAGTATTTTCCACTTTACCACACTTTACTAGGCTAAATTATTTCCTCATTGTGACAGTGGTATTTTTCTTGGTGACTCACTTGGTTTGCAATTCATTTTCTAGTTTCTTAACTGTTACCAAATCCTTGAACATGTATACATATTTCCCTCTGAACTCTGCTATGGATAATTTATCACTTCAGTCAGAGCAGCAAAAGCACTAATTCATTGTTTCTTAATATAGAAATCTCTATTAATAGTATTTCCTCCCTCTTCCCAATTCACACCCTAGCTTTCACTATGATATCTACCTGTAGTTGTCACACTTTTAAATAAACAGAAAACTGCTAACATAATCTGAAATTATTTTTACAAGATAGCTTAAAATTGTCACTTTATAAATATCTCTAAAATAAGTATTTCAGTTCTCAACTCTTTCTTTGCTAGCCTTTTACCCTAAACATTTTCAAAGTTTACTCTGGCTATAAAACAGTAAGTGAGATCAGCGCTTGCCCAACATAGGAAATACAAACTACTTGTAGAAATGAGATGAATTTAGGTTGTTATGTAGACAAACATTTTTATGTTTACAGAATCATGCTGATTTTAAGTTATAAACTAGCTAGCAAACCCACACTGTCACAGTGTTTGATTACGACAACAGTATATACATTTGATAAAAACTGTGACTGTCACAGCTAAATGACAAGCTTAGGTAACATTGGCTTAAATTAAAATGCTATGTATTGCCACTGCATTTTGTTCATTCTTACTGAGACAGAAAATAGCCTTACCTGAGAAATCAACAGCACTAACACCAAATTGGTGGTGGCCCTTTAATATAGACAATGGTTTAATGGTCTCTGTATCCCATATATGAATTGAGGGATCTCTACCAACCTAAAATAGAAAGAATTATAAAAGTCATTATATACAATTATTTATTTCTGTATCTATTAAAAGGAAATAAAACAAGAGATTTTTACAGCTTGACTTATTTACTACAGAAATTTATTAAATAAAAATATAAAGCAGACTATATATTTGATTTTTTTTCTTATACTTGTTCAAAAGCTAATGAGGCTAGGCTCAGTGTTTCTAGGAATGATGTAACTAGGACTATGTGACTTTTATTCTATATTTCATCAATAAAAATAATAAATGCTTACTGAACATCTATTGTTTCTATGCTAGATACAATGAGTGATAAGACATTCAGGTAGCTTTTGCAAACTCACTGGGAAAACAGAACATTACCAATTAAACACAAACACCTGGTAATAGATGCTTAATGAATATGAAAAGGTTGTGGAGAAACAATTTATGGAAGAGAAGGTACTGGAGGTGGGCCTTCAGAAAGTATAGGACTTGAATATAAAGAAAGCAAGCGCATGGTAGATAAGATAATGGTGTAAACAAATATTCAGAGGGGGTTAAAGTACCAAGCATGTCAAGACCTGAAAAGGCAATTTTACTGCAGCACTCTGTCACTTGTATTTTTAAATTTGGTTTATGATGTTCACTAATGTACAGGTAAAATATCAATTCTTAATTATTCCTCTAGACTCAAGTAACGTATCACTTTCTTTAACCATAAGCATAAAGAGATGTATCTTTGTATATGGAGACAATTCCTGATATAAAAAGAGCTATCAATTATAGTTAATTTTGAGACCGATTTTATAAAAAGATATAACAAATAACACTGCAATTAGCCAATAGTTCACTAAGTTATTCGCCAAACATTACCAGTAACTTAAATTTTTTTTAACATTTTTTGTGGGTAGTGCCAGTAACTTTCAAGTTTTCTTTTTATATATAAACTTCTACAGAATTTGATGCTAATAATAATAAACCCAAGGCATTTATTAATTTACTGTGCTACTCTCTTCCGGTTCTCTGGTTTCTTTGATCCTCCCCACCACTTTTTTTTTTTTTTTGGAGACAGGGTTTCACTCCTGTTGCCCTGCTGGAGTGAAATGGCATGATGTTGGCTCACTGCAACCTCTGCCTCCCAGGCTAACGTGATCTTCCTGTCTCAACCTCCCAAGTAGCTGGGACTACAGGCATGAGTCACCATGCCCAGCTAATTTTTTGTAGAGATGGGTTTTCACCTTGTGCCCAGGCTAGTTTTGAACTCCTGAGCTCAAGTGATCTACCCGCCTCAGACTTCAAAAGTGCTAGGATTACAGGCACGAGCCACCATGCCCAGCTTCCTTGACTCCTACTACTGAGTTTCCTTCTCAATTCCTTCACCTGTTGCTTAAATACAAACCTCTCCCAAGATTGTCTTTAATTCTTCAGTCTTCTCATTCTTCACTTTTGCCCTGAGGTATCTCACTTCTATAGTTTCAGTGGTTAAATCAATAAAAACCTCCCAATTCCTACTCTCGAATGGTTATTTTTCCTCTGAATCCAAGACTTAGATTTTCAATTGTCTACTGGACATCTCACCTGGAAATTATGATGATGACTAACAGTCACTGAGAACTGATTTATGTGCCAGAAACTGTTCTAAGAACTTTACAAAGATTGACTCAGGTACCAATCACAACAACTCTACAAGATAGGAACAGACAATATCCTTATTTTAAAGGATACAGAAATGAAGGCAAAAAGAGGTTAGGTAATTTGCCAGTAGCTAGTAACTGGAAGAGCTTGGATTTCAATATCATATTCAAGGAGGCATAGACAGTATTTAGTATAATACTGAGAATTATTAAAGTACACTTAGGGCATCTCACTCAGGGATGAAGGGGAGAAGGGAGAGGTTGGGAGAGTTCTCAGACTTAGCCTAAGTCTTAAAAGGAACAGAAATTAGATAAAGTTGGAAGGTTGAATAGAAGTTGAAGGAAATAATTTTCTAAGAGGATAGAACTAAGTAAAAGACATGAAACAGCATTATATGTGTTGGACAAATTCTATATATCTCAGAAGGCAAGAACTCTCCAACCTCCCCATTTTATCTCTTACCATTTGCCTCTTCGAATAGAGGCAAGTGGTAAGAGATAAAATGGGGAGGTTGGAGGGTCAGACTTAGTTAAATGAAATTCAAGGCATTTAACCCAAGTCTGACTCTCAACTTTCCCTTTTTATCTCTTACCATTTAGAGCTTATGGCTATTAAGACAGCTTCTTAGCCTACAAGGTATTAATACTAATAAACATTGCAGAATTTTAAGTCTTTTAGAAGATTATTAGTGAATGGAGAAAATGGATAGAATAAAATAAGCAGGAGATCAATTGGCTACAGTAATGTTTCAGAAATTGTGAAGTATTCATTATCAGTAGAGATATGGAAAAATTAAAGAAATAAGAATACTGAAGATAAAAGAATGGGTGCAACTTGAGAACTGACTAGTTTTAGGGGATGAAGAACAAGATTAACTTCCAGGCTTAGGCAACCAAGTTAATATACTGCTATGTTCTAAGACGGAAACAGAAAAGGATGTTTTGAAGGGAAGATTAATCCTATTTATCTCCATTTTAGATATGTTGAATCTGAGCTGCCACATCTGAATTAGTGTGTTTCTAGTGAATTTTACACACACACACACACACACACACACACACACACACACACAAATATATATACACAGAGTAATTTGTCCCATTTTTATGCTAGATAGTGCTCCTGATAGTGGCAGCCAATCTGAGTTATCTTCATGTTTCCCCCACAACATTTAATGCTTTTGAATAGGAAGCACTCAACAACCATTTGCTGAATTAAATAAAATTTCCAAATTACAGTACAATTCGTCAACATTACTTAAGTTTCCAGGTGAGTTTCTCTCGTATTCTTTCACATTTCCACTTAAGGTCACAGTTCCTGACAAGGGGTTATTCTTTGTATTTAATTCCCCAAAAGACAAAACTCTCTAGATTTTTCATCTAAATTTTTAAAAATTGTTTTATTTGGAAAAAGTGCTTCTTATAAAAGGGCAGTTGCAAAATACAGAGACCTCTGCAACAATTATTTGTTTTTTTCTTAAAGTGAACGAATAGGTGGGATCCAAGGAATCAAAGCAGTAGATGGACAAGGGGCATCCCCGAGTTATTTTCAGGAAACAGAGCAACAAAACACAAAGGTAAATTTTCCAATCAAGGAATTCTTCCAACAACTTAACTTTAGCTAATCTCAGGGATTCCCAAGCCCTCCCCTTCGGTAGAAAAGTATGATTTATTACTGGAAACCCATTACTCCACTACAATAAACACCTCAGAACAGAGTTTTGAATCACATCTGTCTATCTGAAAGCTCAAGGGTAAAATAAAGCAGATATCCACAAAAACAAACACAAAAACCTGACAACAAAATGCCCCAAATGAGGACAAAGGTTTCTCAGAAAGTACCTACACTGGAAAGGCTAGATCGTAAAACATTAAATACAACTGTGTATCCAAGACGCAGTTTGTGTTAATATATGGGATAACAAGGTAGTTTTAACTTCTATGGCTAATCCCATTTCTCTATTTATACAAAGCCAGGCACTGCTATATTGACAACTACCAATATACTGCTTTGTCTTCTAAGATCTATCAACTACACAAGGCTTAAACCACTAAACCAAGTTTTTCTACTAAGGCTAAGAACACTGCATCTATGCAGAGATGAGAAGCTTATCACACACTCACACACACCATGTCAGCCCTTGGGAGTCAACTTCCAACTATGCATTGATGTTATGCCTCTATATCTTTTATATGTATTATTTCTCAATTTTCCTATTATGCAAAACAGTAGAAATCTCAACACATTCACACCTGGTTCTGGTTACCCAGTAGTATAACTTGTGTGCAATTAAACAAGAGACCAAAACCATAGAAGAAGTGCACATGGTGGGGATTACAGGGTAGGGAACAGATATAAAAACACACATGTGCAGATTTCACCAGAGACCTCAAGGATCCACATCCCATGTCTGGAGCAGAAGGCTTTTTCACCTAAATTTCAAAACACTCAGACAAAATACTCAGAAGTATTTCTCTGGGGCTGGGCATGATAGCGCATGCCAGTAATCCCAGCACTTTGGGAGGCCGAGGCAGGCGGATCATGAGGTCGAGAGATCGAGACCATCCTGGCCAACATGGGGAAACCCTGTCTCTACTAAAAATATATATATATATATATATATATAAATTAGCTGGGCATGGTGGTGTATGACTACAGTCCCAGCCAGTTGGGAGGCTGAGGCAGGAGAATCACTTGAACCTGGGAGGCAGAGGTTGAAGTGAGCCAAGATTACACCACCGCACTCCAGCCTGGCAACAGAGCGAGACTCAGTCTTAAAAAAAAAAAAAAAAAAAAAAGTATTTCTCCTTTCAATAACATTTATTTTTTCATTCTGAGCCATTTTAACACATTTATGTTAGAAGTATAAAACTTTATAGAGATGGGACTGGGTGGCTGCACTATTACCCAGGAAAGACCTGGAAAACATTGGGAGGAGATAAGGCTACAGTATGAGCCCGTGTCTTGCAATAAAGAATTTGAATCTGCAGTGTGTAAAGCAGAAATGCTGTTGGGTAAGCAAAGCCAGAAGCACAGGAGCTATGACTTGATGGGTAGTCAGGGAAAACCTGTGGCATACTAATTTTTTATTTAATCTGACCTGAATTTCCTCAAATCCCAGGATCATGGTAGCAAATGGCCACTTTTTACAGTCTTCATTCCAGTAGTACCAGAATAATGTTCAACTCCTTGCCATAGCACTTGAGCACATAACTGTGCTTCAAGAGGAACTATTTCTGTAAGCTAAAGGTCAATAGTGTCCCTGAGGCCCCCACCTACCTTCCTGATTAGTTCCTCCATTAATGTCCACAATGCATTCTAAGATTTGAATGATGTAGGTTACTCATAGTTCTTTTTTTTTTAACTTCTGCACTTAGAACTCATAGTTCTTTAAATAAGTTGGGTTTTTTTTTTTTTTGCCTTATTTTTACACATGCTATAATATACTTAGAATGCTTTCCCCAAACCCCACCCCCACTGCCAGGTAAACAACTCAGCTCAAATGTCATCATCTGTAGGAGCGTTTCCTTGATTCTCCTGGACACAATCAATCATTAGTTCTTCATTAAATTGCTGCTGGGCTTTGTACATGTCTTTACATTTTAAAACGGTGATTTTGCCTTCCAATGGACATCTGGGCACTGTTTGGAGACATTTTGGTTTGCCACAACTCAGGGAAGTGGGTGTTACTGGCATCTAGTGCGTAGAGACCAGGGATGCTGCTAAATATCCTACAATGCATAGGTCAGCCTCCCACAAAAAAAAAAATCTGGCCCAAAACATCAATAGTGCTAAGGTATTGTCATAAATACATATCAGAGAAGCTTCTCTGATCTATATTTATGATACTGTATTACAACTCAGAATATGAGTTTTCATCACGGCAAGAAGTTGTCTTATTTATCTTTATATTCCTAGCACAATTCTTGGTACATAGAATGTGCTTGATGGATGTTTTTGAGTGAATGAAAGAAAGGAAAGAGGAGAGAGGAAGGAAAGAGCAAGTAAGAAGAGGCATAAAAAACGGGAGGAAGAATGGGAGAAAGAAAAAAGGGAGTTTTCTCTCCTTTCAAGAAAGCTATATGGGAGGATGCAAGTTGCCCCCTTTTCCATATATCCCAGGTAGATGATATATTTACATACTATTTAAAGCCAGATAGACTGAAGGCTTTAGGCTTTACTCTCTATTAGCTGATTGATCTCAAGCAAGTTCTCCAAACCTAAACCTTCTCATTTGTAGACGGCAGGAAATAATTTTACTCTCACAACGTTCAGGTGAGAATAAAACGAATATACATTCATAAACTAGTACTTACACATAGTAAGAATCTATAAACATAATTTATTCCCTTCCTTCTCTAAGAATACTCATATAGAGAGGCATCAGTTAACACTTTCCTCAGTGTTTTCTATTTCAATATTTGTGCTTTCTACTTTGCTAAACCTGAATAGATTAGTATCATGGTTGTAAAGTAAAAAGACATAGTCCTTTGGTTTGTCACAGGACATTTGTTAAATAATTTACTGTTTTAGGTAACCCAACCTAAAAAAACCAGATTTCTAGTCTTATGTTTTCTCTAATTTTACTCACAAATTTAAAAAATTAATATCATGACAGAAATAAAATAAGCCAGAGCTATGAGTTCCAAGTTAAATTAATTAAAACAATAAAAACTTTAAAACTGTAGGAAAAAAGTTTGGGGTAAATTATATTTATAATATGAAAATAAAACCCATCCTAAAGAATTTTTTACTCTCATTTCCTAGAACACAAAGGAGATATATGATTAATTTATTTAAACTCAAACAACGGTGTAGTTTACTGTCAGTCTTTACAACCTACCTGGCCTGTTGCCACGTAGTCTTTCAAAGGGTGAATAGTTAGGCAGAGAATATCATCATCATGACCCAGATAAAAACGCTGTGTGTTCTGCTGTCGATTATAAATGACACCCACTGCTGCTACATGGTACACAATTTCACCAATTTGAGTATAAAACAGATTACTTCGACAGTCATAACCTCTGTAACTAATATAGAAAACAAATCACACACAATTAATTTTGGCCTTTTAGCTGATCAATACAGAATATACAGGGGAGAAGTAGGTACTTTTCAGGTAAGTCATTCAATTTCCAGTTTTACAGAATAGTAAACAATTTTTTTTTAAGATATGGGGTCTTGCTCTGTCGCTCAGGCTGAAGTGCAGTGGTGTGATCTCAGTTCCCTGCAGCCTCTACCTCCCAGGCTCAAATGATCCTCTCACCTCAGCCCCTCAAGTAGTTGGACTACAGCAGTGTGTCACCATGCCTGGCAAATTTTTGTATTTTTTGTAAAGATGGGGTTTTGCCATGTTGCCCAGACTGGTCTCAAACTCCTGAGCTCCCCCCCCATCTTGGCCTCCCAAAGTGCTGAGATTACAGGTGTAAGCCACTACATCCAGCCTAAACAGTTAAAAAAAAATACCACCATCTCTGATCCAATAAACTTTTATGAATTGGTTGGACTACAAATAGCTAAATCTAAGCTATAATACTGAATGAAAAAAATAAGGTAGAGGATAGTATGTACAGTATATTTACATAATATTATATACTATAAAACAAAAAATTGCTTTTTATAAGTAAAGGGTGTAGAAAAGAATATATATTTGTATTTGTTGTATATGTGTAAGTATTTCTGAAACTAAGTCACAGTGACTATCTGCAGAGAGGGGAAATGATGGCTGGGAAGACAGAGGTGGGAGAAAGATTTTCAAACTGTACCCTTTTATACACATCGTTAGACCAAAGACTACAACATATATTTCAAAAATAAGTTTAAACAACAATTTTTTTCTCTTTTTTTCACCACTATCCTGACAAGGAAAAACAACAATTATACTCATCCAAGAAAAAGTATAAGTCTATTCATAGCAAACTTGCTTTGTACTTCAAAGAAACCCAATTCATAAAATACAACTGCATAGAAACTACTGCCCATTTTAACACTGGAGAAAAAATATTTTTACTAGAAAAATCCTTTTTCAAATTCTTGTTAAGTATTATCAGTCAGGTAAGAAAATTAATGCTGGGTGAAAGGTAGAAAAGTCAGATTGGAAAATCTGTTTCTGCCAAGCTGAAATGTGAGACCTATACGGCCAGATGTTCTAAGAGAATCTAGAACCTATATTTTAGTAAAATTAAAATATTTAGGCAAAAATGCTCATGCAAGAGGAAGTCACAGTATCATTTCAAATTAGACACGGTAAGGGGAGATGATTCTCTCTTACATTTTACTTATTTTAAGTGTTTAAAGAGGTCCGTTTCCATAAATATGAAACTTCCATAAGACAAAAATTTTAAATAAACACTTACATAGTGCTTATTATGTGTCACATAACATAAGTTACCACTAGCACTGTCTTATTTACTCCCAATCAGAACCTTATAAGGCAAGTACTTGATACGATTTGGTTATTTGTCCTGTCCAAATCTCATGTTGAAATGTGATTCCTAGTGTGGGATGTTAGGCCTGGTGGGAAGTGTTTGGGTTATGGGGGTGGATTCCTCATGAATGGCTTGGTGCCATTCTTTCACTTCTTTCTTGATTCCTCTCCCACTATGTAACACACCTGTTCCCCCTTTGCCTTCTGCCATGAGTTAAAGCTTCTTGACACTTCACCAGAAGCTGAGCAGATGCTGGTGCCATGCTTGTGCAGCCTGCAGAACACTGAGCCAAATAAACCTCTTTTCTTTATAAATTATCCAGCTTCAGGTATTCCTTTATAGCAATGTGAAACAGACTAACACAGTACTATTATCTCCATTTTACAGACAAAAAAACAGAGGCACAGAGAGGTTGATTTGTTCCAATTCACAAAGCACACACATCATTAATATGATGTATTACATACAATGTAATACATAATACATCATATTAATCTAAGTCAAATATGCCCAGTTGTCCCAGCAATGTCCTTTGTAATCATTTTAAAAAATCCAGATTTTTTAAAAAATATCTTGCAATTTGGTTTTGTTGTCTAATGTCTCCTCATGATTATATTCAAGTGATATATTTGTAGCATGGGCAATGTTGTATCCTTTCGGATATGTCATTTCAGAGGATACAGTCAGTTCTATCATTAGAGATGTTAAGCTAGTAAGTGTGAACCAAAATTCAAACATATAAATGAAAGACAGTTGTTTTATACCCGTGAACAAAGTGTAATCGAATACTATTTCCTGGAGCCCGCTCTCTTCTTTTAGAAGTAGCACTTTTTTGTTTCTCTTTGCATTGTTCTTTAAGCTGAGGTAGATCTTCTTTGTAAACCTTTAAAAAATGTATATAAGTAGGAATATTCTTAGAATATATATTAATAAAGGTGTTCATATACTCCCAATATAACTTTCAGACACTGTCTGAAAACATGATCAGCTTTAATAATTGTCTTAAATGAGAAGGTAATTCATGAAATTTACTCCCTTGGAAAAAACAAATTCACATTTTCTATGTATCACACTGACAGATAGTGTTCCAGGAAATTTTTATACTTCATAAAAGAATATACTTCATTTAAGGGAATAAATGTGAGTATACTATGACAAAAGACTATAGGCAAATAGAAGGCAAGCACACTTAATATACCAAGCATTTAATATAAAAAATTTTTTACACAAACGTACTTTAACACTGACAGTGGGAAAACTAATATAGTCATACATTGCTTGGGAAATTAAAGCCACAAAAGATAACAACAGATGACTAACTGGGAGCAAGATAAAGAAGAAATTGGACTTTTCAGAGAAAAACCTTGTGATACGGAAAATTACCTGTCGACGGTACGTGAGCTGTGTCTCTTGTTCAATTTCAGAATCCAGTTCTGGAACATCAGACAGATCTGAATCTGATTCATCACTATTAGAGTCAGCCAGACTTTCTGTAATTTTTTAAAGATAAAATGTTACTTGTTTAAAGAAGATTCATTTTCAAAACAGCACTGTAAAATTAATGATTAAGAGCTATGCCAGTTGACATGGAGACAAGCCATAAAACAATCAAATGAAATTACCTATTCAAGTGACACAGATGTCAGTAAACTGTACTACAGATTATCTTCCTCTCCACTCACTGCAAACTCAATAGCTCCTTTAAATCCCTTCACTGGCTCCCCAATGACCGCTACATCAAATTTAAATGTCTGTGCAAATATAAGTGAATATAACCTATAATTAACATGAAAAATAGCTAAAAATACTATATGCAACAGATGAATTGACATTAGATTAACTTTTGTCAATAAAAGCATTTACAAAATCTAGATACCCACCTCCCAGAGGATATATTAAGTATTTGTTTTGCTATTCATAACTGTTTCTTCACTCGTTATTTGATATATTAAAATGCAACCAAAATTACTTTGTATTCCATACTCTGTGACATCTAACTTTAAACACATAGAACTAATATTTTAACTTGAAATTTCTCCTAATAACAAACTATACTGTTAACTTATGAGGCTAGATCATACTTCAATATAAAATTGTTATTTGGGGGTTACTGAAGAGTAATTTGACAGGAAAACTGTTTAGGTAATGTATAATACTCACCTTGGGGTGCTATGTGAAGAGCATCTTTCAGTTTTCTTTCAGGAATAAATTTCCACTGAAAGACAGAGTGATCTGCTCCACCAATAGAAATAACCCACTGATAATCATGTGACCATCTGACATTAGTTACGTGAGCTGAATGGCCAATATATTTTCTAAACTTGGCCCCTATAATAAAAATATATCTTTAAATTGATAAACAAAAGCTATCACACAGAATACCATTTCAAGCAATTTTTATACATGAATCGCTGTGTCATCCTATTATATGAATTATGAACAAATGGGAAAAATGTTGACTCAAAAATTGGTTGAATGAACAAATAAATGAAGGAATCTATATCAAGGAATGTAAATACCTCCTCTTCTGATTCACAAGGAACCACAAGGGCTGTGAGGTATTTTCTTACTGCTTTTAGAAAAACCTGGGGATCAACTGTTTTTATATTAAGACATTTGAATGTTTTGGCCTGAGGCCCTTGGTTGTAAGTGAAATTCAAAGGACTAATCAAGTCGACCTTACCCCCATTATTCTCAAATCAAGCAGCCAGAGGATCCTTTCAACACTTAAGTCATCAACAAAATAATAGCAAACTGAATTCAGCAACATATAAAAAGGATTATACAATATAATCAAATGAGATTTATGAAAGGAATACAGGTTTGGTTCAACATAAAAAGTCAATCAATGTAATACATCATATTAATCAAAGTCAAATACGTCCATTGTTCCAAAAATGTCCTTTATAATCATTTTAAAAATCCAGATACTTTAAACAATATCTTTCAATTTGGGTTTTGTCTAATGCCTTCTCATGATTAGATTCAGGTGACTGTTTTGGGCATGAGCAATGTTGTAACCTTTTGGATATGTCATTTCAGGGGATATGGTCAGTTCTATCATTAGAGATGTTAAGCTGTATCATTTGGCTAAGGTGGTATACACCCAATGTCTCCAATTATAAAGGAATCATTTAACTTTGTGGTTAATTTTATTAAAAATTTGTGTGATAATAGGGATATATTTTATTTATTTATTTATTTATGGCAGAGACAGGGTCTTGCTATGTTGCCCAGGCTGGTCTCAAACTCCTGAGCTCAAGAAATCCTCCTGCCTTAGACTCCCAAAGTGTTGGAATTACAGGCATGAGCCACTGCATATGACAAGAATATATTTTTAAAATATATTTTCTATCTCCTCCTTCTCCTGGTATGTGGCAATATATACATATTCTTGTTAAAGTACACAGGATACAATAATGCTTAGCTTCATTTTGATATTGTTTTAAACATTTTATATTAAGCTATATTAAGTTATAGAATACTTGTATATCTTGTATATCAGGATGCCAAGGCCGCATCAATGAAATTCTGGAGAAAAACTTTCATCTTAGTCCTGAATTTAGGGATAACTATCATAATTAAAGCATAAAATACAATCAAAAGTCATCTAAAGTTACAATTTACAGCTGCTTCATAGTAATACTGTTATTTTAGGAATAAATTTTTAATGTAGCTTAATCTAAGTCACTAATTTAACTTCCCATAGTTCAACTCAGCAAAGCCCTATAAGGTAAGGGCTCTTATATAGGAATGCATTACTTGCCTGTTGAGGGAGCTTTGACTACTACTTCCTTTGATGCAACCCTTAAGCACTCCTAGACACCACAGAGTCTTAAAAGTTAAAGCCAGAAATTCTAACAAATAAAATTCCAAGTTCTAAGATGTACTAATTTGTCATGTTAGAGCACATTAAAAAGAATTATCTGAGCATCTACTCTGCCTATGCTGAGTGATAGAGAGAGAGGTACAAATAATCCTGTAAGTCCCTTCCAAACTTTTGAGACTTTTCAAAGACCCTCTTGGATAAACAAAGGCAACTAAACAAGAAAGTTATAAAATAAGTCTAAGGGAAACCAGTTATTTTTAGTCAATGGGACTGTATTAATAATTTTTAATAACCAATTTAATTTTTAATAACTTGTTCTGATAAATGTATATCTTAAAAGCAAACTTAGATATCACATCTTTCATGAAGTGACCTTGACTCACCAAGACCAAGTTACATGCTTCCAGAATTCTCTGTGATTACCCCTTCTGATTATACTTATATAACACTGAAATGCAATAGTCTATTTACGTGTTAACTCCAATAAAACTATAAGCTCCTTGAAGACAGCAGTGATATTTTGTTTAATATATATCCCTGGATGCCTGGTATATAGCAAAAACTCATTAGATATTTGAAGAAAGAGAAAAAGAAAGTAAAAGGAAAGATTAAATTTCCCTTTGCTCTGCCTGGATGAGTTGGAATGCTAAATTGTAATGGAAGAAAGAGTAGTGAAGGAAACTAAAAGGCCATGAACATGATTCCAACCCCTATAATGCACAGAAGAGGGCAAAAATTTGATGTAGCTTAAATATCAGAATTGAAATCAAAAGACTAGTGGCTTGAGCACTGGTTTGACCATTTAATAGCACAGAAGTTTGAGCATTCCACTAAACCTCTTTTGAACTCCATTTCCTCATTTTTAAATATAAATTGGCTTATATGCTCACAAGGTACCTTTTAATTATGAAAATTATGATAAAATGACTAAATAATAAGAATCGTTAAGGCCTAAACAGTCATCAATGAGGACGAATATCTCAGAGAAAAGATTTATCAAAGCAAGCTATAATGATCACAGAAGCTTTCCTAATTTAAAAGAGGATGAAAATTCTTGGTAAGCATAAAGAAATATACTGAAGTATTTGTGTTTCAATGACTCCATTTATTTTCTAATGTGTTTTAATGTGTATTTTCACACAAAGCTGATATGAACTAAATATTTTGAATAAATTGTAGCAATATGACAAAAGATTTTTTCCATTTAACCATGTTTTAAGGATATTAAACTTCTAGATATGGGAATATAAAAATATATGAAAATATCTGACACTAGTAAAAGTAAGAATTTCTTAATATATAAAACTTTACTACCTATACGAAAAGAAAGAGAAATAGATTGGACTACATTGAAATTAAGAATTGGCCATGAAAACACATCATTAAGAAAATAAAAGGCAAGCCACAAACTGGGAAAAGACAACTACAAAGTATAAAAATTACAAAGCATTTGTATCATTAGAGTATATAAAGTAACTCTTACAGATTAATAAAATAAATAACATAATAGAAAAATACGAAAGAGATATGAACCTATGTTTGACAGAGGAGAAAACGCAGAAGACCAAAACATATTTTAAAAGATGGTTAACCGCCTTCATAGTCAGAAAAATGAAAATTAAGACCTCAATGTGACATCATTTACACTAACTGAACTTGCAAAAATTAGACAGTGTAGCAATATCAAGTGCTGAATCAACAGGCTTTGTAAAATTGTATTATCATTTTAGAAAATAATTTTCTTATAAAGTTCACATTCTCCATGACCCAGAAATTTCACTCCTAGGTATCTCACTCCTTTGAGAAACTTGCATTTAATATCAAAAGATTATAAATGACCCAAATGTCCAATGACAGGAGAATAAATGCATAAATTGCAGCACATATTTACAACACAATATTTTGCAGCAGTGGAAAAAAGGCATTAAAGTTGCATGCAACATAATGGAAGACAGCACTAAATCAGTCTCTTTTATAAATTTTTTTGTTAGATATTTTGTTATTGTTTTCCCTATATATTTCCTATAATCTAAATGATACTTTCTCCAAATATAAATTTTCATTTGTCAAAAAGTAGTACAGAGATGGTCTTGGCCATTGTTAACAGTGATGAAGGGGATATACTAAACTAATCCTGCCCTCTCCATTCTCCCCAGTCCTGACCTACTCACCCTCTATCACAGCCCCTATGCTGCTGCATGGGAAGAGTACTGGATTCTTTCAGAGAGATTATGGTCAAGAGCAGGTGAAAGTAGAGAAAAAGAGAATGATAATGAAGAAAAATATATAGAGGGAGTGGAATGCTTTGGGCTGAAATTAAAGTGCAGTAAATGTAGGGTACATATGGCTCATAATCATTCTCTCTTTGAGCTAACTTCATATTTTTTTTGTTTCAATTACAATTTTTTTTAATGTAAACTACTTCTATTATTTAAAATCCACATTTTGTAAATGCTACACTTCTAAGAAGGCACCTAATGAATATTACCTGAGTGAATACCTAAAATATATTAATACATCAGCTACATTTTTCTAATCTTAAGCTGGATTAACAATGCAACCTAATAATCTAAAAAGAGAATTTTTCAAGTAATACTGCTAACTTCAAAGTATATAATTACGTAAATTCAATAAATATATAATCTTTTTTGGCCCAAGTGGTCTGCAAAACATGAAATTTAAAATACTTATACTAATCCATTAAAAACACAGTAGTCATATTCTGTATTTCCCACTTACCTAGCCACAATCTCAAGTTGACTCACAAATGCCTAGAAATAAAAATCATCCTTACTAGGAAATGCATTACTAACAAAAGTCTAACAAAAGGGAAAAAAAAAAGAAAAACAATTTATACTTCTGTACTTGAAGGAGTGAATAATCTCTTAGATAAGACTAGGCTTTGACAAAATATTCACAAAGCAGTTCAAAGAACTACTATACATACTGTAAATGAAATATCTTGCAAATTATAACAATAATCAATAAATACTATTCACTTGACTAAGAAAACTCAGAAGATTAAAGCATTTCTGTTTTTACATAGAGGTGAGTATGTGAAACAATAAGTAGGAGGAATGCCTAAAGTAAGATCATCATGACTCTTACTAAATCTCACACTATAACCAGGCAAGTATCACCTTAAAATTTGTTGTGCATGGTGACTCACATGTTCTGGCTATGTGGTGGGACTCAAAAATAGGGTACTTTAATTGCTAGAGATTTAACCAGCCTTTTGATATGGTTTGGCTCTGTGTCCCCACCCAAATCTCATCTTGAATTGTAATCCCCACATGTTGAAGGAGGGACCTGATGGGAGGTGATTGAATCACAGGGGCAGTTTCCCTCATGTTGTTCTCGTGATAGTGAGTGAGTTCTCACGAGATCTGATGGTATAAAAGTGTTTGGCAGTTCCCCCATTGCTCCCACTGTCTCTCCTGCTGCCATGTAAGATGTGCCTTGCTTCCCCCTCTCCTTCTGCCATGACTATAAATTTCCTGAGGGCCTTCCCAGCCATGAGGAACCGTGAGTCAATTAAACCTCATTAAAAAAAAATAAATTAACCAGTCCGGGAAGTTCTTTGTAGCAGTGTGAAAATGGACTAACACACCTTTATTAACATACTTAGTAAAATATTTTCACATGCACCTAGGAAGCTGACATCTCACAGGCAGGAATCAACAACAAGACAAGCTGGCAAGACCTTAACCTCATCACTGTACCTTAGGAGCACAACAGAAATACCAGCCTGGGCTTCTGGAAAAATTGATCCCTTAAGTTTGACATCAGTAGATTATATATTTGAATCAAACTACTTTAGCTATTCCCCAAAATCACCTTTACTAAGCTGTACTTTTAATGTTTGCCCAATGGCTTGTATCAATAAGCCAGGTAAAAATCACTACCGCATCTGCTGTAGGTGTTGATGCTCTAAAAATGCACATTCACTGTACCTAGTGTAAAGTCCCATACCACAGGAAAGTTCTCTGAAAATTTTCAAAGAAACTTTGATTTGCTAGAGTAAGTATGCTTTTATTTTTTTAAAATATATAATGAAATTATTTTATGCCCCACTTTATTTTTGGTTTCCAGGAAGCTCAGAATCAAATTTGATGTTTGACTGCTGTCATTTTATCTAGTTTGAATATGGTACTTCTATTTATGTTTCCCCAATACTGATTCTCTATTTGTATAATTACTTTAGTACATATGGACTTGTTATAAGCTGACTGAAATACTTTATGAAATAGGCATGGAATAAATAAATGATGCCTAATAAAGCATTTTATTTAATTATCCCAGGTCTATGAACA
Organism: Sapajus apella; assembly: GCF_009761245.1. Taxonomy (NCBI): domain Eukaryota; kingdom Metazoa; phylum Chordata; class Mammalia; order Primates; family Cebidae; genus Sapajus; species Sapajus apella. The sequence continues at coordinate 14,520,003 of NW_022436960.1, read as the reverse complement.
GAATGATTCCTATCATTTTAGAAGAGATCCAAGAAAAAGAGGTGATATAAAAAACATGTAGAAAATAACCAAATGATAAGACCCTGTATTAGTCCGTTTTCATGCTACTTTAAAGAACTGCCCAAGACTGAGTAATTTATAAAGGAAAGAGGTTTAATTGACTCACAGTTCAGCATGGCTGGGGAGGCCTCAGGAAACTTATAATCATGGCAGAAGGGGAAAGGGAAGCAAGGCACCTTCTTCACAGGAGGGCAGGAAGAAATATGTGAGATCACAGGAAAAACTACCATTTATAAAACCATTGGATTTTGTGAGAATTCATTCACTATCACAACAGCAGCATGGGGGAAACTGCCCATAATCCAATCACTTCCCACCAGGTTTCTCCCTTAAAACCTAAGGATTACAAATCAAAATGAGATTTGGCTGGGGACACAAAGCTAAACCATATCAGACTCCAGCTCATACCTGTAATCCTAGTACTTTGGAAGGCCAAGGCAGGCAGATCACCTGAGGTCAGGAGTTTAAGACACAATCTGACCAACATGGTGAAACCCTGTCTCTACTAAAAATACAAAAATTAGCTGGGTGTGGTGGCGCATGCCTGTAATCCCAGCTACCCAGGAGGCTGAGGCAGGAGAATCGCTGGATCCCAGAAGGCGGAGGCTGCAGCACACTCCAGCCTGGGCAACAGAGCAAGACTTTATCTCAAAAACAAAAACAAAAACAAAAACAAAAACAACCATCATAGTATATAGTCTGACTATATGAAGGAATTCAGGAAATGAGATGAAAAACTTTTTTTTTTAAAAGAGATATAGTGCATTCATAACAACATATGAATTCAAAAAGAATTTTCTAATAAAACTTCATGATGAAAATAAATGCAACATATGACATTAATTTTCGAATTAGCAAAATAAAACCCTTCATCAATCAGTGTACATTTAAAAATGCAAAATCCTTTCATTTATCTCAACTAATTTTCTGCAAGAATATAAAAGTCTTTTGTGAGAGAAAGGTTACTTAATAATATTTTGAAAGAAAAAGTACCTTTTCTTAAACATGGATATCGGAATAATTTTATAATTCCATAGTCATCAGCTGTAACTAAAACTTGGCCAATATAATTTCCATCTACTGAATTTACATCGTTGATATCTGAATACTTGGGCCAAATTCCATTTACTTCAAGGCCTGAAACACATGTCCATGAAGCCCAATGAACACCTTTTATTTCTTCTGTACTTGTCACCTCTTTTCCTCCTAAAAATGAATCAGAGTCTTTATTTAAGAAGTTATTTCATTTGATTTTCTCAAGCCTAAACTGTACTGATAGCATAGTAAATTCTAAAATTTAAAGTATCTTCCCACCCCACTTAGAGGAAAATACATATAGGTAGGTAAGTTTGAGTTAAGAGAAAAGATAACGAAATGCAAGGATTTTTTTAAAAAGCTACTACCAAAATTACACCGATTCAGAGACACACATTGCCTTGAATGATTAGCTTAGCAGGTTCACTTATATGGAGAAAAAAAACTGAATCCTATTTAAGAAATGATACAGATTAGTGATAACAGATAAGTTATTTTAAAAAGGTAAAAGCTATGAGAAAGTGGCAAATCAGGTATTAAAAAAGAAGCCTAAGACACATAGTTGAGAAAAAAGAGAGAACTGGAAAACACCAAGAAGAAAGGATGAGGGTGGGGCAATACATTTACATTAGGTAAGAAGACTTTAGGACCCAGTCAATCTTCATTACATATAGACCGTTAATGAAAAACTTTGGGGGAGACGCATTAACTGAATTATGCAGCTCATTTTATATAATAAGTTCTTGGAAGATAGTGACAAATTCACTAAGCACCACAATAAATAAAGTATTATGCAGTGGCCAGGTGCAGTGGCTCCCACCTGTAGTCCCAGCACTTTGGGAGGCTGAGACAGGCAGATCACTGAAGGTCAGCAGTTAGAGACCAGCCTGGCCAACATGGTGAAACGCTGTCTCTACTAAAAATATAAAAATTAGCTGGGCATGGTGTTGGGCCCCTGTAATCTCAGCTACTTAGGACGCTGAGGCAGTTAAATCACTTGAACCTCAGAGGCAGAGGCTGCATGAGCCTAGCCGTACCACTACACTCCAGCCTGGGCAACAGAGCAAAACTCCATCTCAAATAAATAAATAAATAAATAAAATAACTAAGAGGTAATATTTTGATGATTCGGCTTTTATTCCATCCATTCATTCACTCACTTGCTAATTTATTTACTTATTTATTTAGTTAGAACCATAGTCTTCCTCTTTCACCAAGGCTGGAGTACACTGGCACGATCTTGGCTCCCTGCAGCCTTGAACTCCCAGTTCCAATGATCCTCCCACTGTAGGCACATGCCACGACATTCTGCTCTTTTTTTTTTTTCTTTTTGGTAGACATGTGGTCTCACCATGCTGCCCTGGCTGTTCTCAAACTCCTGGGCTCACAAGATCCTCCCACTTTAACTTCCCAAAGTGTTGGGATTATGGGCATGAGCCACTGAACACAGCCTATTCCTCTTTTAAAATCTTTGAAACTCTGTTTTTCAAAGTGAGTTTGTTAGTTATATTATTAATATTTGCAAAGTTTATTTTTTTTTTTGAGACAGGCTCTTGCTCTATTGCATAGGCTGGAATGCATGAGGCAACATAATGGCTCACCGCAGCCTCATTCTCCCAGGCTCAAGTGACCCTCCTATCCCGACCTCTTGAATAACTGGGACTACAGGTGCATACCACTACACCCAGCTAGTTTTTGTATTTTTTGGCAAAGATGGTTTTTTTTTTTTTTCATGTTGCCCAGGCTGGTCTCAAACTCCTAGGCTCAAGCTGTCAGTCCACTGTGGCTTCCCAAAGTGTTGGGATTATAGGCGTGAGCCACCATGCCCAGCCTGCAAAGTTTGAGATAATCACGAAAAACAAATAATTTATTGGTCACACATTTCCAGTAATTATAGTCACTTAATTAGTTCTATCCACAAAAGTGGCATTTTGACTCTCTAAGATACAGTGGTACTTTACCATATACTATGCTCATGGTATGGAATTCAATAAAAAGTGAATCTGTTTTAGGTCCTCCAGGCAAAAGAGTTTTAATTCAGAACCAAAGGATTTAGAGTAGTAGTTGCCAGGCACTGGGAGAGGCAGAGGACAGTGAGGGCTGGGCGGGGGTGGATATAAAGAGATGTAAGGTTCAGTTATATAGGATGAATAAATTCAGAAGATCGAATGTACAGCATGTTGACTATAGTTAATAATACTGTTACTGTATGGTACACCTGAAATTTGCTAAGAGAGTGGAACTTAAATGTTCTCAGCACACGAGCGCGCGCGCGCACACACACACGAAATGGTAACTATGTAAAGTGACAGAAACATCATTTAGCTTGATTGTGGAAATCATTTCACAGTGTATATATCAAAACATTACATTGTGTATTTTCCGTATATACAATTTTTAATGTCAATTATATCTCAATAAAGTTGAGGGGAAAAAAAACAAAAGAATTTCAATAAAATAAAGCAGGCTTACAGAAAAGTCTACAATGCTTCAAATATTAGCTCAGATCTTCTTTGATTTCCTATGATCAAATGTAATTTACACTCTGCTTCTAGTAAAACTCTAAAATATTGTATAGGCACTACAAATCTATAATTTGCTAGAAATTGTTACCTGGCATTCTATAAAAAAGTCTTTTCCCATTTCCATCATTTGTCTGTAAATATCTACTGTCTGAGGACCAGTCCAGATGAGTGATGAAACTAAAGGATCCCAAACACTCGCCAACTTTTTTATAACGCTGAGCAACTCCATAAATATCAACTGAGCTGTCATTGCATCCAACAGCAAGGTAAGTTCCATCTGGTGAATATTTTAACTCATGAATTGCCTCCTTCCTATCTTTGATATGTACAACTTCCGTCATATCTCTGTTAAAAAGAAAAAATGAGACTATATGAACAGAAGTCACAACAGAATTAATTCAGTTTCAAACATGTCTAAAATGACTGTGAAGCTGTATCAAATGCTTATAAACTATAAAATAAACATAAATAACACAAGTAGTATTAGTTCAGGAACAATACATTGCTGAACAGAATACATGGAAACAATATATGCCAGAAGTACATGAAAATGCTGAATTTCAGCTTCTAAATTACTTTAAGTACTTTAGAGATCCATACTAAATTTCTGGAATAAAGAATAAAGAAAGCAACAGATTTTTATGCTAAGAGAAGTTCTTTATAAATATGGAGTTTATGAAAAATGTTTAATTTAAACACTATATTTTTCAAATAATTTTTTGTAAGGAGCTAAATGTGCAAAATTACATTCAGAAAATAAGAAAGAATTAATTCATCTCTACTACTTCAGTAATACATTTAAATATATGTCTTTATATAGCTACCACTAGTTATTTTTATTTCAACCTCTTTGACCTTTTTTTTTTTTTTTTTTTTTTTTGAGGCAGAATCTTGTTGTGTTGCCCAGGCTGGAGTGCAGTGGCACAGTCTTGGCTCAGTGCAATCTCAGCCTCCCAGGTTCAAGAGATTCTCACTTCATGCCTCAGCCTCCTGAGTAGCTGGGATTACAGGTACGTGCCACCATGCCTGGCTAATTTTTTTGACCTTTTAAAACAGAACACACATTCCTCCCTTAGGGACCATGTTGACCAGTGAAGTGCAACTTTTTTTCAATGACTTCTTGAGTATCCAAAAAAATACAGATATTAGTAGCAGCCAAAAAATGGATAAATACGTAGTAAAACACTGCTGAGTTTCCGAAGTTGTGAGATTTGTGGGCGGTAGGAAGAGAAGCAGAGGGAAGGAGAGAAAGTCGGAAGAAGTTAAAATTCTTATTTCTAGTCAGCGTCAGAGACTTTTCTTCACATAAATTTTGCCTTCATTGACTTCTGTTACATGTGAGAGAATTAATCTTCAGTTGTATTTGAGTCACTGTGCAGCTGTGGGCCTGTTATAGTACTTAGTGATTTAGCCTAACCAACGTAGTGTTAGAAATTAAAATAGAAAAAGGAGCCCTAAGATAAATCAATGACTGTATTATTTGAAGCTTCTATACTTTTAAGTTTCCCTAGTCAACATCACTTTTGCCTCTGCCTCTGCATTTTCCAGTGACTCCTTCAAGTTAACGTTAAATCCACATACCTTATTGCCCTTTGCTCCATATCCATCCATCCATCCCTCTTCCCTAGATGGAACAAGATTTTTATGAAAAGTCTAAGGTACTATTTGGCAGCTTTTACTTTTATGCCTCCTTTATTTAAAATTTTATAATCTTCTTCATGACCTTTATTAAAATGCTTCTGGAAAATTATTCTGAAGTACTCTAGTATTTTTTACAGCATTTTTGTTCTAGAGACGTAATTGCTCTCAATTAATAAGAGAAGAATGGCTTATGTCCAAGATAACATGGACATAAGCCATTCTTCTCTAATTGGGAGCATTTTCTGTTAACATGCCCTCTGCCCATCAACCCACACACACACACACACACACACACACACAGAGAGAGAGAGAGAGAGAGAGAGAGAGAGAGAGAGAGAGAGAGAGAACAGAGATTCTAGTTGACTGTTTTTATAATATGAATAATATTGCTACGTCAATATTATGCATTATATGACTACTCTCACATGAAGAGTTTCTCTGACAAATTTAAAAGAAAGATGACAACTATTAGACGAAAATTTGTTAATTTATTTAAAACATTCTGAATTAAGTCTTCTAGGAGACTAATATATGATCACTATGGTTTCTTTTAAGAAGCAGAGGGAGGCAAAAGCCTGGGAATACTCATAAATGAACAGTTCATAACATATCACAAAGTAAAGGTAGAGAGCTGATAATAGCATCCAACAGAAGAAGAATTTCTAGCTGAGGGATTCTGGAGAGACATATCAAAGGAAGTGGAGTAGATAGCTATGATGTCTACATTTTATTCTGAGGAAGGAACGAGATTTAGATCAGCAGAAGACAGGAACTGGAGGTAAAGGACCCATATTTCAGCAGAGACAACAGTATGTGAAAGAGCTGATGCCAAGAGAAAGTATTCAAGTTCAACTTGTGATGGACACTGTAGTTAAATGGACATAAGCAAGGGGACTTTGGTATGAACTCAGTCTGTTGAGAGAGGCTGGGGGAAAATCATGAAGGGGGTGCCTCACATGTCTTGTTAAGATTGTCGGCTTTAATTTGTGAGGTTAAGCTAGGATAAGACTTACCAGTCACATCATTGATTTGGTTCCAAGGTAAAAAACAAATTAAACGAGCATAGTAATAGGATCAAGACCAATTACAAGGTTACTGCAGATTATGGTTTCTCAGACTTCAGAAAAAAGTGAGCTTCTTTAAAATACAATGTTATATTCCATACTATGATAGGATGTAATATATACTACAGGTTAAAAATATAATTCTAATCTTATTCACAAACCTCAATTAACATCTTCCTAAAAAATTCATTAGGAAAGTAAAATCAACAGGATGTGGTGGTGAAGGATTACAGACAGTTGGTTCAGGAGAAAGAGGTATCAAGGATAATGCCTAGGTTTTTGGCTTGCCCAGGAATATGGACAATGGCGCCATTCATTAGGCCCTCTATGCATATAAACTAGAAAATCTAAAAGAAGTGGATAAATTCCTGGACACACACACCCTCCGAAGACTGAACCAGAAGAAGATGAATCCCCGAATAGACCAATAACAAGTTCTAAAATTGAGACAGTAATAAATAGCCTACCAACAAAAGAAAGCTCAGGACCAGATGAATTTACAGCTGAATTCTACTAGAAATACAAAGGGGAGCATATACCCTTTCTTCTGAAAGTATTCTAACAATTGAAAGAAGGGACTCCTCCCTAACTCATTTTATGAGGCCAACATCATCTTGATACCAAAACCTGGCAGAGAGGCAACAAAAAATTCGGACAAGTATCCCTGATGAATAGCAATACAAAAATCCTCAATAAAATATTGGCAAACTGAATCCGGCAGCACATCAAAAAGCTTATCCACCATGATCAAGTGGGCTTCATTCCAGAGATGCAAGGCTGGATCAACAAATGCAAATTAGTAAACGTTAATTCATTACATAAACAAATCTAAAGACAAAGACCACATGATCATCTCAATAGGTGCAGAAAAGGCTTTTGATAAAATTCAGCATCCCTTCATGTTAAAAACTCTCAGTAAGCTAGGTATTGAAGAAACATACCTCAAAATAATAAGCTGTTTATGACAAACCCACAGCCAATATCATACTGAACGTGCAAAAGCTGGAAACATTCCCCTTGAAAACTGGTACAAGACAAGGATGTCCTCTCCTCACCACTCCTATTCAACACAGTATTGAAGCTCTGGCCAGGACAATCAGGCAAGACAAAGAAATAAAGCATATTCAAATAGGCAGAAAGGAATTCAGATTGTCTTTGTTTGCGGATGACATGATCCTACATCTAGGAAACTCCATTGCCTCAGACCAAAAGCTTCTTAAGCTGATAAGCAACTTCAGCAAAATCTCAGGATACAAAATCAATGTGTAAAAGTCACAAGCATTCCTATACACCAACAAGAGGCAAGGAGAGAGCCAAATCATGAATGAACTCCCATTCACAATTGCTACAAAGAGAATAAAATACCTAGGAATACAGCTAATAAGGGAACTGAAGGATCTCTTTAAGGAGAACTACAAATCACTGCTCAAGGAAACAAAAGAGGACACAAAGAAACAAAAATATTCCATGCTCCTGGATAGGAAGAATCAATATTGTGAAAATAGCCATGCTGCCCAAAGTAATTTATAGATTCAGCACTATTCCCATTAAACTACCACTGACATTCTTCAAAGAATTAGGAAAAAAAAAAAAAAAAACTACTGAAGAATTCATATAGAACCAAAAAAAGAGCCCGTATAGCCTAAACAAAAAGAACAAGGCTAGAGGGATCATGCTATTGGACCTCAAACTATACTACAAGGCTACAGTAACCAAAACAGCATGGTACTCGTACAAAACAGATACACAGACCAATGGAACGGAATAGAGAACTCAGAAATAAGACCACACATCTACAACCACCTGATCTTCAACAAACCTGACAAAAAGAAGCAATGGGGAAAGGATCTCCTATTCAATAAATGGTGGTGGGAAAACTGGCTAGCCATATGCAGAAAACTGAAACTGAACCCCTTAAGCTAGGATAAGAGGATAATGACTAGCCTTATACAGAGGCTTACATGTTCCTTACATGTTATACAAAATTTAACTCAAGATGGATTAAACACTTAACACCCAAAATTATAAATGCCCTAGAAGAAAATCTAGGCAACACCATTCAGGACATAGGCATGGGCAAAGATTTCATGAAGAAATCACTAAAAGCAACAAAAGTGAAAATTGACAAATGGGATCTAATTAAACTAAAGAGCTTCTGTGTAACAAAAGAAACTATCATGAGGGTGAAGAGGCAACCTACAGAGTGGTAAAAAAAATTTTTGCTTTGCAATCTACCCTTCTGACAGAGGTATAATATCCAGAATCAACAAGGAACTTAAACAAATTTATAAGGAAAAAACAACCCAATTAAAAAGTGGGCAAAGGACATAAGCAGACAACCCTCAAAAGACGGCATTTACGCAGCCAACAAACATGAAAAAAAGCTCAACATCACTAATCATTAGAGAAATGCAAATCAAAACCACACTGAGATACCATCTCACATCAGTCAGAATGACAATTATTAAAAAGCCAGGAAACAATAGATGCTGGTGAGGTTGGGGAGAAATAGCAACACTTTTACACTGTTGGTGGGAATGTGAATTAGTTCAACCACTGTGGAAGATGGTGTGGCAATTCCTCAAAGATCTAGAACCAAAAACACCATTTGTCCTAGCAATCCCATTACTGGGTATATACACAAAGAAATATAAATCATTCTATTACAAAGATACATACATGTGTAATGTTCATTGCAGCATTATTCTCAATAACAAAGACATGGAATCAACTCAAATGCCCATCAATGATAGACTAGATAAAGAAAATGAGGTACATATACAGCATTGAATACTATGCAGCCATAAAAAGAAATGAGATCATGTCCTTTGCAGGGACATGGATGGAGCAGGAAGCCATTATCCTCAGCAAACTAATGCAGGAAAACAAACAAACATCCCATGTTCTCACTTATAAGTGGGAGCTAACAATGAGAACATATGGGCATAGGGAGGGAAACAACACACACTGAGGCCTTTCAGGAGGTGGAGTAGGGGGAGGGAGATCATTAGGAAAAACAGCTAATGCATGCTGAGCTCAACCTATGTATGCCTAGTGTTCCAATACTAGAACACTAAGCTTGTGGGAGTTATTTATATTCTACTGCTCAAGGCCAGTGCCAAGGTCTGATTTTTCATTAAAAAAATTTGCAATCTCCGGCATAATCGGGTTAATAACTAGGTGATGGGTTTACAGGTGCAGCAAACCACCATGGCACATGTTCACCTATGTAACAAACCTACACATCCTGCATATGTACTTTGTAACTTAAAAAAAATTAAAATAAAAAAATACCTTCATAAGAGCTAAGAAAACCAGGTGAGAGATGACAGAATCTGTGTGTAACACAGCAATAAGAAAAGACATATTGGAAGAAGGAGGGAAGGACTGTTTTACATTACTCATGTCACCCCTTCCCTCAAGTCACCTAAGAGTCCATCAATGTATGATTGAAGAAACAGATATACCATTCATTCTTAAAAAGGAAGAAAATCAGCTGGGCACAGTGGCTCATGCTTGTAATCCCAGCACTTTGGGAAGCTGAGGCAGAAGGACTGCTTGAGGCCAGGAGTTTGAGACAAGCCTGGGTAACATAGTAAGGTCCAGTCTCAACCAAAATGTTAAAAAAGGAAAAAAATCCTCTCATTTGCTACAACATGGATGATCCTCGTGTACATTATGCTAAGTGAAATAAACCAGGCAGAGAAAGACAGATACTCCATGATTTCGCTTACATGTGGAATCTAAAAAAGTCAAACGTAGCAGAGAGTAGATTCGTGGTTAACAAGGATTAGGAGTGCAGGTGGGAAATGGGGAAATGTTGGACAAACAGTACAAAGTTTCAGTCAGAATGACTGAGTAAGTTCTGAAGACATACTATATGGCATGGTGATTAGAGTTAATAATGTATGATATAGTTGAAAATTGCTAAGACACATCTAAATGTTCTCACCCCCAAAAGTGGTAAGTATGTGAGGTGGATATGTTAACTAGCTTGATGTAATCATTTCACAAAGTATATGTATAACCAAAGTCTCACGTTGTACATCGTAAATATATACAGTTTTTGTCAATTATGCCTTAATGAAACCGGGCGGGGGGGGGCACAAAAATAGACTTTTAAAAAAGGCAGACTGGTTACAAAATAATTTTAAAATTGTTAACAGTTTTTATTACGAAGAAAAGATATGTTTTAAGAAGATATTGTGGCTTTACCCGAACACACCACCTTATACACTATTATAAGAATCATTATGTGAGATCCTAAGTTATTCTATTTTCTTCAAACTATAACATAACCCCCCATCTCGGTGCAGGTACTTTAATATGTTATGTTTAGTAACGAATCCTGCTTTACCATATGGAGAATACAAAGCAAATCAAGAATAGTGACCGGGTAAATTTACATGGATTAAGAATACCATTTTGTGAGTTGGAATTTTGTGCTTCACCTACAAAGGCAGTTAATAATCAGAATAACCCTTTCAGTACTATTAGTGATGTTGGATTCAGGTGCTAAAATACAGCCTTATTAGGAATAAAAACTTTTTCATCCAGTCTACTACATTCAATAACTGAAAGGGCAAGTAAATGTATAACTAAAAAAATCACTATTTTTGAGTGCATATGAGCTATATGATAGGAATTCTTAGATGTTTTACATGCATCTTAAATTCTTGTAAAACCTCTGTAAGTGAGCACTCCAATTCCAGTACTTCTAATACTTTCAGTTCTTACAGACAAGAAAAAATGAAGCTGATAATGAATATTATTATTCATAAGTAATGACCAGGTGTTTCTATTTATGATTTATAACTTGCAAAACTGAAGAGCAACCTCCAAAGAAATTAAACAACCAATGAGAAAAAGAACAGATGTTTAAATTTATATGATGATAGTTACAGAGATTATAGAATCAATGATCAAATCAGTGCCCAAATTTTAATAGTATGGATAGCCCAACAGGGAGGTTTTATAGTCTTTCATCTCTGTTTAAGAAGCTGTTTTACAATCATTAGAACAAATCGGCAACCAACACAATGGGAAAAAAATTTTTGCAATCTACCTACCTGACAAAGGGCTAATATCCAGAATCTATAAAGAACTAAAGCAGATATGCAAGAAAAAAAACAAACTCATTGAAAAGTGGGCAAAGGATATGAATAGTTTTCAAAAGAAGACATATATGAGGCCAACAAACATATGAAAAAATGCTCATCATCACTGGCCATTAGAGAAATGCAAATCAAAACCATATTGAGATACCATCTCATGTCAGTTAGAATGACAATCACTAAAAAATCTGGAGATAACAGATGCTGGAGAGGATGTGGAAAAACAGGAACACTTTTACACTGTTGGTGGGAATGTAAATTAGTTCAACCATTATGGAAGACAGTGTGGTGATTCCTCAAGGATCTAGAACCAGAAATACCATTTGACCCAGCAATCCCATTACTGGGTATATACCCAAAGGATTAGAAATCTTTCTATTATAAAAACACATGCACACATATGTTCATTGCGGCACTGTTTACCATAGTAAAGACCTGGAATCAACCCAAATGCCCATCGATGATAGACTAGACAAGGAAAATGTGGCACACATATACCATGGAAGACTATGTAACCATAAAAAATGATGAGTTCATGACCTCTATAGAGGCATGGATGAATCTAGAAACCATCATTCTCAGCAAACTGACACAAAAACAGAAAACCAAACACCATGTTTTCACTCATAGGCAGGTGATAAACAATGAAAACACTTGAGCACAGGGAAGGGAACAACACTCACTGGGCTAGGTGGGGAGGTGGTGGGGAGGGGAGGGGAGGGAGGGGGGGCGGGGCAGATGGGGAGGGATAACACTGGGAGAAATGCCAGATGTAGGTGACAGGGTTGGGGGGCCAGAGATGTGGCATGTGGCATGTATGTACTTACGCAACAATCCTGCAGGATGCAGGACATGCACATGTGTACCAGAGCCCAAAGTACAATTAAAAAAAATAAGAAGCTGTTTTAGCATGACAAAATAAAGTAATACAACATATTTGTAGAGCTCTGGGGGAAAAGCTTTAATTTATATTCAAATGTTATATTCGTATTTTTAAAAAATATAAGATGCCTAGAGTAGTCAAATTCTCTCTTTCATAGAGAACCAGAAAGTAGAATGATGGTTGTTAAGGGCTTAAGAGACAGAAGAATGGGAATTATTTTTTACTGGATACAGAGTTTCTTTTCCATTTTGGAAGATGAAAAAATTCTGAAGCTAGAGGGTGGTGTTGATTGCACAATAATGTGAATGTACTTAATGCCACTAAATTGTACATTCAAAAATGGTCAAAATGCTAAGCTGATATATTATATATATTTTACCACAATAAAAAATGTTAAAAGTCTCAGCATATCTCATTATAAAAACTGGTCTCAGGAAAGTCACATGTGTAGAAGATGGGAAGTACAAAAAAACATAATGTATCTGAAGAAGTGAAAGGAGTTTCCTATAAATGAAAGAAAGACACTGAGATACTGAGAAACAGGCTGGAGAGATGGGCACTACATATCACATGAGGGATTATGAATTTCATCCTAAGGACAGTATAAAGCCTTTATCATACTTTAGAAATAAGAGGAATGCACACGAATGTATTTTAAAAGGAATCACCATCACTGTGGAGTAAAGAAAGGTCTTGAGGGAAGCAAAATAGGAGGTAAGAACATCAGCTAAGAGGCTATTCCACCAATCCAGTTAGTAGATGACAGAAGCCTACACAAGAGTACTATGGTGAGAATGAACGGAAGGAGATTAATTTGAGAGCTATTTCGGAAGTAGACTCTCCAGAGCTCTTAATTAACTACATAGGGGAGGCAAAAGAGAGAACTGTGTTAACAGTTTCTGAATTGAGCAACTGAGTGAAGGATCTTGCCATTCACTGAGGTAGAGAAGAAAGACTTCATAAGTACTTATCCTGTGAACAAGTGTAGGTGTCAGCAAATTTCTTACTGGCTGCATAGAATTCAATTGAATTCACCTATCTATAATTCAGCACAAAATGCTAACTGCTTTACCAAATTCTTTTAAATTTTTCTAATTACTCAAACAAAAGAAGAGATAGAGGCATTTTTTAAAAGCGTAAAGCTGTCATTAATAACAACGACAAAAACAAAAAAACATTTACCCATTTTAATAGCCTCAGCTATTAAATGGTAAGGGAATCATTACTGAAAATCTACACTGATAAGAAAGGGTAGCTGGGACCCAAATTTTATATCTCAAAATTTTAGCCATTAATCTATTAAGCATTCTTAACCCTCCAGACCAAGGTTTCTGGGTTTATTTTTCTGACAAAGATATTTTTATAAATATATTTTTATACTTGATGAAATTAATATCTGAATTATGTATATTAAGAAGGGGAAGGGAAAAGGATAAATGGGTAAAAACGACAAGTATTATATATTCTGTATCACTGAACAGAAAATTACTGTGTTTCTATTTCTACCCTGATACCATACCTTACTCTAAGTACAGTGAATGAGCCATCCTTCATTCCAAGGGCAAGATGGATTCCATCTGCATTTACAGCTGCACAACGAATTGGTTCTTCCATATTACACCTTGCTATTAATGCATGATCTACCAGGCTCCATATCCTGTAAAATTTAATTTTAAAAATAAAAAAGAATAGTTAGCTAATGCATACTTTAAAAATAATGAAAATATTTTGGTTAAAATAATAAACTCATTTTAATTAAATAAATCTAGATAACTATCTGCTTAATTAAGATAAATATAGATAACTATCAAGAAATTCTTAGTTATGAAAATGGGAATTCTTCACGCTTAAATGACAGAAGTTGATAGAATCTTTTGTTTTTATTTTTATTTTTTTAGAGACATCATCTCACTCTGTCACTCAGGCTAAAATGCAGTGGCATGATCATATCTCACTGTAACCTTGACTCTGTGGGCTCAAGTGATCCTCTTGCCTCAGCCTCCTGAGTAGCTGGAACTACAGGAATGTGTCGTCTAGCCTGGCTACATTTTGTTGTTTTGGTATCCTTTTAGCACAGCTATAATGTCACTGCATAATAAACACAATGAATGCTTTGCCATCTAATTGAATAACAATAAAGTCCATGCTCCATTGTGCCTTACAAATGTAACATTCTACGTCCAATTTTATCTTTTTCCTCTTATTTCAACATGATGAGAATGCACTGTTAATAAATAATAATGTCACCATATGGTAATGCACATAGTGCTCAAAATTCTGTCAAGTTGTGTCACTGAAATTTGTAATGCGCTGAGGAGCAGTGCAAAATGATGTGAGTGGCATAAAAAATATCAATAATTATCTGGAAAGAATTAGGTTGAGTCTCTATCTTACTCCTTACACTAAAGGAAGCTGTACATAGATTAGGAGTTAAGCACAAAAATATAATCACTAATGAACTGAAAGAATATACTGAAAATTTGAGGACTATTTCCCTTTGACACAATCCTAAAAGTCATGAAAGAAAATACTGATAAATTCAGCTATATAAAATAAAACAAGAATTTTGCATATCTAAAACAACCTACACTAAGTAAAAAAAAAAAAAAAAAAAAGCAAGTAAACTACTGAAATTATTTGCAATTTACATTATCAGCAAATGATTAATATCCAGAATACATAAAGAACTACTAAAAGTAAAGGAGAAAAAGATCAACAACCCTACAGGAAAAAACGGCAAGAAATAAGGCAAGTTTACAGAAAGTATTATAGGGACCCACCTAACTTTTTAAAATCAGTAAATATAGGGAAAGAATTAAGCACTTTTCTGCCTTGATTATACCCAGGATAAATAATTGATGAGAAGAAATTCTCTTTATAGAAATACTACAGCTAACAAACAATGAGTGATAAATATAAATATTAGAATGCCACCATTTGAAACTCTTATTAAATCAATAGTTTAGGCCATGCAGTCCCAACAGGGGCTATTTCCCAAAAGGCGGTAAAAATGATTTCTTAGGGTAAAATATGTTAAATATTACAATGGTTTGTGTTCTCTTAAGGGGCCACAGTATAAAAAGAGACACACAGTTGTCTGTGGTCTTAAAATTTCAGAGAGTGGGTGTGATCAGGAAAAAAAAAATGTCTGGAAAGTCTCATTAACAAAGTGACAATGAGAAAAGATTGGGACATACTGATCTAGACAATAATCATCAATGGTTGCTAATAGAAAAGGAGTTTACACACTACATATCATCAAGCAGGAGTACATCACTACCTAGGACATATCCTTGGTGAAAATTCATAACTGTATCTCATCAAACCTCTAAATCTAACTACCAATTTACAGGATACAGGGAACACAGACTATGTTAAAATATAGGTATGCAATTAGCCAAATCCAGAATATAAGAAATCCTACAGGGTGAACACTTTATTTCCTTAATGAATAAACTGTAAGCAAAACAAAAAGGGAAGGAAGAAAGCTGTAGAATAAAAGAGATAGAAAAGACATATCAACAATCACAACATATGAAGCTTATTTGGATCCTGATTTTAACAAATCACAAAAACGTTTTATGAGACAATTGGGAATTTCTGTACTAGCTAGATACAGAACACTGTGTAATAACAATATTTTGGTGATATTTGAGATATCTTTTAAAGATACAAACTGAAATAATTACAGATGAAATCAAGGGAAAAAAAAAACAAATGGCAAACTGGGGGAAACAAACCTCAACTCCTAAAATTGATCAGTGGTTCTCAAATTTTACCATATAGCGTAGTCACTTGGAAGGCTTCTAAAATCACAAATTGCTGAATTTCTGGTATTAGGTGCTGTAAAAGGCCTGAGAATTTGCATTTCTTACAAGTTCTTAGGTAATCCTGATGTTGCTCATTCAGGAGCCACACTTTGAGAACCACTGTCATAGACAAGGTTTCTAATTTCTTTAATATATAGACAGATACCATTAGATCTTATTTTAGATCAAGTAGAGAAAAAGACCTATGAACTAATAGAAAATAAGCAAAGAGCTTGGATAGGTCACAGAAAAGCAATGTCCTCTAAAGATATAAAAACATACTCAACAACCCTCAATATGAGAAATACCTATTTTCAAAATGTAACAAAGATATCATTTTTTACCTTTTGGGATTATAATTAGTTCTGTTAAGGATGTGGGAAAACAGATACTGTCAATATATTGACAATAGGTATATAAATTGTTGCTGCCTCTACGTAAGGCCTTATCTAACAAAATTTAAAATGCATATATCCTTTGACTACTGCTAAACTTTTACCAGGGATATTCACACATGTACAAAATGACAAATGTATAATGATATTCACTGCAAGCCCTGTGTTTATAAAATACACAAAACTGGAAGAAACTAATCTTCCATCAGTAATGGATTAGTTGAATAAATTACAGTATATCCATGCAGTTAAATATTATATGGCTGTTGAAAAGGAGATAGCTCCGTATATTCTGATATGGAACAAACTCCATATCATATATTTAAGAGAAAAAACCAAAATCTAACTAATAATTAATTCTATTAATGTTCAGTACTTATGTTCATTTGTTATACCATGAGCCAGTAAAGTTTTAATCAGAGTATTTAAAGTTTTCTTTATGTTGATCTAAGGATAAATTCCAGCCTATGGAATTATTAGAATTTGCTTACCTGACTGAACGATCATCACTTCCAGTCACAGCCAAAGGTTTAGTAGGATGGACAGCAAGTGCCCAAAGTTCACCTTCACAGTGCCCTTGCATAATTAGAAAAGGTTTATTTCTTTCTTGCACAACAATTTCAAAAATTTCACTGTCCTGTGTTCCAACTAGAATGTGGTCACCTCGCCAACAAACACTCCTTACAGACAAACCTAGTAAAAAGTAAACTGTATTTAATATATAATGTTGTAATAATGATAGCAGCAGGAGGCAGACAAATCCCTAAGCAGATAGGGGCAGGTCCTGATGAAATCCAACCTTCAAATCTAAGACAGTTTAAAGCTTGAAAGCCAAACTGTAAGTCTTGGATAAATCCACAGACTGATCGAGAACCTCTCTTCTCATCTGGCACACTTCCCTCTGATTGATCCCCACCTTTCACTACTTTACATATATTTGCCCTTCCCTAATTGGTTTTTTTAGTGTTGTGCCCATATCTGAGTGGTGCCTTTTTTTTTTTTTTTTTGAGACGGAGTTTCACCCATGTTATCCAGGCTGGAGTGCAATGGCGCAATCTCGACTCACCGCAACCTCCGCCTCCTGGGTTCAGGCAATTCTCCTGCCTCAGCCTCCTGAGTAGCTGGGATTACAGGCACGCGCCATCATGTCCAGCTAATTTTTTGTATTTTTAGTAGAGACGGGGTTTCACCATGTTGACCAGGATGGTCTCGATCTCTTGACCTCGTGATCCACCCGCCTCGGCCTCCCAAAGTGCTGGGATTACAGGCTTGAGCCACCGCGCCCAGCCGGTGCCTTTTTTTTAAGACTTTTTTTGCATACTCACAAACAAGTCAGTATGCACTCCCCATTCTGAACCCATAAAAGCCCTTGACTCAGCCACATTCGGAGACTGCCCGCCTTTGGGCAGGGGAGACTACCTGACTTCAGCTGATCTCAGGTACCCTCTCCACTGAGAGCTGTTTTGTCACTCAATAAAACTCTTCACCTTGCTCACCTGCCAGCTGTCATTATAGCCTTTTTCTGCTTGGATGTGGGACAAGAACTCAGAACTCACCAAATGGTAAGTGCAGGCAGAGCTGCAACCCTGTAGCATTCCCCTCCTACTTGCCAGGCCACAGGAGAGGGATCCGCTGGGCATCACATGCCCCCATTCACTGGGATGTGGATGGCAGGACTGAAAGAGCTATTAACACGCTGTAACACCCCCTTTGGGGCTTCAGAGTCACTGGGGTCCCCAAGTTTTTGGGTGCCACAATATTTCCCTTGTCCAGACACCAACACCCAAGGCAGAAGCAAGTCACAGCACACTCAGCCCAGCTGTGGGCTCAACATGGATCCTGCAGCGAGGGTGGGATCCAGCCACAGTGCAAGCCAAGCACAGCCTGTCAAGCCTAAAGGTCAGGGAACCTCCTGGCAAGCCTGGAGCCCAGTGCAGCCCTGGACAGGAGCATTGCCAGCCACAGAGGTCTCTAGCTAGCAAAGCAGCACCCAAAATGTCCTGCATTAATAATGTGAATCTTCCTAAATTGAAGTTAATTTTTGTAGCATTTATATCTTAGATGTGAGATAGAAGAAAATATATGTCCTTGATCCATACTCATATTTTCTTTAATTGTGCATGTTGTTTTCCACATGAAATTGTATTTGTCATGTTATGTACCTAGTTCCTACCCATTCTTCAAGACATGTGCTCTTCCTTTTAGACAACTCTAGCCATGTCTACTTGCTCAGGCAGTCTTATAACACTCAGTCTGCATTGTTCAATAAGAACTCAGTAAATTACCTTTATAGAATTGTATTCTTTTTCTCCTTTAATAATCTGACTTTTTACTTGTCTGTATTTCATTTCTTCAATATACTCATAAAATCATTAAAAAGAGAGAGCTTTACTTTTTCTGCATACTCCACAATGTCTTTTGTAATCGTAGGAAAGCTGTTAAGTTTCTCATGTGTGTTACACGGCCAATACAAAGATACGGTGTACCTAACAATGTTCTTGTGAGGATCAGATAAGAAAAAGTCTCAAATTATTTTGTAAGCTTTAAAGCACAATGTTTAGCAAAACTAACGAAAACAGAATAACGGCATTTACATGCTTATTATGTACTATCCTTATAAACATTTCAGAAGTATCAATTCATTTGATCCTATATCCTAAATATTTATTCTTATTATCCTCATTTACAGGTGAGGCCCAAGGAGACACAACTTGTAGGCGACTGGAATATGGTTTAAACACAGATGTGTGGGTACATTTTATAGTAAAAGATTGTTTAATTACATCAACTTTTTTTAATCCCCAAGAGAAAAAAATTCCCCCAACTGCTGACAAATTTGGATGAAGGAAAAACACATCTACCCACATTTAAATCATCCCAAACAAAAGTTCCTCCAACCCTCAACATTTACCCTCAAACTGTTTATTTAGAACGGGTTTATTTGTTAAATAGTTATTTAGCATTCTAATAGTAAAATACTTTCAAAATCCTAAGATACCTGAGTACCTCTCACATCTCTCCATAGGTCTCATTATAATAGACATTAGACTTATGAAAGAACCTTTCTCCTAACAATGAATCTAAACTCTTTATAGGCAAAATTTCTTATTAATAGAAGAATTTCAATCAAATGCATACAGGGTGAAGGGGCAAATATAAGTCTTATTTATACTTACTGAAAGAAAGAGATAATCTTTAGGATGTTTAGAGTTTGACTAGTAATAAGACATTTGTTTTGTTAATACCTTTGTATCCCTGGTCTGTTTCCCTGAGATCAATCACAGTAATTGGTTTAAAAGTTAAATCCCAAAGACGAATACAACCATCTCTGCCACCAGTAGCAAAGCCTTCTTCACAAGCATTCATACTAAAAATTCCAGCCTAGAAGAGGAAATAAAATAATTTAACAACAAATGTTTTTTAAGAACATCTTCTATATGAAGGTAGAAACCCTTTCAAACCAATTGGTAGGACATAAGAATAAATAATTACACCAGAAAACACAAAAGAAAATCCATAGGAACTTAATACCGTTGCCCCTTATGAATTTGAACATCACTGACTCATGTGGATTTTTTTCAATAAATGCAGTCAGCTCTGTATCCACAGTTCCACATCAGCAAAAAAACCCAGATCAAAATACCATCTTTGTGGGATGCAAAACCCACGGATTGGGAGGGCTTTACATATGTGGGTTTCCCAGGGCAAGACTTGAGTATGTACAGATTTTGGTATCTGTGGTCCTAGACCCAATCACCCCAAAATATCAAGGCATGATTATATATAACCAAGGTGGTATTTAATGATAAAGATATAACATAAAAGAAAATAAACCTTATACCATGTGTAAAAATGAATTATAGATGAACTTAAAATTCTAAATGTAAAAAATAAAACAAAAAATATTAGAAAAAGAATAACATTTAGGTAACTTTGGGCTGTGAGAGACTTTTCTATGCACGGCAGGTCACCCACAAATTTTAAAATTGTTCATATGAGAAAAGATATAATCAGCAAAGACAGATTAGAGAAATGTTTGCAACAGGTATGACTGTCAAAAGATTAATAAACCTAATACCCAAATGAATAACGGAAAGAAAAACAATTCAACAACCACCAAAAATTTAAAAAGTAAAAAAGCAAAGGGTAGGAAAACCCAATCAATAGAAATTTAATGCACTGAGGACTTTTCTACATGAAGGTCTTGCTGTTAACAATGTGGAGGCTTTGTGCTATCTAGTTACCTTTACTTTATAAAAGGGACCCAGCTGTTAAAAAGCTCTGGACCCCTTCCTGACACCTTACACTAAAATTAACTCCAGATGGATTAAAGATCTAATACCATAAAAACCCTAGAAGAAAATCTAGGCAAAACCATTCAGGACATAGGTGTAGGCAAGGACTTCATGACCAAAACACCAAAAGCATTAACAACAAAGGCCAAAATAGACAAATGGGACCTAATCAAACTCCACAGCTTCTGCACAGCAAAAGAAACAGTCATTAGAGTGAATCGGCAACCAATAGAATGGGAAAAAATTTTTGCAGTTTACCCATCTGACAAAGGGCTGATATCCAGAATTTACAATTAAAACAGATTTACGAGAAAAAAACAAACAAGCCCATTCAAAAGTGGGCAAAGGATATGAACAGATACTTTACAAAAGAAGACATACATGAGGCCAACAAACATATGAAAAAATGCTCATCATCACTGGTCATCAGAGAAATGCAAATCAAAACAACATTGAGATACCATCTCACGCCAGTTAGAATGGCGATCTTTAAAAAATCTGGAGACAACAGATGCTGGAGAGGATGTGGAGAAATAGGAACACTTTTACACTGTTGGTGGGAGTGTAATAAATTAGTTCAACCATTGTGGAAGGCGGTGTGGCGATTCCTCAAGGACCTAGAAATAGAAATTCCATTTGACCCAGCAATCCCATTATTGGGTATATATCCAAAGGATTATAAATTGTTCTACTATAAGGACACGTGCACACGAATGTTCACTGCAGCACTGTTTACAATAGCAAAGACCTGGAACCAACCCAAATGCCCATCGATGATAGACTGGACAGGGAAAATGTGGCACATATACACCATGGAATATTATGCAGCCATCAAAATGATGAGTTCGTGTCCTTTGTAGGGACATGGATGAACCTGGAAACCATCATTCTCAGCAAACTGACAGAAGAGCAGAAGATCAAACACTGCATGTTCTCACTCATAGGCGGGTGTTGAACAATGAGAACACATGGACACAGGGAGGGGAACACTACACACTGGGGTCAGTTCGGGGGAAACAGGGGAGGGACGGCGGGGGGTGGGGAGTTGGGGAGAGATGCCAGATGTAGGTGATGGGGAGGAAGGCAGCAAATCACACTGCCACGTGTGTGCCTATGCAACAATCTTGCATGTTCTTCACATGTATCCCAAAACCTAAAATGCAATAAAATAAATAAATGGGAATAAATAAATAAACAAATAAGATAATTTAAAAAAAGTTTTAACAGCAGAATTCTTTTTCTTGTTTAGTAAGTTATTTACATGAAAACTGAATTGCCTCTGATAAATTAGCCTCAAGGGCACTAATTTTATTCTGGTGTGGTTAATCTAGAATACTTTTAGATTCAAGTTGACAAGCTTTTTCGCAACACTACTCTTGAGAAAGACACCATACTAAAGCAATGGCTTTAACAAGATACTAATTATACTAATGTAATAAATATCCACAAGTCTAATTGATTTCTTCATTGAAATCTTCAAAACAAATAAATTGAGTTACAACATTTTTCAAGCAACCAAATTGACTAGAAACAATATACTATGTTATGAAGTCTGTCATTCTAAGGCAAGATTAAGTAATACACATTCAAGTGTTTAAAATATTTAAATATACTTACAGCATGGGCTCCTTGTATTGTTCGTGTAAGATTGATTCCTTTCCAAACATATATATCCCCATTGAGTGCACCAGAATATGTTAATTCATCCCTTGCACAGGCTAGGCACAGTATTGTCTGAAGGTCACCCGTCTTACCAAAGACACCTCGTTTTGGGGTCAGAGCATTTCCACATAAATTCCAGAACTAAAAGATATACGGTATAATCAAATTACCAAAAAATTCTTACAAAATAAAGTAAAACATTCCCAACACTTTGATGCTATATTAGAGCAGTGTGCTAGAAATTAACTAAGAAATTGCCTTATGATAAAATCACACTCAACGTTCAGATCCTCATTCTAGTGTTGGCAAAAGCTATGTTATAGCACAGCTATAGTCACTGGTTTCAATCCTTATCTGTAAGAATAAGGGGGTTGAACCAGATTATTTTAAAAATATGCTATGCTTTCCTTAGGTTTCTGGAAAAAAAAATCTACATAAAACTCAGGTTAAGCCAGGCATGGTGGCTCACCAAGACGGGTGGATCACCTGAGGTCAGAAATTCAAGACCAGCAGCCTGGCCAACATGGTGAGATCCCTTCCCCACCCCATCTCTACTAAAAATACAAAAATTAGCTGGGTATGGTGGCGCACACCTGTAATCCCAGCTACTCAGAAGGCAGAGGCATGAGAATCACTTGAACTCAGGATACAGGGGTTGCAGTGAGCTGAGATTGCATCACCGCACTCCAGCCCAGGTGCAGAGTGAGACTCTGTCTCAAAGAAAAAAAAAAATTAGGTAAAAAGTTGGGAATGGGTTAGCAATGAAAATGAAGATAAGTCATCATACACTAGGAGGAAAAAGGAAATCTAATGTTCTCTCTCTGACAGAAACATTAAAGATAGGAAAAAAGGAGTATGTTATAGCTCACTATAGCTATAATATTTGATATTTTCAAAGCTAAGCAACTGCTTTGCTGTAAAGCTTAAAAAATAAGATAGATATCCATGTGGAATGATTTGGTCATTCTTGTGAGAAAATAAGGAAGTTAAATATGAATCTTCATTACCAAAGTTTTTGTTCTATTAGGTGGGAAACAGGTAAATTTTTACAGCTCATGGATATAAATTTAAAGAAAAGGGGGTTGGGGGAAAGTGGGCATAGTGACAAATTCCTCTAGTCTCACCAACTTGGGGGGCTGAGGTGGGAGGATGGTTTGAAGCCAGGAGTTGGAGGCTACAGTGAGCTATAAATCATGTCTGTGAATAGCTACTGCACTTTAGCATGGACCATATGGTAGAATCCCATCTCTAAAAACTAAACCAAAAAAATGGGACAGGGCAGAGATATATACATTAAATAGTTCTATATAAAGAAATTAGGCCCAAATAATAAAAACTTTATAATAAGTAATTAACATTTAAAATAACATAAATTATATATTCTTATTTTAAAATCTGAAGCATCAAAGAACTAAAAATTATGACCATTATCTATTCAAAGATCTAATGAGTACTTTAATTAAACTTTATAATTTTTCAACTTAAAATCTCCATAATTTCTTTGTATGTAAGTGGCTGGTTCTCTTTCTTTCAGCATGTCCTAATTTGAATCCATTCTTTCTTTCTAGATCAGTGATTCCCAGTGTTAGCGTCACATTAGAATCACCTAGGGAAATTATAAAATAGGATGCCTGGACTCCCAACTGAAATGAACTGAGACAATCTCTGAAGCATGAAGCCCGCCAGGTATTCAAATGAGTTTGATGCTCAGCAAGGGTTAAGAACTATTGTTCTAGAATCCAAATCAACATTGTCCAAAATAACTTTCAGTGATGATCACACACACACACACACACACACACACACACACGCACACACACAAACACTTTCACACGTGCATGCTTTCCAATACAGTAACCACTAAATACATAAGCAAATGAAATGTACTGCTAGTGTGAATGAGGAAATAAATTTTAAATTTCGTTTAACTAATTTATGTTTAAATAGCTACATATGGTTGTACAGTGAGTTCTAGATCATCTCTGGGACTTAATTTTCCTCGCACATATTGTCTACAAAGAGAACTATGTTACCATTCATCTAGCAAAGAAAAATAAATGTAACTCATTATAAAACTATAGTTTAGTTTGAGATGAGTTTTTTATAAAAACCTGAAAATGGAACCTTTAGCTTTATTTACAATATAAAATAGTAGTAAAATATCTTTATTGATGATTAATTTGTCAATCACTTATTAAGCACTTTATATCAAGTACTGTATCAAACATACTGTTCATCAAAGATGAACAAGATAAAAATCTCTACCTTCACAGTGCTTATATCATGTGCCTTAAAACCCGGCATACAGCCTTTTTGCTATTAAATATTTGTCAAAAAATAAATATGTACTTCTATCCATCAATCAAATCAATACCAGAATAACAAATCCAGAATTTCAGTAGCACTGAATGATGCACCGGGGAAAACGTGGATGGAGTTAAACATGTTGAAACAAAGAATGTGAACATAGAACATTAACTCACTAGGAATTAACTGTTATCAGGAACTGTTACATCAGACAGTGGAAGTAAACAAATTATTTCCAATTTGTTGCAATGATTTAAAAGTAACTCTAAACAAAATAATAAATATCAACACTGACTTTACAGGCTTCAAAACCTGAGCTGTAATTATAAAACAAAATCCAGAGCTTTCATAAGCTAAGTAAATAGTGGCTATCAAGGCTGAGGGAGAGACAGGGAGAGATTTGTTAAAGCATACATTATAACTAGATAGGAGGAATAAGTTCTACTGTTTATACCACTATACAATGACTATGGTTAATAAAAATATACCGTTTCAGATAGCTAGGAGGAGGATATTGAATGGTCCTAAAACAAAGAAATAACAAATGTTTGAGATGATAGCTAATTACCCTAATCTGATCACCACACATTTTTATGTAGCAAAAAATGGCTACATACCCATGAATATGTATTATTATTATTTGTCAAATAAAAAAAATTTTAAGGTTGAGGTCAAATCAGGTAGCAAATATAGAAAAAGGAAAAAACACTTTCAGAAAGCTGACCATGTGTTAGGCACTATGACAAGCACTTACATATATACTGCCTTATTTAATCATCAACTCTTTGAGGATGGTGACAGCAGTCACAGTTTTAAAATGTGAAAAATGCTCAAAGAGGTTAAATAACTCATACTAGGTTAAATAGCTAATAAATGACAAAGCCAGCTCTACTCATGTTGCTTCTCCCACACCATTCTATTTATGTAAATGAAAAACTCTTCAATTACTTTGTTTCCTATTCTCACATTTTACTTTGTAAGTGAAACATGAAAAGGCAGGATGGACACAATAAATCCTACCTGACTATAATTTTTTTTTGCGAAATGTGGCTTATTAATTTCCTATTCATACCTATATCCCTTACAATAACTCAAAGCAAATACATGTTTGACTGAACATCAGAACATTAAAAACATTGCCATTCAAAAAATAAGTACTATCAAAATTCTGAAAGTAGGCTAAATTGTTAACAGTGCAATATATACTTAGCAGCAAAGAACTAAACGTGACTATTATAAAACAAGACCCTTCTAGTACCTTGATATGTTTTACACCACAGCTGACAAGTTTATTTGGCTGGTACAAATCCCAAGAAATATCAAATATCTGCAAACAAATCAGATTCATAATTAAAATACTTATTTCCAGAGTCATTTAAAAATCCTGACCAGAAGACGAAACGGTCCAAACTCATATGATAAAAAATATTCCTCAATAAACAACCAGAATCCCACACTTAAAAATCTTATAAGAAATAAAGTAAATTTGAAAATGATAAGAAATAAAAACTCTGAGTATTTATGAACTTTATGAAACACTACTGGAGTAAAATTCAACACCTCTGTTTATTTTTAATATTTTTTAAAAATCCATAAATAACAAGAATAGTTGAACAGAATTAGGGCATGATGGGAGGTGCTTGCATAATTTCTACAGAAAAGAGATTCAGAATGGAACATGACACACAGCCTAGAAATTAGAAACATTTTTATAACTATCATACAGAACTATTTACATAAAGAATCCAAATACTGATTTTACAGTTTTTTTGTTTGTTTTGTTTGTTTGTTTTTTTACTGTTTAAAGGTCAAAGTTAACTTAAATTTGGGGGGTCTCCAGGCTTCATTATTTTCTAAAATTCCATAAATTCTAAACACATGCAACACATTTTGTTACAAAAGCAAACAAGCAAAAACTCAATGAAATAATATATGAATTAGAAACATGTAATTAAATAATGAAAGAAAAATTAACATTTAAAAAATAATTCATTTTGCTTTCTTGTAGTCTTAATGTTTCTTTGACACTTTATCAACCTACCGCTAAAAGGTTTACATTTTACTCTAAAAATTTACAAAGTGATACTCTTTAGTGATAATGAAGAATGAATATATATTAGTTAATATGTAACAACTCACCATAATACAGATTATATGAAAAACATAGCAATGCAACTTTGAAATATTCAACCACAAAAATACTTTTAAAAACTCCATTGAAGTGTCATATTTTATAATAATGGATCTATTTATTAAATTCCAAATAGTAATGTGCAAAGTGCTTTGATGTAAGCAGGTAAGAACATACCAGCTGTTTAATAAAATATATCCAACATTTTAATAATGGTTTAAATTGTGTGTGTATGTGTGTGTGTGTTTGTGTGTATATGTGTGTGTATAATAGGCTTCTCTGAGCATCTACTAAAAGCCAAATGTATTCTCCAAAATGCAAATATACACAAAATTTTCTACACAACTTTTATAGTCATAAATTCCCACAAAATAGAATCATTAACTATGCCTCTATGCTGGTTCAGGTTAGGATTTTACTACACATACATAAACAAAATTAGACACTTTTAGGAGTTTATGAGAACTTTTTTGATCTACGGCCATAACAATAGTTTAATATTTAATTAAAAGCTGGCTATGATATACTGTTTATATACAATTTGGAATGAGGAATACAGATTCCAACCAGTTGTCAGTTAAAAATGTTAGGTCTCTAAAAAATTGAATAGTAATACATAATACTAAATCCACACAAGCAACATCATTTTTCACCTTAGGTATGATACATATGTAACAAATTAGTGGTAAACCAAACTAAATAGACCCTAGGCTCAAACCACTCAATTTTTAAATGGAGATTTGAATAACGAGTGTCTGCATATGTCCAAAATCATCAAATTTCACACATTAAATAAGTGCAGCCCTTTGTGTATCAATTACATTTCAATAAAAGTGTTTTTAAAAATGGAAAGAAAATACATAGTTTTTACTGAAGCAAACACCAGGTTAAAAGTCTTATGCCAATGCTATTCATATCGATTCATGTTTCCTAGTACTACAACACATATGCACTCTAAGACTTTAAGAGTTTTTATATTTGTACAATTATTTACCAATTGTAAAATTTTAATTACATATGACCTATCTGGCAATAACAAAATACAGAAGAATAAAATCCCCTGAACTCTCCTCTGGTCTTTCCCTTCCAGTATTCATTAGAAATCTCAAAAGAGAATACTTACTCTATCTGTATGACCAGGAGCCATAGACAACATTTTTCCCCTTTTCCAGTCCCAAACACAAACTGCATTCTTTGAATCAAGTCCAACTGAAACCAAGCGCTGAATTATGTCCAAGAAATCCAGGAAGGAAGAAAAAGGCAAACAAATAAAAAAGAAACCAAATTATACATAGCAAATAAATTATACTCATGGGTTTTTATAAACATAAAACATACACACCTATATTTTATAGACCTCACACATGCTGAATGTATTTCATCTTGGTAGTATTTGGACATTTGTATAGATCTCCACATTATGAAACAGAAGAGAGACTTCCATTTCTAACAGTAGGATTGACAAAATATTCTAAATATACCTCCTGCCAAAAACCAAAAATACTAGATAAAATGTAAAATCATCTTTTTAAATGCACTGCTGAACTGTAGAAGAATTTTAAAAATCTAAGAACAAAACCAAAGTGATTTCCAGTGGGAAACCTGGAGGGTAAGAAAACATCTACATTTACTAGACTCTAAAGGCATCGGATCAATACCAGTACCCATGATTTTTGTGCTGTAGGCTGAAGAAGAATAGGAGATAAAGCCTAGGGCCTACCTAAGGTGGGGATTTGAATTGAAGACCACCTCTGATTAAAGCAGTAAACCTCTCAGAAACAATAAATAACCCCTTCCTAAAGAAAGGGAGGCAACTCATGAAGAGGGAGAAATACCTCCCTCAACATTTGTAACCACAAGCAGCCTTTACATGGTTGCTGGCCTAAATTCACATTAAACATGAATCCTTTAACTAGGAAATTTAATTCAAAGTAGTCTTCAGCGTTGGTTGTGTCTTCAAGCAACTTCAACATGCGGCCCAGACAAATATAAACGAAGTACTGAAACTTTAATCCATCCCTCAAAGAATTCCTACAGGTAGCAATTCAATAAAAATAAGCTATTAAAAAAAAAAAAAAGGCTGGGTGTGGTGGCTCACAGCTATAATCCCAGCACTTTGGAAGGCCAAGGCAGGTGGATTGCTTGAGGCCAGGAGTTCAAGACCAGCCTGCGCAGCACTGTGAAACTCTGTCTCTACTAAAATTACAAAAATTAGCTGAGTGTGGTGATGCATGCCTATACTTCCATCTACTCGGAAGGCTGAGGCAGGGTAATCAGTTGAACCCAGGAGGTAGAGGTTGCAGTGAGCTGAGATAGCTCCACTGTACTCTAGCCTGGGGGACAGAGTGAGACTCTGTCTCAAAAAATAAGACACTAAAAAAATAAACAAACCACCCCACTCACACACACAACACAACAAAATAAGAAACTATGAGTGACAATGGGCAAGTCACAACAAACAGCAAAGTCTGCCTTGAAAAAAATCAGATATGAAATTATTAGATAAATAACATAAAATAAGCTTAAGGTAAGTAAAGAAAAAAAATTAAGGATTCGAAATATCTGTATATGAGCAAAGAATATAACACTATAGAAAGCATCCAAGGAGACTTGAAGAAGCAAAAGGAACTTCCGGAAACAAAAAATAAATTAAAAACTCAATGGAAGAGTTAAATACCAGAATAGTTGGAGATGAAAACACAAAGTTGAAAAGAAAAGTGGATAGTGAGATGGAAAGTATGAGAGATGTTTAAAAACATAAAAGATGTACTTCTAGCCAGGAAGGAGTATCAAGGTCTGAACTTACCGCCCCCACCCCGCCCCCTGCCATAAACAGCTAGAAACTGTATGGAAAATGTTTTCAGACATTTGCAAAAGGAAGCAAAACACTGTGAACCCTGCATGGGGAAAACAAACAAGATAAGTCCTATAATCACCTTAGCTTCCATCTAGGAGGCAATTTCCAGACTATGGCACAGAAAGGTGGAAGAGTGCCCAATACATTTACTAATTTGGAAAAACAGCCTGGAGTTCAGAGAGGCCAAGATGGCTAGAATTTGCAGAGCAGGAAAAGAGCTCCAGTAAATCTATCTATAGCAAGATTTGAGAATATTAATCTCTGCATGCATAGGATGAAATCTATGAAGTCATGCAAAAAGAAATTCTAGAAAAAGAACAATTACTAGAATGCTAAAAGCAAAAAATTCTGAGATCACAAGGGTCCAGAATCACTCAAACTCTCAATAACCAGAATGGAGATATCTCTTTGAACTCACTGGGCAGTCATTAGGAATTGTGGGGGGCTGGAGGGTGTCATACCTTAATAATGAAGTTATACCAGTAATTCTAGAGGAAAACCTATTCTAGTGCTGCCCCTTGAAAGCAAGCTTTTCACAAAGATCAAACTGATTCATGGGAAACTTGACTGTTTGCCAGAACAGTGTCCATATACTTTAAAAGGATATAATAAAATTATTGGCATGTGAAGAAACAGGAAAATGTGTCTAATAACCCGGGGAAAAACAGTCAATAGAAATAGACTCACGAAACCCAGAGATGATTAAAATGAGGAGACATTGGCTGTGAAAATGAACATTTTCAAGACACTCAAGAATTATCTTACAGCAAACACACCAAGAATAAAAAAAAGAAAAGATATAAAAGAACAACATAGAAAATTGTTACATTATCTAAAATGAAAATTTACTCCAAAGGATTAACAGCAGCTTAGACAAAGATGAAAAGATAAATAAACTTGAAGGCATAGCAATAGAACCCAACCAAAATAAAGATTAACAGCAGCTTAGACAAAGATGAAAAGATAAATAAACTTGAAGGCATAGCAATAGAACCCAACCAAAATAAAGTACAGAAAGAAAAAGAAAAAAATAATTGACAGAGCTTCAATGGCCTGTAGGAAAATATCAAGTGGTCTAACATACAAGTAATTATGGTTCCAGAAGGAGAGAAAAAGATAGAAGAAAAAGAAAAAAAACTGCAGAAATAATAGTAAAAAGTTTCCTAAATCTGATGAAATTATAAATCCACAAATAGAAGATGCTCAACAAATCCCAAGCAGATAATCATTCACACAGAAAAAATACACATCAAGACACATGGCAAAAAACTGCTGAAGCCAGCACTAAAGAGAAAATTCTCAATAGCAGCCAGACAAAAAAGGGCAACCGCAGTATGGAGAAACAAAGATTTAAAAATTATCCTAGACAGCTCAAAGTGATGCAAGGTAGAAGACAATGGACAACTAGTTTAAAGTGCTGAGGCAGAAAAGAAGTCAACACAGAATTGTACTAAGCAAAAATATCCTTTGAAAACTGAGTCAGAACAAAGTCTTTTTTCAAGCAAACAAAAGCTGAGAAAATACATCATCGGTAAACCCGCACTACAAGATATAAGAAAAGTTTTCTCACACAGAAGGAAAATGATACCAAATAGAAACGATTTACACATGAGAGTGTCCAAGTGGTAAATATCTAAGACTTTTCTCATTAAAAAGATTTTAACAACTATTTAAGGCAAAAAAACCCCAGTTATTTTGGGGTTTTAAAATATGTAGACGTATTAATAAATGACAGTAGCACCATAAACAGAAGAAACAAAACAGCAGAATACACTTTTTCATATTCTTTCCAAATATACCTGAAACAACACGGAGATCACAATAATTTGGATCACAAAGTATCAATAAATTTTTGAAAATTAAAATACAGAGTATGTTCTCTGATAAAAACAGAATTAAATTAGAATAAAAGAAAATCTCCCAAATATTTGGAAATTAACAACATACTTCTAAGTAACTGAAAGATCAAAGAAGAAATAACAAGAAAAACGTGAGGAAAAACCCACAACACATATTGTGAAAAGTATTGGTTTAGAGCAGGGGTCAGCAAAATCCTGCCTTTACCTATGCTTTTGTAAATAAAGTTTTACTGGAATACAGCCACACTCATTCTTTCATGCATTGTCTATGACTGCTTTCACACTACAGTGCATAGCTCAATAGTTATAGCAAAGACCAAATGGCCCACAAAGCTTAAAATAGTAAATATTTTTCACTTATTATAGAAAGTTTATCGAACTGTGGTTTGGAACATGGATTCTGGTAGCAGATTGCCTAAGTTTGAGCATCATCTCTTACTAGCAGGGTGACTTTGGACAATTATTTAGCCTCTCTGTATCTTACTTTCTTCACCTATTAAATGGGGATATAAAAGTACTTCACAGGGGTCACTATGAGAATTAACAAATATACTATTTAAAGGTGTCAGAGTGCCTCATATAGAGTTAATGTTATGTAAATGTCTGCTTCATATCATTATTATTGCTATTAGTTTACTATAACCATAATTAAATGGGGACAAATAAAAGTACCTCACAGGTGTTACTATGAAAATTAACATACATACTACTTAAAGGAGTTAGAGTGCCTGGTATATGATTGATGTTACATAAATGTTTGCTTCATCTTATTATTATTATTAGTTTACCATAACCATAATTAGCTTTAAGAACCTATGCCCTCCAACTCTTCAAATGAGAAATGTCATCTAGTACTCAGATACAGTTTCTGCAAAGAAAGTTTCTACTACTTAAACTCCAAAATTGGTAGAATGAATAATTTATATAAGAAGATACAGAATACAGTTTGTTATGACTCTCCATCTAATCAAGCTAGCAGAAGGCCCAGAGAACAAGAGGAGATGATTTGTACCTCCTGAGAGTATTTACTATTTGGGAACCAAAGAGCATCAGCAAAAATCTAGCTAGAACAAAGATATCTACCTCTTGCTATCAGTATACTGTGTAGAGGTTAAAATTTCACAGGACAAGTATATTAAGTGAGGAAGAGCCAGAGAGATACTATTATCATTTCTCCTGATGTCTCTTCTGTCTGGCGTAGCACATAAAATACATACAGTAAAACACAATTGGCCAAAAACTTTAAAATTCCACGTATCCAAACAGAGCCTCAAGGCATCTAGTTCTATATAGGCAGTAACAAATTAGACTTGACAGCGTTTCCTTCATAGCCTTGATAAACGTATTATGGCCCAAACCAACAACCCTGCGCAGCAACAGACAGGATGAGGTAGAAACAACAAAGCAAATACTACCTCCTCTTCTAGCTTTCCATCATTTTTTTACTTTATCAATTTTTTTCCTTTTAACCCAGACTAGGGAGGTGAGAAAGATTAAAGAAAGTTGGAAGCAAAAGTAACGCTTCATCTATATCTCGGAGGACAGAGTCAGAGACAGTCTGTAGAATAGAAAGTACATTTCAGAACAAAGGACCTCAAGATTAGAGAGATCATGGTGTCAAGAGAGTGCCAGTAATTCAATGCAGGGGAGGGAAGGAGTGCCAATTGGAAAGTGGCAAAAGACAAGGCTGGAGAGGTAGGGCAGAAGCCAAGAGAAAGAGGTTTGTTTTTTTGATAGAATAAAGAGAGAATAGAATTCAGTTTTAAATATATAAAATGGAATATCTACAGGACATTCAAGTGTGATATTTAGAGTTGAGAAGAGAAGCCAGAGCCATTGTTAGCTTATATGGAAGTTAAAGTCATGGGCCTATATACTCACCGAGAGAATGTAAGTAAAGTGAAAAGGAAGGAAGGCTATAGACTCTTGAAGAACACTGGTATTTAAGAAGCAGACAAGGAAAGACTCCTTTAAAGAAGTAATAATAATCAGAGAGAAAGAAAACCAGATAAAGAAGCCTTCCTAAATTCCTCCCTGATCCTATTCCCAGACAAAATCTTGTGTCCATTAACTGAATTGGAAGTATTCATTAAAAATTCTAGCATATCAAATATTTAAATAAGAACAATTTCCAATACACACTAGAAGCATCCCATGAGTTTCTGCAATTGTGAAACAAAGTCAAATAAAGGTTGATTAAACTGAAAAGATTCTAGTATAGGGGCCAGTGTGATCTCAGTGTTCATTATGTAAGAACTAACCATTATAATGTTAAATGTAATATCTCAATTTTTACAGAAGATACAGGATCTGGCAGAGCAACAGAAGAGGACAAAATTCAAGAATAATAAAAAGGCATTAGAGATATGTCTAGATATCAAGAGATTACTAAAAGGCCCTTGGAAAAACCAGTGAACCTTCCTCCTTCAATATTTTTGCAACACTGACCCTCTTTATAATCAAGTGCCAAAAGTCAATGGCAAACTGATGCATTTTATTTTGTATCAGCATATAATTGAAAAAATTAGGTTTAAAAAGCTTTATTTTACTTCATACTACAAATTAGCAGAATTGTAGCTGTAACTTAGATTGTTAATTATGAGAAATATGTTTTTATAGATTATGGTTACATTTTCAAGGTAAAGTACCAATTAAATTTCCCATATGCCTATCCCCTCTCCCATTTACTATAAAATTTTAGTTCCTGTTTGATGTGGATTTACATAAATAGCCTTTTGGGGCCCTAATTATCTTCAGTAAGGGAGGAGGAAGAAGGGAGGAGGAGGAGGAGAAGAAGGAAGAAGGAGAAGGAAGGAGGAGGAAGGAGAAGGATGAAGGAGAAGGAAGAAGAAGAAGAAAGAAGAAGAAAGAAGAAAGAAGAAGAAGAAGAGGAAGAAGAAGAAAGCTTCTGGAAAAAGAACAGCATTTCCACTAACTAGGAAACTTATTCATTGTATAAACCTTAAATAATCACTTGGAGTGTATGATCTAGTAGAAAAAGAAAAATATATACATTATTTTCTATTTGGCATCTCATAGACAGTTTATAGATAAAAGCAAATAGTTATGTTCTCTCAAATATATTTTTCAAGTTAAAGAAGTTTTTCATTAACAAATTTCATACTCTCAATCTTCAGTTGGTAGTAGTTCCTTATATTAGCTTTAATTGTACTTAAAATTGACGAACTTCTTTTGAAATAGAAATAACCACCTCCTAAGTTACACGTTTAGGAGGCAGAAGAGAACTGCTGTTAAAAAACATGAGTTTGGTATATGACTGACCTGGGTTCCTGCTCTGGCTCCATTTACTAGCTGTGTAACCTGAAGTAAATTATTTAACCTCTCTGTTTCTTTATCTGTAAAACAGAGATAATAATAGCATCTATTCCATAGGGTTGTTGGCAGGATTCAATGAGATAATGTAGGCTTAGCATAATGCCTGGCACTCAGTACATGCTCAACACCTTTAGCTATTATGTTTTTATGAACTTAAAATTTTAAGTAATATATTCTCATGAAGATCTATGATAATGAAATACATGTACCCAAGACTTTTCTTATAAGTTGCTCAAAATAAGTGAAACTAAACACTTTCAACTAGCAAAAGCTATGGGCATGATTTCTCCTTATATATAAAAGAAATTTCTCAGCAAGCCAATATACGACACTTAGAAAGGACAAATTTAAAGTTAAGAAAATATCTGTATTTAATGTTATAGATGCTTATAATTAAAATAGCTTGAATTTTGTAACACCTTAAATGTTAAGTGATTTTTTAAAAATTACTTTGTAGGTTTTATAATATTTTATGCTCCTATGAAATAGGTAAATATTATTTCCTTTAAAAAAGAAAATTCTGACAGAACATTAAAAGACTTGAAAAATGATAGCAAAAACATGAATTAAGTCTCTGCAATTGCCAATCACTGCTATATAGTGATAAACCTAGAAGCACATTTTTTTTTCCCAAATAAGAGACTCCAATTAAGTCTTTATAGATTCCATACCAGAAAGTCATCTCTTACTAATATGGACAGGAGGCAGGGAAATACTGGGGAGAAGAGGGTGGAGTCCCTGGCAAGGGCTCCACCCTCAAGCCTAGACCCCTGGCCCTAAATGAGAACATACATTCCTGTTTTCCTGCCCAAATGTTGCCTTTGCCAAAATCACCCTGGCCCACCACACCCCCCACCCGTACCCATAAAAACCCAAACTTCACTGGCAGAGGAGCAAAACAGCAACACAGGGAGGGAGAGAAGAGAAGAAGTGTATGAACATCAAGAGGAGTTTGGCTGGGGATGATCAGGGGGAAGACTATTTTCCTATTCCACCCTCTTTCCAGTTCCCCATCCCACTGACAGCCACTTCCATTGCTCAATAAAATACTCCACATATACCACCCTTCAATCTGTTTTGTGTGACCTGGTTCTTCCTGGATGCTGGACAAGAATTTGGGATGCACTTAAGCCACCCACGGTTAGCAAAGCTAAAAGAGCACTGTGTGTAACATACACCCTCTGGGGCTCCAGAGGTTGTGGATAATCCCTAGATGCTACCATGGGCAAGCCAGGAGCCAAAGGCACTCACTCCAGGTTCTGCAACTTCTTACCTGTGTGCTAACCTTTCTAAAAGGGGTTTGAGCTGGGCAGCCAAGTAAATGAGCCACACCTTGTTACAAGCCTTATGAAAGGGTCAAGGAACTCTCTCATCTCATTACCAGAAAGTCATATTAACCTAGGCTACTCAAAGAAGCTATTCCTCAGAGTAATATATAAAAACATCTACTGGCTATTATGTTTAAGGGGATAGAACACACTGTAATTTGTTTCTGTAAAATCGAGATCTATAAAACTAATTTTATAAATTAAAAAGCAAATACTGTTCTGAAATTTAAAATGATTTTAAACTCTAATTTTAACATAAAACTTTTAAATATTATAAATGAACATACCTGTAAGATCCAACTTTTTACTGGTAACTTTAAAAGCATTTTTAGGTATAACAATTTCCATAAAAGGACCACAAAAAAAAGCCCTTGGCTTATTTAACTTTTTAAAATCATTGACTAGAAGTAGATAATTTAGAAACTGATTAGTCAGTTGAGTGATAATTATATCCTTAAGTTGTGAACTCTGATTTCATATAAAAAATAACTCATAGGAATTGTTCCATTATATTCAATAAAAATATAATTTTAACAGACCTTTAAGGTAACTGGAAATTGAAATATAGGCTGGGTGCAGTGGCTCATGCCTGTAATTCCAGCACTTTGGGAGGTCAACAACACTAGAAGATAGCTTGAGGCCAGAAGTTTGAGACAAGCCTGGGCAACACAGATCCCACCTCTATCCAAAAAAAAAAAAAAAAAAAATCAGCCAGGCATGATGGTATGTGCCTGTATTCCTAGCTTCCCAGGAGGCTGAGCAAGAGGACTGTTTGAGCACAAGAGTTTGAGGCTGCAGTGAGCTATGATCATGTCACTGCACTCCAGCCTGGGCAGCAGAGTGAGACCCTGTCTCTAAAAACTAAAAAATTATAATAAAATATATACAGCTTTCTAAGAAACTTAATTTTCCTAAGATATCATCCATCTGTCCTATCAAAATACCCTAGCTTGAAAGAGTTATATAGAAAAATTTCTATAATAACCAGGTAATATTCTACTATATCAAAATCTCTTTGGCTTTCAAGGTAGTAAGTAATTCAATTGAGAAAGTTCTTGATATGATTAAATAAAAACCCCACTGTTATATATCAACCACCCACCCCACCTATCCACCTCCACCTTTGGACAAACACTTTTCATCAAATGCTGTTCGATTTAATATTTACAGATTTATAATCATTTGCTGTAACATACTTTTACAATTTAGAAAAAAATGAAAAAACTGTCACATACCTGTCCATCTAAGTCAAACGCCAAGCAAGCTATACCATGTGTATGAACATCCTTTAAAACTGATACGGTCTGCACAGTGTATGAATCCCAAATACAAATATAAGGTTCTTTCCCAACTTGTCCTGTTGCTACCAACACTCGTTCAGGGTGCAATGCAAGGCTGTAAAATAAGGAAATAAATATTATTAAAAATTGTTTATACAGATTTTCTAGTATTTGGTAGATGTAATACATATATACCAGTATAAACATTAGACTTTATCCATTTTAGACAATTTGTATTTATTTTTATTATTTTTGTTGAGACGAAGTCTCGTTCTGTCAGCTAGGCTGGAGTGCAGTGGTGTGATCTCAGCTCACTGCAACCTCCATCCCACCAGGTTCAAGTGATTCTTGTGTCTCAGCCCCCCAAGTAGCTAGGATTATCGGCACCCACCACCACACCTGGTTAATTTTTGTATTTTTAGTAGAGATGCGGTTTCTTCTTGTTGACCAGGCGAACTCCTGACCTCAAGTTATCCGCTCACTTCACCCTCCGAAAGTGCTGGGATTACAGCTGTGAGCCACCATGGCTGGCTGATAATTTGGATTTAAAATAAATAACTTCTATAAAAATCCACACTAACAGTTACTACTTCATAGACTATCTTATGAACAGTTAATGAAAAGCTAATTATACCCTTCATAATCCATGTAATATATTGTATGTAGACTTCTCAAGAAAATAACTCTAACAAGAGATCGACTGGATCACAGCAACAAATCAGTAGCCTTTTCCTCATTTAGTATTCACCTGTTTTCAAGACTCCTTTCCCATTTAACTATACCTTTTATTGGATAAAGTCAGACCAAATCTTAATGTCTAAACATGGCATTTAATAGCACCTCCTACTATAATGCTAATTCTTAAATTATAAATCCCATTTTAAGAAACAGAAAGGTCACCTATAATTCACAGAAAATAATCTATGAGTCTCTTAAAAACAAGACAAAAACCTAACAGTTGGTAATGATTTAGGTACATTAGCAGAAGGCAGGGAAAAATATAAATTTCTGTTTAATAACTTTTTCTGTATGTTGATATAGAATATCAGATTTGCCTTCGAGATGAAAAAGAAAATCACTCCTGGCATCAGGGTGGAGAATCAACTAAAAGGAGAAAAGTAGGAGGATATTAAAACAGAATCAAGGCTGGGTGTAGTGGCTCATGCCTATAACACCTGTGCTTTGAGAGGCCAGGAGTTGAAGATCAGCCTGGGAGACACAGCAAGCCCTTGTCTGTACACACACAAAAAAATTTTAATTAGCCAGGCAGGTAGCACACCCCTCTATTCCCAGCTACTTGGGAATACTGCCTGAACCTAGGAGTTCAAGGCTGCAATGAGCTAAGTCTGCACCACTGCATTCCAGCCTGGGCTTCTGAGCCAGATCCTGTCTCTAAAGTAAACAAAGACAAAATTAACAGACTGGATGCAGGGGACAAGGGGAAGATAGGGGTCTGAGATGACTCTTGGTTTCTGGCTTAGACATTTGAATCGTTTGGGGTGGTAATCATCAAGTCAGGGAATACTAAAGGAATAATCAATGGGAGAGAGTATGTGTGGGAATACCAGGTTGGTTCAACATATGAAATCAAGAAATATGGCATATTAACAGAATAAAGGACAAAAAACTCCCTTATATGTTTACCTCAATAGACACAGAAAAATTATTGGACAAAATCCAATCCCTTCATGATAAAAACACGTAACAAACTACAAACTGAAGGAAACTTCCTCAAACCAACAAAGGACCTCTACATAAACCCACACCTAATAACGTATAATGATGAAAGCCTGAAAGCTCTCCCACTAAGTAAAGGGGAAAAACAAGGATGTCAGTTCTTGCCACTCATTTAACTTGGTCATAGACATTCTAGCCAAAAAAAAAAAAAAATAGCCCAGGAAAAGGAATAAAAAGTAAAAGTAAAGATCTCTACTGGCAGATGACATGATCATAGACACAGAAAATCCTAAGGAATCCACAAAGAAACAACCAAAAAATGAAGAGCTAGTATGAGTTCAGCAAGGTTGTAGGATATAAGATCAACATAAAAAATCTACTGCATTTCTATACACTAGCAAAGAACAATCAAAAAATTTAAGAATATAATCCCACTTACAGTAACATCAAGAGGAGTAAAACATTTAGGAATAAATTAAACAAAGTACAAAATTTGTACACTGAAA
This sequence comes from Sapajus apella, assembly GCF_009761245.1. NCBI lineage: Eukaryota > Metazoa > Chordata > Mammalia > Primates > Cebidae > Sapajus > Sapajus apella. The sequence continues at coordinate 14,480,239 of NW_022436960.1, read as the reverse complement.
AGTACAAAACCCCACTGTGGGACATTTAAAAAGATCTAAATAAATGGAAAGACATCTCATGTTCTAGGCTTAGATGAATGTAATATTTGTAAGATCGTAATACTTCTCAAATTGATCTATAGAGTCAACACAATCCTTGTCAAAATACTAGTGGTCTTTCTTGAAGAACTGACAAGCTGATTCTAAAATTCAGAAAGACTCAGAATAGCCAGAACTATCCTGAAAAACAAGAACAAAGTTGGAAGAATCACACTTTCCAATTTTGAAACTTACAAACTTACTACAAAACTACAGTAATCAAGACAGTGTGGTACTGGCATAAGAATATGCAGATCAATGAAACAGGATCAAAAGTCCAGAAGTAAACCCATAAATTTGTGGTCAGCTGATTTTAATAAGGGTGGTGCCAAGACAATTCAATGGGGGAGAAAATGGTCATTACAACAAATGGTACTGGGACACCTGAATATCGATCCACATACAAAAGAATAAATTTGGACCCATACATCAAACCGTATACAAATGTCAATTCAACATGGATCAGAGGCTAAAATAATTGTTAAAACTCTTGGAAGAAAACATAGGTATAAATCTTACTGATCTTAGATGAAGCAATGGTTTCTCACCAAAGCATTAGTGACAAAAGAAAAAAAGCAGATAAAATGGACTTAATCAAAATTAAAAACTTTTATGCTTTAAAGGACAACCATCAAGAATATAGTAATGCAACCCAGAATGGGAGAAAATATTTGCAGAGCACATATCTGATAAGGGATTTGTATTAAGAAAATATAAAGAATTACTACAAATCAACAATAAAACTACAAATAATTCAGTTTTTTAAATAAAGGATTTTAACAGACATTTCCCCAAGGAAGATATACAAAAGGCACATAAAAAGATAGTCAATGGCCAGGCGTGGTGGCTAAAGCCTGTAATCCCAGCACTTTGGGAGGCCGAGGTGGGCAAATCATGAGGTCAGGAGACCAAAACCACCCTGGCTAACACGGTGAAACTCTGTCTCTACTAAAAATACAAAAAAATAAGCCAGGCGTGGTGACACGCACCTGTAATCTCAGCTACTCGGAAGGCTGAGGCAGGACAATCACTTGAACTCAGGTGGCGGAGGTTTCAGTGAGCCAAGATTGCGTCACTGCACTCCAGCCTAGGCAACAGAGTGAGACTTCATCTCAAAAAAAAAAAAAAAAAAAAAAAAATTTCATTTTTTCCTCTCTTTCTCTCTTTCCTTCCTTTCCTTGCTTTCTTCCTTTCTCTCTCTCTCTCTCCTTTCTATTTATTTATTTGAGACAGGGTCTCACTCTGTCACCCTGCTATAGTAACACAATCACCACTCACTATAGCCTCGACCTCCTAGACTCAAGCCTCATCTTCCTGCTTTAGCCTCTCAAGTAGCTGAGACTACAGATGGGTGCCACCACACCTGGCTAATTTTTTTTTTTGTAGATATGGGGTCTCCCTATGTTACCCAGACTGATCTCAAACTATTGTGCTTAAGAGACCTTACCACCTCAGGCTCTCAAAATGCTGGGATTACAGGCATGAGCCACTACTCCCAGTCCACTTCTATAGATGGAGTTTTGCTCTTGTTGCCCAGGCTGGAGTGCAATGGCACAATCTCAGCTCGCTGCAACCTCTGCCTCCTAGGTTCAAGCAATTATCCTGTCTCAGCCTCCCAAGTAGCTGAGATTACAGGCATGCACCACCACTCCCAGCTAATTTTTTCGTATTTATAGTAAAGACAAGGTTTCACCATGTTGACCAGACTGGTCTCAAACTCCTGACCTAAGGTGATCCACTGCCTTGGCCTCCCAAAATGCTGGGATTAGAGGCATGAGCCACAGTGCCTAATCCACTTCTCTATTTTATAAGCAGAAAATATGAAGTATTGACAAATGTATGGAAAAATTGTAACACTTAAACATTGCTGTGGGATTATAAAATGATCCAGACTCTTTGGAAAACCATTTGGTAGCTACCCAGAAAGCTAAAAAAAAAGTTACTGTATGATCCAGCAATTCTATTCCTAGATGTATTCCCAAAAGGAATGAAAACATATGTTCACACAAAACTTGTACACAAATGTTCACAAGCAGTATTCTTTATAATGGCCAAAAAGCAGAAACAATCCAAATGTCTGACTGAATCATAAATAAAATGTGGTATCCACACAATAAAAATGACAAAAGGAATAAAGTGTTGATACATGCTACAACATGGATGAACCCTGAAAACATTATGCTAAGTGAAAGAAAACAGACATATAAGGGCCACATGTTGTATTAATCCATTATGAAATGTCCAGAAACACAAATCCATAAAGAAAGCAGATTAGTGATTGCCAGGGGCTGGAAGGAGAGGAGAATGGATAAGGACTGCTAATTTTTTAGGGGTGATAAATATTCTGAAATTAGATAGAAGTGATGTTTGCAGAACTTTGTGACTATACTAAAAATCACTGAATTGTACACTTAAGGTGTAAATTTTATACTATATGAATCACATCTCAGTTTTTAAAAAGTGAAAAAAAATACTGACATTACAGTCTGTATATATCTTTTTTTGTTTTTCAGAATTTTTTTTTATTCTACCTTAAGTTCTGGGGTACATGTGCAGATCATGCAGGATTGTTGCATAGGTACACACATGCCATGGTGGTTTGTTGGCGTCTCCAACCCCCTGTCACCTACATAGGGCATTTCTCCCAGTGTTATCCCTCCCCAACCTCCCCACCCCACATTGTCCCTCCCCAAGCCCCCACCCTCCAATATACCCCAAAGTGTGATGTTCCCCTCCCTGTGCTCATGTGTTCTCACTGTTCAACACTCACCTATGAGTTTCCCGAGAATATGCAGTGTTTGGTTTTCTGTTTTTGTGTCAGTTTGCTGAGGATGATGGTTTCCAGATTCATCCATGTCCCTACAAAGGACACGAACTCATCGTTTTTTATGGCTGCCTAGTATTCCATGGTGCCACATTTTCCTTGTCCAGTCTATCACTGATGGGCATTTGGGTTTGTTCCAGGTCTTTGCTATTGTATACAGTGCTGCAATGAACATATGTATGCACGTGTCTTTATAGTAGAACGATTTATAATCCTTTGGATATATACCCAGTAATGAGATTGCTGGGTCAAATGGAATTTCTATTTCTAGGTCCTTGAGAAATTGCCACACTGTCTTCCACAATGGTTGAACTAATTTACACTCCCACCAACAGTGTAAAAGGGTTCCTATTTCTCCACATCCTCACCAGCATCTGTTGTCTCCAGATTTTTTAATGATCGCCATTCTAACTGGCGTGAGATGGTATCTCAGTGTGGTTTTGATTTGCATTCCTCTAATGACCAATGATGAGTATTTTTTCATGTTTGTTGGCCTCATATATGTCTTCTTTTGAAAAGTGTCTGTTCATGTCCTTTGCCCACTTTTGAATGGGTTTGTTTGCTTCTTGTAAATCTGTTTTTGTTCTTTGTAGATTCTAGATATTAGCCCTTTGTCAGATGGGTAGATTGCAAAAATTTTTTCCCATTCTGTTGGTTGCCGGTTCACTCTAATGATTGTTTCTTTTGCTGTACAGAAGCTCTGGAGTTTAATTAGATCTCATTTGTCTATTTTGGCTTTTGTTGCCAATGCTTTTGGTGTTTTAGTCATGAAGTCCTTGCCTATGCTTGTGTCCTGAATGGTTTGCCTAGGTTTTCTTCTCGGGTTTTTATGGTGTTAGGTCGTATGTTTAAGTCTTTAATCCATCTGGAGTTAATTTTAGTGTAAGGTGTCAGGAAGGAGTCCAGTTTCTGTTTTCTGCACATGGCTAGCCAGTTATCCCAACACCATTTATTAAACAGAGAATCCTTTCCCCATTGCTTGTTTTTTTCAGGTTTGTCAAAGATCAGATGGTTATAGATGTGTGGCGTTGCCTCCAAGGCCTCTGTTCTGTTCCATTGGTCTATATCTCTGTTTTGGTACCAGTACCATGCTGTTTTGATTACTGTAGCCTTGCAGCATAGTTTGAAATCAGGCAGCGTGATGCCTCCAGCTTTGCTCTTTTTGCTTAGGATTGTCTTGGCTATGCGGGCTCTCTTTTGGTTCCATATGAAGTTTAAGGTGGTTTTTTCCAGTTCTGTGAAGAGGGACATAGGCAGCTTGATGGGGATAGCACTGAATCTATAAATTACTTTGAGCAATATGGCCATTTTCACAATATTGATTCTTCCATGAGCATGGAATGTTCTTCCATCTGTTTATAACCTCTCTTATTTCCTTGAGCAGTGGTTCATAGTTCTCCTTGAAGAGGTCCTTTACATCCTTTGTTAGCTGTATTCTTAGGTATTTTATTCTCTTTGTAGCAGTTGTGAATGGGAGTTCACTCTTGATTTGGTTCTCTTTTAGTGGGTTATTGGTATATAGGAATGCTTATGATTTCCGTACATTGATTTTGTATCCTGAGACTTTGCTGAAGTTGCTTAGCAGTTTCAGATTTTGGGCTGAGACAATGGGGTCTTCTAAATATACAATCATGTCATCTGCAAATAGAGACAATTTGATTTCCTCCTTTCCTAACTGAATATCATTTATTTCTTTTTCTTGCCTGATTTCTCTGGCTAGAACTTCCAATACTATATTGAGTAGGAGTGGTGAGAGAGGGCATCCTTGTCTAGCGCCTGATTTCAAAGGAAATGCTTCCAGTTTTTGCCCATTCAGAATGATATTGGCTGTGGGTTTGTCGTAAATAGCTTTTAGTATTGACCTGGTATCCTGCAGCCATGATAAATTCACTGAGTTTTAGGAGTTGTGTTTTTTTGTGTGAATTTTTAAAAAATAAATTATTTGGAATTTTCTATGTAGGCAATCATATTGTCTAAGAATAGAGACAACTTCTTTCTTTTCTTTCTATAAACCTTTTCTTCTTATTTCTTGTCTGGCTGTGCTGGTTTGAAATCTAGCAGCACGTTTATTTTTAATTTGCTTATTATACTTTAAGTTCTGGGATACACGTGAAGAACATGCAGGTTTGTTGCATAGGTATACACGTGCCATGGTAGTTTGCTGTACCCATCAACCCAACATCTACATTAGGTATTTCTCCTAATGCTATCCCTCCCCTTGTCCCTCATTCCCCAGTAGGCCCCTGTGTGTGATGCTCCTCTCCCTGTGCCCGTATCTTCTTATTTTTCAACTCCCACTTATGAGTGAGAGCATGCGGTGTTTGGTTTTCTGTTCCTGTGTTAGTTTGCTGAGAATGATGGTTTCCAGCTTCATCCATGTCCTTGCAAAGGAAATGTACTCGTATTCTTTTTTATGGCTACATACTATTCCATGGTGTATATGTGCCACATTTTCTTTATCCAGTCTATCACCGATGGGCATTTGGGTTGGTTCCAAGTCCTTGCCATTGTGAATAGTGCTGCAATAAACATATGTGTGCATGTGTCTTTATAGCAGAATGATTTCTAGTGTTTTTAAAATTGCATTTTAGGTTTTGGGGTACATGTGGAGAACATGTAAGATTGTTGCATAGGTACCTACATGTCCCTACAAAGAACACGAACTCATCGTTTTTTTATGGCGGCACAGTATTCCATGGTGTATATGTGCCACATTTTCCCTGTCCAGTCTATCATCAATGGGCATTTGGGATGGTTCCAAGTCTTTGCTATTGTAAACAGTGCTGCAATGAACATTCGTGTGCATGTGTCCTTATTATAGAATGATTTATAATCCTTTGGATATATACCCAGTAATGGGATTGCTGGGTCAAATGGAATTTCTATTTCTAGGTCCTTGAGGAGTTGCTTTTTGTTTTGTTTTGTTTTCCGAGACAGTGTCTCGCTCTGTCACCCAGGCTGGAGTGCAGTGGTGCAATCGCAGCTCACTGTAACCTCCACCTTCCAGGTTCAAGTGATTCTCCTGCCTCAGCCTCCTGAGTAGCTGAGATTACAGGTGAGCACCATCACGCCCAGCTAATTTTTGTATTTTTAGTAGAGACTGGTCGTGAACTCCTGACCTCGTGATCCACCCACCTTGGCCTCCCAAAATGCTGGGATTACAGGCGTAAGCCACTGCGCCCAGCTTATAGTAGAATGATTTCTAATCCTTTGGGTATATACCCAGTAATGGGATTGCTGCGGCAAATGGTATTTCTAGATCTAGATCATCAAGGAATCACCACCCTGTCTTCCACAATGGCTGAACTAATTTATACTCCCACCAACAGTGTAAAAGTGTTCCTATTTCTTCACATCCTCTCCAGCATCTGTTCTTACCTGACTTTTTAATGATCACGATTCTAACTGGCATGAGATGGTATCTCATTTGGTTTTGATTTACATTTCTCTAATGATCAGTGATGAGTTTTTCATATGTTTGTTGGCCACATAAATGTCTTCTTTTGAAAAGTGTCTATTCATATTCTTCGCCCACCTTTTGATGGGATTGCTTTTTTTCTTGTAAATTTGTTTAAGTTTCTTGTAGATTCTGGATAGTAGCCCTTTGTCAGATGGATAGATTGCAATTTTTCTCCTATTCTGTAGGTTGCCAGTTCATTCTGATGATAGTTTCTAAATATATATGCAGCCAATACAGGAGCACCCAGATTCATAAAGCAAGTTCTGAGAGACTTACAAAGAGATTTAGGCTCCAACACAATAATAGTGGGAGACTTTAACACCCCACTGTCAATATTAGACAGATCAATGAGACAGAAAAATAATAATGATACTCAGGACTTGAACTCAGCTCTGGATCAAGTGGATCTAATAGGTATCTACAGAACTCTCCACCCTAAATCAACGGAATATACATTCTTCTCAGCACCACACAGCACTTATTCTAAAATTGACCACATAATTGGAAGTAAAACATTCCTCAGCAAATGTATAAAAAAACAGAAATCATAATAAACAGTTTCTTAGACCGCTGCAATCAAATTAGAACTCAGGATTAAGAGACTGACTCAAAACCACACAACTACAAAAAAGCTGAACAACCTGCTCATGAGTGACTACTGGGTAAGTAACAAAATTAAGGCAGAAATAAATAAGTTCCTTGAAACCAATGACAACAAAGACACAACATACCAGAATCTCTGGTACACAACTAAAGCAGTGTTTAGAGGGAAATTTACAGCACTAACTGCCCACAGGAGGAAGCAGGAAAGATCTAAAATTGACACCCTAATATTACAATTAAAAGAACTAGAGAAGCAAGAGCAAACAAACTCAAAAGCTTGCAGAAGACATGAAATGACTAAGATCAGAGCAGAACTGAAGGAAATAGAGCCACAAAAAATCCTTAAAAAAATCAGTGAATCCAGGAGCTGGTTTATTGAAAAGATTAACAAAATAGACCGCTATCCAGACTAATAAAGAAGAAAAGACAGAAGAATCAATTAGACACAATAAAAAATGATAAAGAGGATATCACCACGATCCCAAAGAAATACAAACTACCATCAGAGAATACTGTAAATACCTCTATGCAAACAAACTAGAAAACCTAGAAGAAATGGACAAATTCCTAGACACATACACCCGCCCAAGATTAAACCAGAAAGAAGTCGAATCCCAAAACAGACCAATAACAAGTTCTAAAATTGAGGCAGTAATTAATAGCCTACCAACCAAAATAAGCCTAGGAGCTCACAGATTCACAGCTGAATTCTACCAGAGGTACAAAGAGGAGCTGGTACCATTCCATTTAAAACTGTTCCAAACAATAGAAAAAGAGGGACTCCTCCCTAACTCATTTTATGAGGCTGGCATCATCCTGATACCAAAAGTTGGCAGAGACACAAAACAAAAAGAGAAAATTTCAGGCCAATATTACTGATGAACGTCAATGTGAAAATCCTCAATAAAATAGCAGGATGTTAAATTAGAAGTGACAGGAATTGAGACTCTTGTCTTTTTCCTGATTTTACAAGGAAAACATTCAGTCTCTCATCATTAGGCATAAACTTAGATGCAGGTTTTTTACACATGCTTTTATAGCTGGGTTAAAGAAGTGGCCTTCTAGTCCTAGTTTGCTAAGCATTAAAAAAAATATGAATAGGTATTACATTCTGTCAAATGCTTTTCCTGTATCTACTCAGATAGTCATCTGGTTTTTCTTCTTTAGTCTGATAATACAGGGAATCACACTGATTTTCAAATATTGAACCAGCCTTGTATTCCTGGAATGAACCCTACCTGTTCATAACATATGATCCTACTGATAGATTTCATTTGCTTATTAGCTTATTTTGTTAAGAATTTTTACATCTATGTTAATGAGGGACATTAGCCTGTAGTTTTTCTTCAAATGTTTGTCTGGATTTTCTATTAGAGCGATTTCAGCCTCATAAACACGGTTGAGTAGTCCTTCCTCTTCTATTTTCTATAAGCAATTGTGTGGAATTGGAATCATTTCTTCTTGTGAGTTTGACATCTTTCAAAGGAATAGTTCCTTTCATCTCAGTTGTCAAATGCATAAGTTGTTTATAGTAACACCTTATTCTCCTTTTAAGGTCTTTAGGTCAGTAGTGATATCCTGATGAATACTGGTAATTTTAGTCTTCTCCTTTTTATTCGTCATCTGCCTAACTAGAAATTTATCAATTTGCTCCTTTTCAAAGAACTTTAGGTTTGATTTTTCCCTATTGTTTTGTTGTTTACATGAATTTCTGTCTTATTTCCTACTTTGTTTGCTTTTGAGTTTGCTCTTTCATTTCTATTTTCTTAGACTCTTAGGGCAGAAATCTGGCTACAGTGTAGCTCAGCTGGGTCCTCTGCATACAGTCTCACAAGGCCAGAAGTCACGGTGTTAACACAGCTGAATTCCTTTCTAGTCTTCGGGGATTAGTCGGCTTTCAAGTTCATTCAGAAGATTAGCTGAATTCAATTCCTTGTGGTTAAAGGACTGAGGCTTTCATTCCCCTGCTGACTGTTAAGGAGGAACGGCTCACCTCCTCAAGGCCAACTGCATGCCATATCATGTTACCACCTCCATCTTCAAATCAGAAACTGCACATTGAGTTCTTCTCAAGCTTTGAATCTTTCTGACTTCTGCTCCATGTCTTCTCATTCCAGCTAAAGAAAATTATTTGCTTTTAAGGGCTCACATAATTAGATTGGGCCCATCTAGATAATTCAAGATCGTCTCAATATCTTAAGGTCCATCCATACCTTAATTAAAGCTGCAAAGTCATGTCATGTCTGCTATGTTTAACATAAAAAATTCATAGGTTCCAGGAATTAGAGTACAGATATCTTTGGGGCCAGTCTGGATACCATGCAGACTCAGAAATTGAGTCCACTAGAGAATTATTTCTATTTGTATATTTTCGGTTCTAAGTATTCCATTTTTATACAATTTCTATTTCTTTGCTGAGAACTTCCAACATTCTATTTATATTCTTTCACAAATTCAACATCTAGGTCATCTTGGGGTTGACAACTGTTGTCTTTTATAAATTGTTGAGATTTTAGTAATTTTTCTGTGCTAATTTTGAGTTATATCCTGAGCAGTTTGAATATTATGTTATAAACTCTGGATCCTCTTAAAATTTTCCAGAGAATGCTGATATTTTTGTTTATTTCAGCAGGCAAGCAATCCAGTTAGGTTCAAGGCACATAATCCAGCCCTCCTTCTGGGGTTCCAGTGTTAGTTCAGTTTTAAAGTCTTTGCAGAGCTATCACATGAACACACACCACAGGGGGCAAATCTGAAACCTGAATGATTGTAGGTCAGTTCTCAAAGCCTCTGATATGCAGGCAGTTCCTGCATGTGCAGATAGAAATAAGTCAGGGACATCAAATATAACTTTAGGAAGATGACCTTGAGCTCCCTAACCCCTATAACTTCCCCTATAATCTCCAACAACCAGGGGTCCCTTCTCATTGTACTGGGGCTAAGAGTCTAGGGTATCAGCCTCTGCATACTACCATGCACTTCCCACAACTGGGCCTGCTTCTGGACAAAAAGCATTTTTTCCTATTTTTTAATTGGTTATTTGTCATAATATTGTTGCACTGTAAGAGTTCTTAATATATTCTTGGTACAACTCTTTTCTCAAGTATATATTTTTTCATATGTGTATCTGCTTGTGGCCTGCCTTTTAATTTTCTAATATATTTAAAAGAGCAAAATATTTTAATTTTTTAAAGAAGTGTCTTATTTTGGACTAATTTGAGACTTATAAAAATGTTATGAAATAGTACAGTTTTCTTATATCCCTCATCGCACTTCATTATAATATAAACATTTTACATAACCATGTTATAGTCATCAGGAAGAGGAAGGAAATTAACATTAGTAAAATGTCATTAGCTAAACTAAAAACCTTATTCAAAATTCACCATTTTTTCTACTAATGTCTCTTTTCTGTTCCAAGATCCTATCCAGGATCCCATGCAGCATTTTAACTGTTATTCCCCCTCAGCAACTTCCAGTCTCTGTAACACTTCCTTAGACTTTCCTTTCCTTTCATAGCCTGGAAACTTTTGAAGAGTACTAACCAGTTATTTCAGAGAATGTCTCCAAATTTTGATTTGTCATGTTTTCTCATGATTAAAGTGAGGTTATGCATTTTGGGCAAAAATATCACAAAAATTACATCTGTCCTTCTTTGTACATCATATCAGAAGGTTTAGGGTGTCAATATCTATTATTACTGATGATGTTTGCCTCAATCCCTTGGTTAAACAGTACATGCCACTGTAAAGTTACTATGAAGCTTTTCTTTGTAGTCACTAAGTATGCTAGAGGAGATACTGTGAGACTGCAAATCCTCTCTCTCTCTTCAAATTTTCACCCACTAATTTTAGCATCTATTGGCAGATTCTGTCTGTAACGTTTACTACTATAATATTTCCATAATGTGATTGTCTTTTTTTTTTTTTTTTTTTTTTGACAGAGTTTTGCTTTGTCATCCAGGCTGGAGTGCAATGGTGCAATCTTGGCTCACTGCAACCTCTGCTTCCAAGGTTCAAGTGATTCTCCTGCCTCAGCCTCCCAAGTAGCTGGGATTACAGGCACCTGCCACCATGCCTGGCTATTTTTTGTATTTTTAGTAGAGACAGGGTTTCACCATATTGGTCAGGCTGGTCTCAAATTCCTGATCTAAGGTGATGTATCTGCCTTGGCCTCCCAAAGTGCTGGGATTACAGGTGTGAGACACCATGCCTGGCCCATAATACGATTCTCTTTTCTCCCTCTTTTCTTCAACAATTATTAACTAGAATTCTACTACAAGGAAGTTATCTTTTCTCCCCTATTTATTTAACCCATCATCTATTTATATCAGCTCAAACTCATGAATATTTTCTTTCAAAAGTTAGCAAACTTTTTCTGTAAAGGGCCAGAGGGTAAATGTTTTGTGCTCTGTGGGCCATATAGTTTCTATCACAACTACTCAACTGGGCTGTTACAACACTAAATCAGCCACGGATAATATGTAAACCATGCATTCCCATTGGGAGCAGTATCATCTCCAAAAGGGAAAAAATTCGTTCTTAAATGCATAGAGGTTTGATTGCATAAAGCACAGAAATAAATTCAACACAGGAACTGATACACAGCGTATCTGTAGTACTAAAATTTTGTGGTGGGTACTAAAATTTTCACATCTCATGTTGAAATGTAATCCACAATGCTGGAGGTGGTGCCTGGTAGGAGGTGATTGGATCATGGGGGTAGTTTCTCAAGAATGGTTTACACCATCCTCTCAGTGCTGTTCTCATGAGACCTCCCTACCCCGCTTCCTTCTCCTCTCGCCATGTGAAGTGCCTTGCTTCTCCGTTGCCTTCTGCCATGATTGGAAGCTTCCTGAGGCCTCCCCAGAAGCAGAAACTGCTATCCTTCCTATATAGCCTGGAGAACTGTGAGCCAGCTAAACCTGTTTTCTTATAAATTACCCAGTCTCAGGTATTTCTTTATAGCAGTGTGAGAATGGACTAATACAGGTGTTTAGGAGAAAGAAAATACCTAAGAGAGCTCTTTAGGGGGCAGTAATAAAAATGCAGTTGTAAAATCCTGAGGTAAATAGTCATATCCGCATTCCAATAAAACCTTACTTACAAAAATAGGTGGCAAGCCAGATTAGCCTATGTAGTCTGTTGTTTGTTGACCTGTTTTATTCTAGGGGTTACAATTCAATACCATTATTCTGTATTTTGTAACTCAAATTGTTCCATCATTGGCCTTCAGACAATCTTAGAGTCAGCTTCCATATTCTTTTAATAAGCTATCATCTCTTTTTGAGATGATACCACAAAATATTCCAGTATTTTTTCTGCCTAACCCTATAATCAAATACTTCTCTAGGAAGCCCTAGTTCCTCTTATTGAACACTTGTGTTTAGAGAACAAGATCAGGATGCTAGAAGTGATCATTGTTACTGGAAGATTAGCGCTCGCTTCTGGGCTGTCTTAGCAGACAGAACCAGGAAATTTACTTATGTATACTAACTCATGCATACATTCTATATAGTCTGTATACATAGATACATTCTGTATCTAAGTATTTAAAAATCATGAATTCCTATCAACACTTCAGATTCTAATCCGAAACCACAGGGTTCATCTAAGACTTCTCCCTTTATTTATAACTTCTTCCTCTAAGAGTGAGAAACTAGGCTCTCATAATCTATGGTTTATTTACTTACTGTAGTATATAAAAAGACATTTCAAAATTGGCAGCCCTGTGGAGAACAATTTTACTAACTAGATTATAGCATTAATTGCAGTGGGGTTTTTTTTGTCTTTATCCTTACAGTTAAGATACTGTTTTTCAGTTATTTAGGTTCATTGTTCGCTACAAAGCTCAGCAGCAGAGTAGAGGACAGAGCTTGTGAAATGGCAGCTGAAATTTGTTTTTCTCTTTTTACTACAGTCACTTTGCAGTTTTGGTATTCTCTGCTTAAGTAATGCTGGGGCTATGGTTTGTACAAAAAGTCTATGGAAGAGATTTTGGGAGGTTACTAACTACATACTTGCCATTGTTTTCAGTTACCCAGAGGTCTGATAAATTATTTTAATGAGGTTCAATTTATAATTTTACTTTTTAAAATTCACGCTTTTTGTGTTCTATTTTGCTTTTTCTAAGAATTTTATAATTTTACCTCTCACATTTTCAATTTTACATATGGTGAGGTATATGCTGGGGTTCATTTTTTCCCCATAATAGACATTCAGTTGTTTTCACATCATTTGTTGACAAGAGATCATTCAGTACAGAGAAAAAATGCTGATGTACGTTAAGATGAGAACATTTCTGAAAGAGGGAAAAAAGAGTGGGATCTAGTGCACAAGCGGAAGGATTAATATTGGATAAGAGCTGAATGTATTGCTGTTGGAGAGTTGGAATCTAAAGATTCTCTTCTGATTGGTCCAATTTTCCTAATGAGAATGAATGCATGAGTGTTGTTCAGGTATTCTTCAGGTCAACAATATCTTACAGTTAAGTTTTATCCACATAATGCCTAGTATATTGCTGAACATATAGTGAAACTCAACATTATGGATTAATTTGGGAGAAAAATGACAAATGCAATCATCTGAAGGTATATTCCTATTCTAAAACATTTAACAAGATTATTACCCATCCATATGGTGACACTATCATCTACTATCATCTGAAATACATGGAAAGAATGAATTTTTTTAAAGTTCTTCCTATTAATATTGCTGAGTAATGGACATTAATTAGGTACAAGCACTGTCATCAAATCCCACAATTACATATTAAATTGCTTTAAGTATTTAATCACTAAATTTATCGTAACTATAAGGAAATAACATGTTAAACAAAGTGAGCTATCATCTTCTTCATAGATCTCCCTTCTTCCATGCAAATATATTAATGTTCCTTTAAATTTATCTCACACATCTCAAATGAGCACTGTACACTATTAGACAACTCTATTAAACACTTAGCTGATAAATGTGCATCCCTCTCTCAATCTCCAAACTCCCACATGACAATTCTCTACTATCAATCTCTGCCTTGCAACAGATAAGCCTGTCTTGTATTTAATGAATAATACAGATGGAATTAAAGAAGATACTTCATTCCCATGAAATTAACTAATCTAAATGCAACTGTACAGGCAGACTGACTTCCCTTTTGTAAAATATAAGAAATGTCTATACTCCTTGAACAGTCAGCTTGTGTTCTAGGTCCCATTCTCCTTAGTTTCAAGTACTTTACTCCTAGAACTATGCTTTCTGCAATTATTGCTTCCTCATTACTGAGTCATTCCTATTACCATGTAAATATGCCCATTAAAAAAGAATTCCCTTGACCCATTACCCATCATCCCATTTCTCTGCTCCTCATTCAAAGCAAAATTTCTCAAAAGAGGTGTCTCATCTTTTTCACTCCCTTTGTCTCAACATACTTCAAGTTGGGTTTCATCTCCTTCACTGAAACAGTTTTTTCAAGGTTATATAACATTGTCAAATCCAATGATAAACCATATGTCCTTATGCCCTCCACTTTTCAGGAGTATTTGATATAAATGACCACTTTTTTTTGAAAGACTTTCCTCTCTAGTCTTCCCCAACTCCATAGTTTATCAGCCCTTCCTTTTGGTAGGTACTATCTCCCTGCATCCCACCTCTGAATGTTAAAGTGTATGAGGGCTTTGTCTTGGCTGTCTTCCCTTCCTTTCCCAGGTGATTTAATCCAATCCCACAGCTTTAAATGCATATAGATGGTGATAACTCCCAAACCTGTATCTCTAGGTCAGAGCAATGGATACACTCCTCAAATTTCATATATTCTAAAGACAATCTGATTTCCCCTTATCGTCCCAATCTGCTCCTCCTTGCCTTAGTAAATGGTATCACTGTTCATTCAGTTGCTCAGACCAAGAAGCTAAATTTCATCCTCACTACTTATCTTTTCCTCATTCATCTCATGCATTCTATTAGCCTGTCCTACTGGCTCTGTCATCACCGTCATTTCTGCTACAAAATTAATCTGAGCCAGCATTCCTCTTACAACAGAACTATTTCAGTAGCCTTCTGACTACCCACCATTATTCCTCTATTGCTTCCCTTTAGAGCTTTCTCAGCATAGCCAGAGCGATCTTTTAAAAATACATAAATCACCAGGCAAGGTAGCTCACACCAGTAATCCCAATAATTTGGGAGACTGAGGCGGGTGGATGACAAGGTCAGGAGATCAAGACCATCCTGGTCAACATGGTGAAACCTCATCTACTAAAAATACAAAAATTAGCCAGGCATGGTAGACGTGCCTGTAATCCCAGCTACTCAGGAGGCTGAGGCAGGGGAACTGTTTGAACCAGAGAGTCGGAGGTTGCAGTGAGCTGAGATCGCACGACTGCACTCCAGCCTGGCCACAGAGCGAGACTTGTCTCAAAAAAATAAAAAAAAAAAAACATAAATCTGATCTCATCATTTACCTTACTAAAACCCAACAGCTTCCTACTGAATTAGAATGAAACATGAATTATCTAAGATGGCACTTTCAAGCCTTTGTAAGGTATGCCCTCTGCTGGGCATGGTGGCTCATGCCTGTAACAGCACTTTGGGAGGCCAAAGTGGGTGGATCACGAGGTCAGGAGTTTGAGACCAGCCTGGCCCACATGGTGAAACCCGTCTCTACTAAAGATACAAAAAATTAGCCAGGCATGGTGGGTGTGTCTGTAATCCCAGCTACTCGGGAGGCTGGGGCAGGAGAATCGCTTGAACCTGGGAGGTGGAGGCTGCAGTGAGCTGAGATTACGCCATTGCACTCCAGCTTGGGCGACAGGGCAAGAGTCTGTCTCAAAAAGAAAGGTATGCTCTCACCTACTTCACAAACCTTGACTTGTACTATTTTTCTTGTTCACTACACTTCAGCCACATTGGCCTTTCCATCGCTTAAAATGGTCAAGCTCGCTGTGCTATCAAAGTCTTTGTCTAGGATAACTGCCCAAATATTTGCTGCATTCATATTATTCATGCTTTGGGGCAAATGTAACTTGCTCAGAGCAGCTTTCCCTAACTACCCCTAGTCATCTCACCATATACTGTTCCTTACTCTAATTATTTCATGTTTCCCCTCATGCTTACTCCTTCAGAGGTATCTGCATGCCAGTGTTAAAAGGTGGACACTATGTTTCACTTGATCGTTTAACAATCCAAACTGCCTTTAAATTCAGCCAAATTCATTGCAGCTACTCCATGAGTCTGCTGAAATCATCACCTGAGGCACTGGGTCACAGTATACCTCACTTGATATTATCCACGATGCACATAATTATGACCTTCCGGATACCCTGTGAGTGAATATTTTTCTGGACTGACGATGCAGGATATATGTCTTTTAATGTTTTCAGCTCATGATGATACTGAGCAGATCCACCAATAGAAAACAAAAACTTTGCTTGGTAATAAATCTCCGAACAGGAAATATCCAGCATGCGAGGGCTTTAGGCAAGAAGCCCAAAATATTTAAGGGAGTCCCAGAACTTACCCACGTTATTATATAATGCATAATAGTAAATGAATGGATTTGGCTAGGTCCTGAGTTTTTTTCAGGTTGACTCCTAGCCCAGCAGCTGAACATGCATTACTATTAAGTCCAGAGCAGTGGTTTTCAACCCTGCCTGCATATTACAATCATTTGGGAAGCTTAAAAATTAAAAATGGAAGCAAACAACAAACGATACCTGGACCTCATTCTAAACAAATTAAATCAAAATTTATTTGGGTAAGTCTTGGCCATTGGTGGTTTTATTTTGTTTTCTTTAACTTTCTATTAAGCAACCAGGGTTGAGAATCAGGAATCCAGAGCAGTGTTCTCAACCTTTAGACTATATTAACATCACCTGGAGATTATAAAAACTGATTACTGGGACCGGGCATGGTGGTTCACCCCTGTAATCCTAGCGCTTTGGGGGGCTAAAGCAGGTGGATCACCAGAGGTCAGGAGTTCAAGACCAGCCTAGCCAACATGGCAAAGCCCTGTCTCCACTAAAAATACAAAAATTAGCCAGGCGTGGTGGCAGGCACCTGTAGTCCCAACTACTCAGGGGGCTGAGGCAAGAGAATCACTTAAACCCAGGAGGCAGAGGTTGCAGTCAGCAGAGATCGTGCCACTGCACTCTAGCCTGGGTGACAAGAGCAAAACGAAAAAAGAAAAGAAAAAAAAGAAAGAAAAGAAAGAAAGAAGGAAAGAAAAGAAAGAACAGAACAACAGAATGAACTCAACTGATTATTGGGCTCCATACCTAGAGTTTCTAATTTGGTAGGTCTGGAGTGAGCCCAGAGAACTCTTATTTTTTAAATAACTTTTCAGGTGATGCTAATATTGCGAGTCTGAAGACCACACTTTTCAGAAGAAAGAATCTAGGGCTGCCAACTATGTGTCATTTTTTAAATAACCAAGTAAAGTAAAAACTGCTGGAACAAAACTTTTAAAAAAAAATGTTATGAGTATATATTATGTATTGGAACAAACCTTGAAAGAGGCTAGTTTTGTGTACCAATAATGACATGACTCATTTTGTCATCTTCTTCCTGCTCTCCCTTTTCCCCTGGGCATACACAGTCTTTCGGGGAGTCTTATGGTTACAATATAATTATGGCAAAACAGAGCTAATGCTTTCACTAAGGTGAAGCGGTCCTCATCTTATTTGACACAGCTGATTACTCCTTTCTCCCTGAAATACTCTCTTCACTTGACTTCCATGATCCTACACTCTTGGTTTTCCTCATGTTTCTCTGGCCACAGTTTTGTCAGTTCTTCATTTCCCTTACATTAAAATGTCGGAGCGCCACAAGAATCCGTTTTTTAGATCCTTTATCTAAACTACTTCAGTGGTATCATCCAGGTTCATGGCTTTAAATACTGTCTATATGCTGTTAACATTCAAATTTATACCAGCCCAGATTGTTCCCTGAATTATAGACGTGTATGTTCAACTGCCTAATTCAAAACCCCACTTGGTTTTCTATTAGATAATCTGAAACAGAATACTTCTAAAACAGAGTTTCTTAAAGTCATGAGGCCCCTGTTTCAGGCCCTAAGTCCCAGATGACATTTCTATTCCCTGGTACAAAAGGGAACCCACTGCCTTGAAGGGAAGGATTTAGTCCTGGCAGCATTAACCACCTGCTAACCAAAGAGTCCTTGGACCCTGAATAACCAGGAGCAATACCCAGGTACTATGTCAAGCGCCTTGAGTGAGCCTGAGGCTTGTTGGCTTCAGGTAGGATACAGCACATTACCAGCTGTGGTGGCCATGGGTGAAACTCCTTTTGCTTGAGAAAAGCAGAGAGAAAAGTAAAGAAAACTTGTCTTGTACCTTAGGTACCAGCATGGTCATAGAATTGGGTAGATCACCAAGTGGTCTCTTGAGGTCCCAATATTTCATGACCTGACTCTTGGATGGCATTTCTGGATCTGCCCTGGGCCAGAAGGGAGTCCACTGCCCTGAAAAGTGAATCCCAGACCAGGCAGCATTCACCACAAGCTGACTTATGAGGCCTTGGGCCTTAAGGGAACACTGGCAGTAGTCTGGCAGTACTCTTCATGGCCTGTGGTGGCACGCAGTGGCTGTAGAGTGGGGCTCCTCTGTCTTTGGAGAGAAGAGTGGGAAGGACTGTATCTTGTGGTTTGAGTGCCAGCTCTGCCACAGTACAATAGAACACCAGATAGACTTTTAAGGTTTTTGACTCTAGTCCCTGACTCATGGATGGTACCTTTAAACCCACCCAAGCCTAGGAGAACTCACAGTCCTGAAGGGAAGGACACAGGCCTGGCTGGTTTTGCCACCTGCTGATTGTAGAACCCAAAGGTTCTACAATCCTTGAGCAAACATAGGCAGTAATCAGGGACTGAATACAGCAAGCCTTGAACAAGACACAATGCTGTACTGTCTTCAGGTCTGACGAAGTGCCATCATAGTGAAGGTGGCCACAGGGGTGATTATGTCATTCCACCCCCAGCTTTAGATGGTTCAGAACAGAGTGAGGGAGAGAGACTCCATTTGTTTGGGAGACAGTAAGAGAAACAAATAAGAGTGTGCTTGGTAATCCAGAGAATTCTCCTGAATCTTGCCCAAGACCATCAAGGTTTCACCTCTATGAGTCTGCAAGAACTACAGCACTACTGGGTTTGGGGTGCCCCATAAAGCAGATATAGCTCAGCTCACAACACCCAAGTTCTTTCAAACATCTAGAAAGCCTTCACAAGAAGGACAGGTACAAACAAGCCCAGACAGTGAAGACAACAATAAATATCTAACTCTTTAATGCCCAGACACCAAAGAACATCTACCAGCATCAACACTAGCCAAGAAAACATGACCCCACCAAAGAACTAAATAAGCTACCGGGGACCAATCCTGGAGAAACAGAGATATGTGACCTTTCAGACAGAGACTTCGAAATATAGCTGTGTTGAAGAAACTCAAAGAAATTGAAGATAACACAGGGAAGGAAATCAGAATTCTGTCAGATAAATTTAACAGAAACAGAAATAATTTACAAGAACCAAGCAGAAATCCTGGAGTTGAAAAAATACAACTGGCATACTGAATAATTCATCCAAGTCTTTTAATATCAGAATTGATCAAGCAGAAGAAAGACTTAGTGGGCTTAAAGACAGGTTATTTTAGTCAGAGAAGACAAAACAAAAAATAAAAAACAATGAGGTGGGTCAGGCATGGTGGCTAACACCTATAATCCCAGCACTTGGGAGGTCGAGGCAGGTGAACTGCTTAAGCCCAGTAGTTCAAGACCAGCATGACAACATGGCAAGACCCTGTCTCCAATGAAGCACCCCTACAGAATCTAGAAAATAGTCTCAAAAGGGCAAATATAAGAGTTACTGGCCTTAAAGAGGAAGTAGAGAAAGAGATAGGAGTAGAAAATTTATTCAAAATAACAACAGAGAAAGGTATTCCCAAAACTAGAGAAAGATATCAATATCCAAGTACAAGAAGGATAAGAACACCAAGCAGATTTTGCCCAAAGAAGACTACCTTAAGGCATTTAATAGTTGAACTCCCAAAGATCAAGGACAAAGAAAGGGTCCTAAAAGAAGCAAGAGAAAAGAAACAACACACAATGGAGCTCCAATACATCTGGCAGCAGACTTTTCAGTGAAAACTTTACAGGGCTGGAGAGAGTGGCATAACATATTTAAAGCTCTGAAGTAAAAAAAAAAAAAAAAAAATTACCCTACTTTAGTATATCTGGTGAAATTATCCTTCAACATGGTGAGCAATAAGTAATCATAAGTGAGTTTTGAAGATACAAAACTCACTGGTAATTGTAAGTACACAGAAAAACACAGAATGTTATAACACTGCAACTGTGGTGTGTAAACTAGTCTTATACTAAGTAGAAAGACAAATGAACCAATAAAAATAACTACAACCTTTTAAAGACATAGGCAATATAATAAGCTATAAATAGAAATAACAAAGTTAAAAAGCAGGAGGATGGGCTGGACACAGCGGCTCATGCCCATAATCCTGGCACTTTGGGAGCTGAGGCAGGCAGATTGCTTTAGCCCAGGAGTTCAAGACCAGCCTGGGCAACATGCAAAATTCATCTCTACAAAAAATACAAAAATTAGCTGGACATGGTGGCACACATCTGTAGTCCCAGCTACTAAGGAGGCTGAGGTGGTAGGATCACCTGAGTCTGGGAAGTCAAGACTGCAGTGAGTCAAGATTGTGCCACTGTACTCCTGCCTGGAAAAAACAGTAAGATCCTGTCTCAACAAATAAAACAAATTTTATAAAATAAGGAGATGAAGTTAAAGCATAGGTTTAGTTTTCTTATTGTTTATACGAACAGTGTTAAGTTGTTATCAGCTTAAAACAGCGGATTATAAAATAGTACTTGCAAGTCTCATGGTAATCTCAAACAACAAGACATAAAATGGATACACAAAAAATAAAAAGCAGTAAACTAAATCATGTCACCAGAGAACATCACCTTGACTAAAAAAAGACCTGAAGGAAAGAAGAAATAAACGGCCATGAAACAACAAGAAAAAAAAATGGCAAAAGTTCTTACTTATCGATAACAATAAAGATTTGTTTAATATTATATGGATTCCTGCAAGTTTGGTGCTCTCTTCAGTTATACGCGAGTTGAAAACTTCAATTTTGAGTGTATGACTTTTCTTAGGAGCCATGTGGTTTACCATTTAGGTATATATTTACATTGACAATTCTGGTATTTTCTCTTTCTGGACATAGAACTGTGGAAGGTTAAGTGGTAAGTTAAATATTTCAGGGATCAATAATGCAGTTTATCAAAGATATTTGGGTTTTCTCCCTTTTAAGCATATAATATGATTTCATTTTGGGGTTTGTGTTTGGCTGGAACAATGTTACTAGTTTTGGGGGTTTCTTTCAAATGAATTAGGAGCCTATGTGATGAAGGTTACTTCCAAGCTAAAGCATTTAGATTGCAGATTATATATGTGAGAATTTTTAGAGCTCTCTTTTCTTCTGGCATAAGCAATCATCAATATTTAAGGTGATCACTGCTCCATTAGTCTGTGTTCAAGAGTTAACCACAAAGAACAGAATCCTTAGGGAAACGTATTAATAACAGGTATTAATTGAACCTGATCCTGCCTTCTGCCACTGGTAAGTTATATGATCTGTGGCTAATTACCTAATGTCCAATAGTGTCATCGGTTTATATAAGAAAGGCTAAAGGGGGATAATGGCACATCTTTCCTTTTATTTACCTCATTCTCAAGAAAATAAGTTGGTTCTCTGTCATCTTCAGAAGGTGACCAATTTACCTTGAACTTGAATTGACTGCAATTCTTACCCTAATTAAAAAGCACAAATTGTCCCATGTAGAAGTCCCTTGAGATTGGCTCCTTGGAACTTTGTGTATCACCCTACTAGTCTTTTAAATGTCCTGTGCTCTCTGATGTCAAGAATCAGTTGTTTCTCCGTGAATCCTTAGTTTTTCTCTTGAGGAATGAATTTTAAGACCAGAGTCTGGACTTGCTATCTATACTGGCTTTGTCACATTTTTGTAAACTTTCAGTGGCTGGAACTAGGTAAAAAAAAAAAAAAATGCATATATGGTACATCGTGAGTTCATATGGACATTTCCAATTCAAATTCAGAACTACAAAATCTGTACTTCTATGTTGCTGTGAGGAAATAATTCTCCATGGATTTCTCATGTTTATGAATTTTTTTTTTTTTCAGATGGAGTTTTGCTCTGTTGCCTAGGATGGAGTGCAGTGTTGTGATCTCAGCTCACTGGAACCTCCACCTCCAAGGTTCAAGTGATTCTCCTGCCTCAGCCTTTCGAGTAACTGGGATTACAGGCACACGCCACCACGCCTGGCTAATTTTTGTATTTTTAGTACAATGGGTTCTACCATTTTGGCCAGGCTGGTCATGAACTCTTGACCTCTAGTGATCCACCGGCTTCAGCCTCCCAAAGTGCTGGGATTACATGCATGAGTCACCACACCCAGCCCGTGTTTCTGAAAATTTTGAATGCAGAGGTATTGACTATCTTTGTTCTAGACTATTTTTTGAGGGATATTTGTATATCAAACAGACTTGAAAAACAAAGATAATATCCCTGGCTGGACAAAGCGTATATTTGTTTACTGTTCAGTATAAAAAATGTATCTCTCTCCAGAGAGAATGACACTATATCAGTCCGGGTCCTGCAGAGAAACAATACAGAGTATATATAAAGGGATTTATTTCAAGGAATTGGCTAACATGATTGTGGGGACTGACAGGTCTAAAATCCATAGGGCAGAGCAGCAGTACACTAGAAACTCAGGCAGGAGTTGATGCTGCAATCTTGAAGCAGAATTTCTCCTCCAGTTTTCATCTTAAGTTCTTCCACTGATTGAGTGGGCCCCTCCCCTTTTTTGAGATGGAGTCTCACTCTGTCACCAGGCTTGGAGTGCAATGGCATGATCTCAGCTCACTCTAACCTCTGCCTCCCAGGTTCAGGCAATTCTCCTGCCTCAGCCTCCCAAGTAGCTGGGACTACAGGCACATATCACCATGCTCAGCTAATTTTGTATTTTTGTAGAGACAGGGTTTCACCATGTTGGCCAGATGGTCTCAATCTCTTGACTTTGTGATTCACCCATCTTGGCCTCTCAAAATGCTGCGATTACGGGTGTGAGCCATCATGCCTGGCTGAGTGGGGCCACTTATTAATAATCATCGCCTTTTCTGAAGGCCAACTGATAACAGATGTTAATCATATCTATAAAATACCTTCACAGCTCACTTAATGTTCAATTAAATCATCTGGTACTATACAACCTATTCAAGATGACACAGAAAACTAACCATCACAAGCAGGTTTTTTTGCAGCCTATTATAAAAGATTCAGTTTCCCTAAACTCCAGGTTACTTAGCTGTGATGCAAACTCACAATTTAGGCTCTTCTATATCACCTTTGTGGGTTTAGGGGGACAAAGATGCTGAAAAAAACATAATGCTCATGCTGTTTGCTGTGCATATATAGAGTGATAAATCCTTTTGTTTCTGACCTGGAAGCTGGTATGCTGTATCCATGAAATTGTGGTAGGCTCCTAGTAACTTTCCAGTAGAGTAAAATTATAGAACTTTCACAGTTCCTGACAGTTACATCTTATTTTTCTCCCTCCATCCTGAGAATTTTGGTTCTTGATATAACAGGTTAATAAATTAGAATGCCCCAAAATTACTGATTTGCTGTATCTCACCTCACATACACCACAGATTCAGAACAATATCAATGATACTGCCACTAATTATAATTACTAAAAATAGTCATTTATTTTGCATAACCTTATCCCCTTTCTGCATTTCTTATTGATATGGTTTGGCTGTGTCCCCACCAAATCTCATCTTGAGTTGTAGTTCCCATAATCCCCAGTCATGGGAGGGACCTACTCGAGGTAATTGAATCATGGTGGCAATTACTCTCATGCCGTTCTATGATACTGAGTTGCCATGAGATCTGATGGTTTTACAAGGGGCTGTTCCCCCTCTTCACTCTACACTTCTTCTTGCTGCCACCATGTGAAGAACGATATGTTGGCTTCCCATTCTGCCATGATTCTAAGTTTCCTGAGGCTTCCCAGCCCTGCAGAACTGTGAGTCATTTAAATCTCCTTCCTTTACAAATTACCCAGTCTTAGGTATGTACTTATTAGCAATGTGGGAATCAACTAATTCAGTAAATTGGTACTGAGGTGCTGCTGTAAAGACACCCAAAAATGTGGAAGCAACTTTGTAACTGGGTTACAGGCAGAGGATAGAACAGTTTGAAGGGCTCAGAAGAAGATAGGAAAATGTGGGAAAGTTTGGAACTTCCAAAAGACTTAGAGGCCCAGAAGACAGGAAGATGTGGGAACATCTGGAAGTCCCTAGAGATTTGTTGAATGACTTTGGCTAAAATTCTGATAGTAATATTGACAATAAGGTCCAAGCTGAGGTGCTCTCAGATGGAGAAGAGAAACTTTATGGGAACTGAAGTAAAGATCAATCTTACTATGCAAAAAGATTGGCAGCATTTTGCCCCTGCCCTAGAGATCTGTGGAACTTTGAACTTGAGAGACAGAATTTAGGTTATCTGGTGAAAGAAATTTCTAAGCGATAAAGCATTCAAGAGGAAGCAAAGCATAAAAGTTTGGAAAATTTGCAGCCTGATGATGTAGTAGAAAAGAAAAACCCATTTTCTAGGGAGAAATTCAAGCCTGCTGCATAAATTTACGTAAGAACAAGGGGCCAAATGCTAATCACCAAGACAAAGGGGAAAATGTCTCCAGGGCATGTCAGAGATCTTTGTGGTAGCCCCTCCCATCACAGGCCCAGAGACCAAGAAAGAAAAACTGGTACCCTGGACCAGGTCCAGGACCCCTCTGCTGTGTACAGCCTAGGGATTTGGTGCCCTGTGTCCCAGCCACTCCAGCTGTGGCTAAAAGAGGCCAAGGTACAGCTCAGGCCACGGCTTTGGAGGGTGCAAACCCCAAACCTTGGCAGCTTCCACATGGTGTTGGTCCTGCAAGTGTGCAGAAGACAAGCATTGAGGTTTGGGACCCTCTGCCTAGATTTCAGAGAATGTATGAAAACACCTGGATGGGGGCATCGTGGCTCATGCCTGTAATCCCAGCACTTTGGGGGGCCAAGGCAGGTGGATCATCTGAGGTCAGGGGTTCAAGACCAGCCTGGCCAACATGGTGAAATCTCATCTCTACTAAAAATACAAAACTAGGGATTCCATGTTTGGATCGCCTTCCACGAACACTCCCTTCATGGAAGCCATCTTTCTTGCTCCTGGATTTCCCCTCTGGGGGTCCCCTTCCACACTCTGGTGGAAGCCTGTCTTCCCCTCCTCAACTCCATCTCTCTCTATTCCTTTCCACTTAGTGTGGAGGCTGCTTTCCTCTCCTGGATTCTATCATTCTGGATTCTCTCCCTCAGTGTGAAAGTTAGCTATTTCTTTCTCTCTCCTCCTCCTGTTTCTCTGTCTCTAAATAAATCACTTTCTACAAACATTTTTGAGTCCAGTATTTACTGTGCACTGCACTGTGGTCCCCTCTCTCATTCTTGAGAGGGCAGGGGACCAAGAACCTGGAGAAACATCCTCTCAGGGGAGCTGAGGGCACCCTGAACCCCAATATTACATTTTGGCGAGCCAGCCAGGAGAGGGGTACACCAGAAGAGGGGTACAACCAGGAAAGGGGTACAGCTGGAGAAGACGACTTCAAAATCACCCATGAGGTCACAAATAATCCTGCTGCTGGAACCCGGATGTCCTTGGCTCATGGGCTCTATTGTGGACTAGATCAATCTGCACCCCTGAAAGGCTCCCCTCTGGAGGAAACCTCAACTGCAGGGCCCCTTCTACACCCCATTTCAGCAGGAAGTAGTTAGAGAGAATTGATTTCCATAATTCCAACAGAAGTTGGGCTTTCCTGTTCAGGGGGAGGGGGGTTAATGAGGGAATGTGTTCTCTTTCTGGGTCCATGAGGGGGTGTAGTCTTAAGGGCAAGAACTTCCCAGCACCATGCCCCCCTCCCATCTCTCTCCATCTGGGAGATTTAATGGTCTCTGTTTAAATTTCCTGGGCATGCAAAGAAACTAAGAGTCAGTCACCTCGGCAGAAATTCTAAGGAGCTCCTTTCATTGGCCAGGGGTCTTAGAGAAGGTGGTGGTTCCTCCCAGGTTAAAAGTCCCCTTTTTCCACATCCCTTCGGACTCCATGTTTAGATTCCCTCCACAAACACTCCCTTCGTGGAAGCCATCTTTCTCTCTCCTGGATTTCCCCTCTGGGGTCCCCTTCCACACTCTCTTGTGGAAGCCTGGCTTCCCCTCCTAAACTCCATTTCTCTCTATTCCTTTCCACTCAGTGTGGAAGCTGCTTTCCTTCTCCTGGATTCCATCTTTCTGGATATTCTCACTCAGTGTGAGAGTTAGCTGTTTCTTTCTCTCTCCTCCTCCTGTTACTCTCTCTGTCTCTAAATAAATCACTTTCTACAAAAAATAACAATTAAAAAAAAAAAAAAAAACTAGCCAGGTGTGGTGGCACACACCTATAGTCCCAGCTACTCAGGAGGCTGAGAAAGGAGAACCACTTGAACCTAAGAGTTGGAGGTTGCAGTGAGCCAAGATCATACCACTGCACTCCAGCCTGCGCAAGACAAAAGACTAAAAAAAATAAAAATAAAAGACCAGACCAGACCAGACCAGGATGTCCCAGCAGAGGTGTACTGAAGGGGTGAAGCCCTCATGGAGAACTTCTATTAGGGCAGTGCATAAAGGAAATGTAGGGTTGAAGCCTGCACACACAAATGTGGGGTTGGGCCCCAACACAGCCCCATTGGGGCACTGCCTAGTAGAGCTGTGAGAAGAGGGCCAGTCTGGAGGACAGTGTAAATGTAAAGGGACTAAAATCTCCAATCAAAAGAGATGGAGTGGCTGAATGGATGGAAAAACAAGATCCTTTGATCTGTTGCCTACAATAAACATACCTCACCTATAAATACACATATAGACTGAAAATAAAGGGATGGAAAAAGATATTCCATGCCAACAGAAACCAAAAAAGAACAGGAGTAGCTATACTTATACCAGAAAAAATAGATTTCAGGACAAAGAAACTACAAGAAGAGGCACAGAAAGTCACCATATAATGAGAAAGGGGTTAATTCAACAAGAATATATAACAATTTTAAATGTGTGTGTATATAGATACACACACCCAACACTAGAGCACTCAGATATATAAAGCAAGTATTATTAGACCTAAAGAGAGATATAGGCACCAATATGATAGCTGCTGGAGATTTCAACAACCCAGTTTCAGCACTGGACAGATCTTCCAGATAGAACATCAACAAAGAAACATCTGACTTAATGTACACTATAAACCAAATGCCTCTAATAGATATTTGCAGAATATTTCATCCAATGGCTACAGAATTCACATTTTTTTTCCTCAGCACATGAATTATTCTCAATGATAGACTATTATCATAACACAAGTCTTAAAATGTTGAAAAAATTGAAACAATATCAAGCATCTTCTGTGACCACAATGGAATAAAACTAGAAATAATAAAAGGAATTTTTAAAACTATACAAATACGTGGAAATTAAACAATATGCTCTTGAATCACCAGTGTGTTCATGAAGTAATTAAAATGGAAACCGAAAAATTTCTTGAAACAAATGCAAGTCAAAACACAACATATCAAAACCTATGGGATACTGCAAAAGCAGTACTCAAGGAAAAGTTTATAGTTACAAGTGCCTACATCAAAAAAGAGAAAAAACTTCAAATAAACAATCTAATGGTACATCTTTAGAAAACCAAGAGAAAACCAAACCCAAAATTTGTAGAAAGATATAAGACCTGGGCAGAAATAAATGAAATAGAAATTCTAAAGAACAATACAAAATTTCAGTGAAACAAAAAGTTGGGTTTTTGTTTTTTTTGTTTTTGTTTTTGAGACAGTCTCGCTCTGTCGCCAGGCGCCAGGCTGGAGTACAGTGGTGCAATCTCAGCTCAACCTCCGCCTCCCGGGTTCAAGCAATTATCCTGCCTCAGCCTCCCAAGTAACTGGGACTACAGGCGCGCGCCACCGCGCCCGGACCAAAAGTTTTGTTTTGTTTTGTTTTGTTTTTTAAAAAGGCTAAACAAAGCTGACAAACCTTTAGCCAAATTAAGCAAAAAAAAAAAAAAAAGAAGATACAAATAAAATTGGAAATGAAAATGGAGACATTACAACTGATACTGCAGAAATTCAAAGGATCATTAGTAGCTACTATGACCAATTCTATGCCAATAAATTTGAAAATCTAGAAGAAATAAACAAATTCCTAGACACATACGATCTACCAAGATTGAACCAGGAAGAAATCCAAAACCTGAACAGACCAATAACAAAATTAAAGCCATAATAAAAACCCCATATCAAAACTACAATGAGATATCATCTCATCCCAGTTAAAATGACTTATATCCAAAAGACAGGCGATAACAAACGCTGGCAAGGATGTGTAGAATGTAAATTTGTACCACCACTATGGAGAGCAGTTTGGAGGCTCCTCAAAAAACTAAAAATAGTGCTACCATATGATCCAGGAATCCCACTGTAGGGCATATGCCCAAAAGAAAGGAAATCAGGATATCAAGGAGATATCTGCACGCCGATGTTTATTGCAGCACTGTTCACAATAGCTAAGATTTGGAAGCAACCTAAGAGTCTATCAATAGATGACTGGATAAAGAAAATGTGGTATATATACACAATGGAGTACTAGTCAGCCATAAAAAAAATGAGATCCTGTCATTTGCAATATCATGGATGAAATGGAGATTGTTAAGTGAAATAAGCCAGACACAGAAAGACAAACATCGCATGTTCCCACTGATTTGTGGGATCTAAAAATCAAAACAACTGAACAAATGGACAAGAGAGTAGAGGGATAGTTACCAGAGCTGGAAAGGGTAGTGGAGAACTCAGGGGGAAATGGGATGATTAATGGGTACATAAGAACTAGAAAGAATGAATAAGACCATGTCATAGCACAACAGGGTGACTATAGTCAATAATTGTACATTTTAAAATAACTAAAAGATTGCAATTGGATTCTTTATAATACAAAGAATAAAGGCTTGAGGGGACGGATACCCCATTCTCTATGATGTGATTATTTCACACGGCTTGCCTGTATCAAAACATCTCATGTACTCCATAGATACCCCCACTATGTACCCACAAAAATTGAAAATAAAAAAATTAGTAAAATAAAACAGAGCCCTCAATCTTTTCTTCTGTCCAAAATATAAAACTTGCTCTTACAACAGTTTCCCAATTCAGTAACCAGCAACTCCATTCTTCCAATTGTTCTGACCAAAAATTCTGTCATCATTATTGACCTTTTCTTTCATAATTTATATATGATCCATTAGTAAATCATGCTACCTCTATCTTAAAAATATATACAGAATTTGATCCTTTCTCACTATTTTCACTGTTACCACCCTAGTCCAAGCCACCAATACTTCCTGACTGGATTACCACAACAGTCTCCTAAGTGATCTCCCTGCTTCCATCCTGTCCCTCCCTCTTCAGTCTGTTCTGAATCTAGGAGCCAGAGTGACTTTGTTAAACCATAAATGAAATTATACCACTATTTTGATTAAATTGTTCCAATAACTTCCATTTTCAAATGGAAAAGCCAAAATCCTCTCAGTAGCCTATGAAGTTCTACAAAATCTGCCCCCACTACCATTAGCTCATCAGACCTCGTTTCTTACTACTTTCTTTCAAGTTCACTCTGCTTCAGCCACACAAACATTCTTACTGTTCCTCAAAAATACTGACATTCTGCTTCAGGGAATTTGCATTTGATAGTCCCTTTTGCCTAACATATCCTTTCCTCAGATATCCACACAGCACATTACTTTACCTCCTAGTCTCTACTTAAGTGTCACCTTTAAAGTGAAGTCTTCCTCGCCACCCTATCTAAATACCTATGTAAACTCTTTCCAATGGTTTCTATCTCATTTTCTCACCT
This sequence comes from Sapajus apella, assembly GCF_009761245.1. NCBI lineage: Eukaryota > Metazoa > Chordata > Mammalia > Primates > Cebidae > Sapajus > Sapajus apella. The sequence goes on along the minus strand of NW_022436960.1, from coordinate 14,450,194 downwards.
TGTTTTCCTTAGCCCTTGTAAACTATACACATACACATGCATATGTAAAATTTTATATACATATATAAAATTTACCTTGTTTATTCAGTATCTCCTCACTCAGTAGATATAAGCTAGAAAAGGGTGGGAAATTTTATGTTTGGTTCACTGCCATATCTCTAGTGATAAGAATAGTCTTTGGCAAATAATGGGTGCTCAGTAAATATATGCTGAGAGAACAAGTAAACCAAGAAATAGATATGTTTATGTTCTACATGCCACTTAATAAAGTGACTTAAGAAGGTGGGAGTAACCAACTGATATGGTTTGGCTCTGTATCCCCACCCAAATCTCATCTTGAATTGTACTCCCACAATTCCCACGTGTTGTGGGAGGGAGCCGGTGGAAGATAATTTGAATCATGGGGGTGGTTTCCCCCATACTGTTTTCATGGTAGTGAATAAGTATCACAAGATCTGATGGTGATACTTTTGCATCTTCTTCATTTTCTCTTGCCACTGCCACGTAAGAAGTGTCTTTAGCTTTCCACCATGATTCTGAGGCCTCCCTAGCCATGTGAAACTGTAAGTCCAATTAAACCTCTTTTTCTTCCAGTCTCGGGTATGTCTTTATCAGTAGCATGAAAACTGACTAATGCACCAACTATGTCAAATGATTATGAAAAATCAAATAAGATGAAAACTGATAATTACTGGATTTGGCAATGCAGAGGTCACTGGTGACCTTGACAAGAACTGCTATGGTGAAATAGAACAAAGTGAACAGTAAATGGGAGAAGAGGAACTGAAGATAGTATAAGCAACTTTTAAAAATATTCTCTCATAACACAAAACCACTGCACACAATACTACCTCTTCCCACAATGCTATACCTTCTTTCATTTCTTCCGATGACTCTTTCTCCCTGTTGTCCTTAAAGACTTAGCTTAGGTATTATATACTAATTGTGAACTGTTTATATCCCCATGTACATATCATATCACAGGTACATTAGTGCTATTCCTAATTGATTATTTGACTTCGTGTGTCTAAACTCTGAGTATCTTAAGGCAGGGATTCTTGACAAAACAGAAACTCCACAAATATTTCTTGGATGAGAAAACTTAGAGACAAAAGCTCTTAATAGCTTCTAATAACTGATTATTCCACATTTTCCTTAATGTATATACAAAACATGTTTTATTTTCTGCATATTTGCACATAAGATATTATAAAATAATAAAAGAAAATAATTAAACATAAATCTAAAAATCTGGTTTATCCCTAAAGAATATATATTCAATACACATCTATGACAATTTCAACTATCCTTCTAGTTAATTCCTACCTTTCCTGGAAAACACCTATCAATTTATTTCTTAAATTATGCAGTACCTAGAAAACAAATAACCAATGACCGGGCATGATGGCTCACGCCTGTCCCAGCACTTTGGGAGGCTGAAGTGGGTGGATCACCTGAGGCCAGGAGTTCGAAACCAGCCTAACCAACACGAAGAAACCCCATCTCTACTAAAAATACAAAGTTAGCTGGGCATGGTGGCACATGCCTGTAATCCCAGCTACTCGGGAGGCTGAGGCAGGAGAATGCTTGAACTTGGGAGGCGGAGGTTGCGGTGAGCTGAGATCATGCTATTGCACTCCAGCCTGGGCAACAAGAGTAAAACTCTGTCTCAAAAAAAAAAAAAAAAAAAAAAAAAACCACACACAAACAAATGTTTTGATATCACGACACATAAAATGAAATCTTACCAAATATAATTGTTACATGGTCTATAACTGTTAACTCCATCTAATTCTAGTTACTTAAACACAGGCCATTTTATTAAATATGTTTTCTAATAGTTTGAAGCACAACTTCTACATATTGCACAGTGCTTAAGAAAATTCTGGTATCAGGTTTGAGAAGAGGGTGTGTGCCCATTTCTCAAACGGCTTGTGTTAAGAATTTTAGAAATGGTGGGGGCAATGTATTTCCCAAACAGAATCATCTGAGGCGCTATTTAAAACACAGATTCCTGGGCTCCAACCCTAGAAGTTTGACTTTGTGCATTTGAGCAAAAGGATAGAAACTGGTGAAAAGCTCATCAAACTATTTTGAAGATCAGCCAGGTTTGGGAAATCAAGAACATATATCTGGAAGCATTAAGTAAACTACAAGTAGGTTTCCAATAATTCCTACCAGGGCTTAAAAAGTTGCCACTCTGAACCCACATGAACACAAAAAAAATTATCTACCATGGAAATGACATTCTGAATTGCTTTTCCAATTACATTTCTGACTTGCAATGAATAAATTAAGTTTCTGTGCCATAAATACAGAACTGTCAAAAACCACTTTTACTAGATTACAATAAGTCTTGGTCAGTTTTTTTCTTAAGAACGCCATTTACCACAAATAAAGGAAAAAGCTTCTATACCTTTTGTTTTGTCTTTTTAAAAAGCCATACACAGAAGCAATGAACAGTTATTTTAACCTGAAACCATATAGTATAGCATACTTTTCAAAATATTTCAGATGCACTGTAATTTGAGTTCATCATCAACTTGTGAGACACTTTCACTATGTTTAAAAAAAAAAAAAAAAAAAAAAAAGTAAAGCCAGGTGTGATGGCTCACGCCTGGAATCCCAGCACTTTGGGAGGCCAAGGCAGGTGGATTACAAGGTCAGGAGTTTGACACCAGCCTAGCCTGGCCAATATGGTGAAACCCCATCTCTACTAAAAACACAAAAGTTAGCTGAGCATGATTGTACGCACGCGCCTGTAGTCCCAGCTACTCAGGAAGCTGAGGCAGGAGAATTGCTTGAACCCGGGAGCCAGAGGTTGTAGTGAGCCGAGATCACGCCACTGCATGCACTCCAGCCTGGCAACAAAGCGAGACTCCACCTCAAAAAAAAAAAAAAAAAAAAAAAAGTACTTCAAGTTCCACACCTACATAATACATAAATAATGGGCCCTGATTACTCCCATTAGGAAAGCACAGCCAAATAACAAAATGCCCCAAGTTATATTCCATCAATGGTCTTCACTAGTATAAATGATTTGAAAATGGTCAATATTGTCTACAAGAATAATCTTGCAAAAATTTGCTGATGGGAAGTACCTAGAAAAATTAACTTGAACAGATACTGCACTCTGGCTGCACATGGTGGCTCACACCTGTAATCCCAACACTTTGGGAGGTTGAAGTGGGAGGATCACTTGAGTCTAGGAGTCTGGGACCAGCCTTGGCAACATACAGAGACCCCATCTTTAAAAAAAATAAATTAGCCCAGCATCATGGCCCACACCTGTGGTCTCAGCTACTGAGGCTGAGGTAGGATGATCACTTGAGCCCAATAGTTAGAAGCTACAGTGAGCAGTGATTGCACTATAGCCTGTGTGATGCACAGCAAGAGCAAGAGCCTGAGTTTAAAAAAAAAAAAAAGGCTATCCCATTCTTTTAATAACTGGCAAAAGTTTCAAAATATAGACCAAGCTCTAGATGTGCAACTTATGCTAAAACTGGTAGTAGCTTATTTTATAACTTAGTCTTAAATCTGTATAAACACTTAATAACTAGATTTTATCAATATAACTTGAGAAAAAGAACAAAAAAAGTGACCCAAAAAGTCCTGTATTATTTCTGACACATATATATAATTGCTGTATAGTTTCTATGAATACAACTAAAAGATAAATGACTACAGAAGTATACGCAGGTGGATGGCAAAAGGAAGATGGAGAATTGCAAGCAAAACTGAAAAAATGATGAGCTGTCATGTGGCACCACCACTGACAATCCTAAGTAATAATAAAATGGTCAGAGAACCAGTAAGCAAATGACAGACTAGTCATGATTCAGTCTTTACCACCAATATTGCACTCACATTTTCAAAACCTAAGGACAATGATCTGCTCATTCTGGAACAGTTCTCAGACTAAGTAATACTTGACCAGTAAGTTTTACATGTTTCAGGCCAAGGTGGAAACAAAACAGATGATGAAAACAGCACTGACTTTTTATTACCAAGGCTAAGGTTACAGCAACATTGTTTGTCAATATGCATCACATTTCTCAACATTACGTCTTCTGCTGTGACATAATTTAAAAATTACTAGAGTTGTTTCTATATTCACAAGTCAAATACTGAATTGAAAAAAAATTCACAGATTTTAATATTTGCTGAATATATTTCACAAACAAGAATGATCTGTCATTACTATTTGAAATAAAATGTCCAGAGCCCTTTCACTGATTCCTAATTATATTCTTAGTATCATATTAAATCCACGCCACAAATTTCAAGATGCTGTGTGATTCAGATTTTACTGCCTCATTGTAACTTTTCAGGATACTTATTTTCATTGTTATACATTATTTTAAAGATGTATCATTTGGATAAAATCATAAGCATGTATTCAACTATGAGAAGTTTGAGCATGTTTGTTGTTTTGTATGAGCTGCGCAACTATACCAAAGGAAGGTCAAAGCATTACCTTCCTTACAGTTTACTGAAACACAATTATGAAATTTAAGCAGTGTGACATATAATACAGCTTCTAATTACTGCTAGAAGAACAAGATGTAATTTACCTCACCAAATAAATCATATCTAGTTTCAGAAGACCTTAGTACTATACAGTTCTCATAACCCCCAAGGAGTAAAAACAATACAAGTGTATCATGAGAAGACCTCAAAATCCTTCACCCTTACTCCACCAGCTGAATTCAACCTAACAGACTAAATTATCTGGAGCAGGGCTTCAGTTAAGGCTGCTTCAACTAGGTAAAGCTACTATGCCTGGTACTTTGGGAGACCTAACATATGAAAAAGAAGAGAGACTTGAAAGGATTAGGGAAAAAGACAAGACACTGGGGTAAACTCTACTCTTGGGATAAATAACGAGAAGATAAATAATTTACTATGGGTTTAGTTTAGTTTTTCTACCACCAATTTGGGCTATGATAATAGGTCTGTGACCCTAATCATCACTACTCAGAGTCCCAGCTTGAGAAAAATGAAATTACTTATCAGTTACCTTTTCAAAGTAATCTATTAAATATAATCTGAAAAAGCACTCTGGTGTCCAAAAACAAAAAACAAGTGAATACACAGCACCGCCTCATTCCTTATTCTGCAATCTCAATTTTGGCTTTTCTCATCTTTACTTCATCTTGCCTACCTTTGTTGTCCCAGGCCCTCTGGTTTCTCTCTTACACATTATAATGTACAGAGACGCAAAACAGAAAAACAACTTTGTGAAATTTAAGTACCAGGGCTTCTTGCCTACAAGACTTCAATCCAAGGTACCGGATTTGAAATGCCCAATTTAATTGTGTTCAACATACATAAGGGAATAAAATTTTGTAACCAAACCCAAATCATACTCTTTGATAAGGCGCCAAGAGCACCACACAAACACATTCTCAGATTGCTTTTAATATATTCTCCTCTGTAAAGGACAAAAATGCAGTCCTTAAGGCAATAAAGTGGCCTAAAATGATTTCTGAAGCTCCTGACTTCACCACAAAAGTTCTACTAAGACACTGATTGAAAATTACATTTCAAATATACCGCTCACTAAAGAAATGTAAACAAGCACTGGGACCAACTTTGAGAGACTGTCCAAGGAAGACTAAAAATAGCCCCCAATCGCGATTTAATTAAAAAAATACAAAAGTAGCTTATTTAGGAGTATTTTAATGAAGATGAAGAGAACTGGAAATCCGTGAAGTTATTTTTAGCAGCCTCTTCAGATAAGCCCTACCTTAAATTGCCTTCAGGTGTGAACATTTTAACATCCAATAAATGCCTGGAGGTTGCCGGGGGGGTTCTGCTGATAATAGCAAACAGTGAAACCTGAACTAATAATTATGGGCAGGGGGTGAGAGCCCTCCAGAACCAGCCCACCGCCTGCAATGCTTCCATCAGTCCTTTATTAGGTAAAGGACTCCCTCCACCCCAGGTGCTTTAAGACTTCGTTTAATAAGAAATCTCTCACAGGAGCTAACGGAATAAAGTGCTACCAAAATAACCTTTTCGCAGTTTTCATAATTTTGATGGAGTGGGAAAGGGGACAAAGCCTTCAAACCGCGCGCCAGGTGGATCCGCGGACCTGATCTTTCCGCACGGACCCGAGAGAGAGTCCCTAGACGAGGGAGAGGGAAAGGCGTTTGCAGGGTGCTAACTGGCGGACTCGGGACAGGGGAGACAGCTGCGGACTCCCCTCGGGGTGATGCTCCGTGCAGGAGCGGTCACGGGGTCCGGAGGGACCTGCGGGTGCAAACTCCGGGAGCGGCTCGCAGGGTGACTGCGGCGGCCCCCGCACCCCGGTACCTGATGATGTCGTCGCTGTGGCCCCGGTAAAACTTCTGCCGGTGCTCCCGCGGGCTGTACACCACGCCGACCCCCGCCACGAAGTACACGATCTCCTTGGCCGCCGTGTAGTAGAGGTTGTTGCGGCACTGGTGGCCCCGGTAGCCGTACACCCACTCGAGCCGCAGGTGGCAGCTCGGGGCGCTCCGGGCCGCCATGTCGCGGAGCCCACCCACCGCTCCCGCTCGGACCCGCGGCGGCGGCGGGAGGCGGCGGCTGCCCGGCGACGAAAGCCCTCCCGCTGGCGGCCGGGACTTCCCGCCTGCCGCGTCCTCTAAGCAGCACCCGGCAGGTGCATCTCGCTTCGGGGGCCGCCGCCGCCGCCTCAGCCCACGGGTGGGAGGAAAACCCTCGCCTCACGGAACATGCTGAGGGCCGCGAGCGCCGCCGGCTGTCAAGTGGGTGCTCCGAGCCCTTCGCCCGCCTCCGCTCGCCTCGTTTCCTCAGCCCGGAGCGCCTGGGCCGAGAGCGAGGGCCCGCCTCCAGCTCCTCAGCCGCCGCCCGCGCACGCAGCTCCCCACCCCGGTCACCTGCGGCGCTCGCGCCCCACGGCGGCCTTGTAGCCACAGCCTGGCTGACCCGCGCCGCGCACCCCCGAACCCAGCCGAGCCGAGCCGAGCGGAGCCGAGCAGCGGGCGCGCAGCTTTGCGTGGCCCCGCCCCGTTCCGCGCTTGACCCGCCCCTCCTGGAGCGGAGAAGAGGCTGGAGCTCGTGGGGACAAGGTGCAGGTGCGAAAACGCACGCGCGCCCGCGGGCCTCTGAGCCCTACCTCTTGGAGCTGCTCAATCCCAGGCGGACCCTTGGCGACCCCGGGGTCCTGCTGCTGGGCGTCCTCAACCGGGAAGCGCCTGCCGGTTCCTCACGGTCCCTGCACCCAGCCTAGGCCACGTTTATACCTGGGAAAAGCAACAACCGGATGCTAACCTCATTCTCTTTTTTTACGCTTGATACCTTGTGTCTTGCTACCTCATAGTGCTCTCGGGCCCAGACACTGGAATGACGCCGAGCTTCCTAAATGTGCTTTTCAATCATTTTTGAGAGACAGATCCTCGCTCTGTCGCCCAGGCTGGAGTGGAGTTGCGCAATCTCGGCTCACTGCAGCCTCCAACTCCTGGGCTCCAGCGATCCTCCCGCCTCAGTCTCCCAAGTAGCAAGGAGTACAGCTGCGTGTCACTATGCCTGGAGAATGTTTTGGTTGTTTTTTTTTTTTTTTAAGTTTATTTTGTACAGGCGAGGTCTTGCCGTGTTGCCAGGCTGGTCTCCAACTCCTGGCCTTCAGTAATTCTCCTGCCTCAGGCCTCCCAAAGCATTGGGATTACAGGCCTGAGCCACCGTGCCAGGCCCTAAGTGTATATTTTTTTAAGTGACCTCAAAGCTGAAAGTAGACTTTTGATTGTAAATTAACATGTGAGATCTGATTTCCAAATTGAAAAAAAAAAGTACTTGAATATATATTTTTTTAAATGACTGGGACACCATCAACAATTACTCTTAATTGAATAACTTCAATTGTAATCCTGTAGAAAACTCCTATAATAAAAGTATTGGGAGCAATCAATTCCTGACTATGTCATTTCCCCTCCTACTCAGTTTCCAAGTGTCCCCTTTCTCACGGGAATACAAATAAGATTTATCAACGCCTGTAAAAATAATTCGAAATCCACAATTTAAAAGGTGTTCAGGATAGCCACAGATTTACAACAAAAAATACTAATCAGGATACAGCAATATGAATCCTTACTGTCTAAAAATTACTGTTTGATTTCCCTAGGAAATACCAAGACAGAAATCTGACAAAAGCTAAAATATGCTACCATCATGTGAAGAAATATGACTCCAAAGGGGTTGACTCCTGTGTGGTACAGATTTATTGGAATAGATGTTATCCAATGCCTACTTCCTCGAAGATACAAATTACTAAATTGAGACAGAGGGTTACCTTTTCAGCTTTGATTATGACTTCTAATCTACATGCAGTTTACATGTGGGGAATAAAGGTCATTTGAAAGGAATTTACATAAATGTCATGAAAAGTAAACTGGAAAGAGTTTCCATTCTGGGTAGAATCTGAAAAAGACGAAGGCAGGATAGGTTTCTGGCAGCTGCTGCAAAGAAACAAAGAAATCAGGCCTGAGAAGTGGCTCTGAGGCCTAAGTAGGGTACCCTGGGCAAAGCCACACACAGTTTCTCTTTGTCACCTGGAGGTCGTTTTTCTGTTTTTTAATAAGAATATGTTCTAATTCACTATTGAGTTCCTTGAAATCCCCTGGTGAGAAAAAGAAAAATTGTGGATTATTCAAATTCAAGCAGTGAATTAGAAAATATTAAATATTTTGTTGCTATACATTTGTGATATATTAATTACTGGTTACATGTAAATTTTATGAGACTAGGAGATAGAAGAATATACATTTTTTTCTATGTTTCAGATTTTCCAGCACAATGTCTTATGGATCCCATGATACATACTTAAGTACTCAGATTAATAAGAGATTTAAATAATTTATTTTCCCATTATCATATTTTCCGTTATGATTTTAATGACCCAAGGGTAGAGTGTGAAGCAAAAATATTCTTAATTAAACCATCCTCAACTGACAATTCAAGACCAAAAGAGACCGCAAAGGCACAAAGGTGGCTAGAAAATGAGCCATTCATGAATACTAGAGGAAGAAAAAAACAAACCTGATCAGTTCTTACCCTCACAACTTTATATAATCCTGTATTACCAATATCATATCAGAAAGCTTAGTGAAGCTTTTATTGCTAGATGATATTCCATCATGTGTATCCTGCAGAAGTAATGCAAATAAGGATGTGAGAGAAAGAAACAAAAAATTCTACACATCAACAAATGGACATTTGTTAAGCATTCCAAATGAAAGCTACAGCACCCCCTGTATTAGTCCGTTCTCATGATGCTAATAAAGACATACCTGAGACTGGGTAATTTATAAGAAAAGAGGTTTAACTGACTCCCAGTTCCACATTGCTAAGGAGGCCTCACAATCATGGTAGAAGGCAAAGGAGGAGCAAAGTCACATATGGCAGCAGACAAGAAGAATTTGTGCAGGGGAGCTCCATTTATAAAACCATTTGATCTCATGAGACTTATTCACTACCACAAGAACGATATGGGGGAAACCACCCCCATGATTCAAGAGTCTACACCTGTTGCCACCCTTGACAAGTGGGAATTACTATAATTCAAGGTGAGATTGGGATGGGACACAGCCAAATCTTATCACCTGCTTTGGTAATCTAGTTCCTGAAACTTGAGTTCCTAGTATGAAATTTGAGATGTTTGAAGTATTTCTAAAATTTGGGCACATAAATCATGTGCTGGCTACTGATTAAGTTTATAAAGAAATCTAAGGCAAAGTGTAGAAAACATGGCCAACATGGTGAAACCCCGTCTCTACTAAAAATACGAAAAAGTAGCCAGGGGGTGGCACGCCTGTAATCCCAGCTACTTGGGAAGCTGAGGCAGGAAAATCGCTTGAACTGGGGAGGTGGAGGTGGCAGTGAGCTAAGATCATGCCTCTGCACTCCAGCCTGGGTGACAGAGTTAGACTCCGTCTCAAGAACAAACAAACAAAAAACATGCAATTACTTCTAGCTAGCTAATTCAGCCAACTTATGAATCATACTGATATTTTAGTAAGTTGTCCATTAAACTATCTCTGTAGTGGCTGGCACGGTGGCTCACACCTGTAATCCCAGCACTTTGAGAGGCCAAGGTGGGCAGATCACCTGAGGTGAGGAGTTTGAGACCAGCCTGGCCAACATGATGAAACCCCATCACTACTAAAAATACAAAAATTAGTAGCCTAGCCTGTAATCCTAACTATTCAGGAGGCTGAGACAGGAGAATCGCTTGAACCAGGGAGGTGGAAGTTGCAGAGAGCTGAGATTGTGCCACTGCATTCCAGCCAGGTCAACGAAGAGTAAAACTCTGTCTCAAAAAAAAAAAAAAAAAAATCTCTGTAGCCTTACCTTTAATCAGCCTATGGTACATACAGAGCCTAGCACAGTGCCTGGCACTGCAATAGCTATTCCATACATATTTATCAGTCGTTAATTAGAAAAGAGAATGTTGTGCAGTCACAATAGGATTCTTCACAGTTTTTACCTTGAACACTTGAATTCACAGTTTTTACCTTGAACACTTGAAATCTCTGAAAACTTGAACCTTTTTCTTTCTTTTTTGAGACAGAATCTCTCTCTGTTACCCAGGCTGGAGTACAGTGGTGTGATCACCGCTCACTGCAGCCTTGACCACTCAGCTCAACTGATACTCCTACCTCAGTCTCCCAAGTACCTGGGGCTACAGGCATGTGTCACTACACCCAGCTAATTTTTTATTTTTTAGTAGAGATGAGGTCTCACTATGTTGCCCAGCCTGGCCTCAAATTCCTGGGCTTCAGCAATCCTCCTGCCTCAACTTCCCAAATTGCTGGAATTATAGGCATGAGCCAGCATTAGCTACCATGTCCAGCCTTGAACCTTCTTTGATATCCAGTACTGTGTTAGTCAGGACTTTACATGACAGAAACCCACTCAAATGGCTTAAGATAAAAAAGGGAATTTTAATGCTTCATAAGACTGAAAAGCTCTAGAACTGACATCAATGCACTTGAATCGTAGGGCTCAAGTGATGTCATCAAAAACGAGTCATCAGTCTGGGCGCAGTGGGTCACGCCTGTAATCCCAACACTTTGGGAGGCCAAAGTGGGTGGATCACTTGAGGTCAGGAGTTTGAGACCAGCCTGCCCAACACGGTAAAACCCCGTCTCTACTAAAAATACAAAAAATTAGCCGGGCATGGTGGCACATGCCCGTAGTCCCAGCTACTCAAGAGGCTGAGGCAGGAGAATCACTTGAACCCAGGAGGCGGAGGTTACAGTGAGCTGAGATTGCACCACTGCATTCCAGCCTGGTGACAGAGTGAGACAGCAGCTCAAAAAAAAAAAAAAAAAAAGAAAAAGAAAAAGAAAAAAAAAAGAAGCAGGTCATCAGAATTAACTCAGTTCTACTTTGAGTAGACTCCATTGCCAGCCAAGCAAAATAGCTGCCAGCCGCTCCAGTTCTATATCCCACCCGCTTAGCAATCCCTGTGGAAAGAGCTTTTCTCAGCAGTTCCCCTGGAAACTGTTAGACTTTAGCCTGCTTTACTCTGACTGGCTGACTTATACGCCACCCTTGGATCCACAGAGTAGCAGCAGGTGTGCCAAGAACACAGGAAGGGGGACTAGGGGTGAGTGATCCTCCCAAAGAAAATCAAAATTGTATTACTGGAATAAGAAAGAATGGGGTCAGCAGCGCTGCCCAGGGCTGAATTGGATGCTTTAGCATTCCCCAGTCTTCATTTGCCAAACCAAATACACCTGTAATCTAAATAATAAAACAGATGTTTGGTAAATAAATGCAACTATAAGACAATACTCCTTCTAACCAGATTTCCACCCAAAGATCCTCCTCGGGGTGGAGGGGGCGAAGCCTGAAGCTAGCACCAAATGCCAGGCAGGCAAAACCAGCAGACATTCCCTGCTATTAACTATACTTTCAAATGCCTGTTAGGTTCCACATAAGGACTTTAAAAACTGGTACCATATTGAATTCAAATAAGACTCTAATCAAATTATCTTCTCCTACACATCTGCACATCTTGCCATCTTCTCTTTCTGTTTTAATATCAGTATTACCCAATTAGGCAGGTTGGAAAGATAGGCAGATAGCCTTTGGTTCCTAACGGTACCTCACCTCCAATATTTAGTCCCCAAGTCCTTTTGGCTCTGTTTCAGAAATATTACTAAACCTCACCCCATCTCTACATCCATCCACACTTTCTGAATCCCCACTGCCACAGTTCAGTTCAGGCTGTAATTATCTTTTCCCTAGATTCTGCCACCTGAGTTAACTGTAAAAATCATTTATCTGGCCAGGCATGGTGGCTCACACCTGTAATCCCAGCACTTTGGAGGCCAAGGTGGGCGGATCACGAGGTCAAGAGATAGATACCATCCTGGCCAACATGGTGAAAACCCATCTCTAGTAAAAATACAAAAAAATTAACTGGCTGTGGTGATGCATGACTGTAATCCCAGCTACTCAAGAGGTTGAGGCACAAGAATTGCTTGAACCCAGGAGGCGGAGGTTGCGGTGAGCCAAGATCGCACTACTGCACTCCAGCCTGGCAACAGAGGCAGATTCCGTCTCAAAAAAATAATCATAGTAAAAATCATTTATCTGATCATACCAATTCCCCTCTTTTATCAACAGTTGCTATAAGCAATTTTGGAATAGGTATCTTGTGCCTTGAAATGTTCTTATCCTATGACCCACAAATTTCTCATCTAGATATCTGTCACAAGGTAATAACAAAAACATGTAAATCAGGATTCATGTTCAAATATTTATCAAAAGGCTGGGCACAGTAGCTCCCACTAGTAATCCCTGCACTGTGGGAGGCCAAAGGGGGAGAACTGTTCAAGTTCAGGAACATAGTGAGACCTCATTGCTACAAAAAGAAAAAAAAAACCAATTTACCAGGCATGGTGGCACATGCATGCAGTCCTAGCTACTCAGGAAGCTGAGGGAGGAGGATTGTTTGAGCCCAGGAGTTCAAGGCTGCAGTGAATCATGATCATGTCACTGTACTCCAGCCTGAGTGACAGAGTGAGACCCTGTCTTTAAAAAAGAAAATTTATCACAGCATATCTTAAGACAATAAAAAATATAGAAACCTAAATGTGTAAACACAGGGAAAACTTTAAGCAAATTAAGTCAGTCAATATGATGAAATACTATAAACCATCAAAATTAGGCTTTTTAGATAAATTTTGGCAACATTGCAAATTTCCTATAACAGAATGTAAATGTTTTATAGCAGGATATAAAAATAAAACCATATATATATATATAGAATGAGCCTGGTTATATAATGTAATGAGGATTAGAACAAAAGAAACCAAATGTGAACAGTTCTGTAATATGATGGGTAATTTTTGAACTATTTTTGCCATGTTTTATAAGTTCTTTAAAAATATACACGTAGCTCACGCCTGTAATCCAAATGCTTTAGGAGGCTGAGGCAGATGGGTCACTTGATCCCAAGAGTTCAAGACCAGCCTGGGCAACATAGTGAGACCCTGTCTTTACAAAGAAAAATTAAAAAGCAGCTGGGAGTAGTGGCACGTGCTTGTAATCCCAGCTACCGGAGAGGTGGAGGCAAGGATAATCCTTTGAGCCTAGGAGTTCAAGGCTGCAGTGAGCCAATTATACCACTGCACTCCAGCCTGGGTGACAGCATCTGTCACCCATTTTCCAAGCCAAGCACTCACTCAGGTATTTTTTCCATACAAAAATACAAACCTAATTCATTTTCCATGCAAAATTCTGAAAGACTATCTCATCTTATTTTGTGTGTATGTGTATTTTGTCATTTGTATATTTGAAATAGAGTCTCTGTGTGTGTTTGTGTGTGTGTGTGTGTGTGTGTGTGTGTGTGTGTGTGTGTGTCTGTCTGTGTGTCTGTCTGTCTGTCTCGGAGAGACTCTGTCTCAAAACAGACACAAATAAGTAATTCCTAAAATTAACCAGGCCTTTCAAGAACTGCATGCACATTTGCAGCCTCCATGTTGTGCCATACCCTCAACCGTCCGCTGACAGCCTGTTGAACTCCTACAGAATCTTTGAGGTCCAGCCCGAATGGACCACCTTATTATGAGTTGGATTGTGTTCCTCCCAAATTAATGGGTTGAAATCCTAAATCCCAGTAACTTGGAACAGAGGTCCTCAATCCCTAGGCCGTGGACTGGTACCCGTCTGTGGCCTGTTGGGAACTAGGCTGCACAGCAGGAGGTGAGCAGCAGGCGAGCAAGGTAAGTTTCATCTGTATTTACAGCCACTCCACATTGCTTGCATTACCACCTGAGTTCCGTCTCCTCTCAGATCAGCAGTGACGTTAGATTCTCATAGGAGCACGAACCTTGCTGTGAATAGACTGCACACATAAGAGGGATCTAGGTTGCGCGGTCCCTATGAGAATCTAATGCCTGATGATATCTGTCACTGTCTCCCATCACCGGCAGATGGGATGGTCTAGTTGCAGGAAAACAAGACGAGGGCTCCCACTGAGTCTACATTATGGCGAGTTGTATAAGCACTTCATTACATATTACAATGCAATAATAGAAATAAAGTGCATAGCAAATGTAATGCCCTTGAATCAACCTGACCCCCCACCGTCCATGGAAAAATTGTCTTCCACAAAACCAGTCCCTGTTGCCAAAAAGGCTGCTGCCTTAGAATGTTACCTGATTTGGAAAATATTACATTGCAGATTACAATTCCTTAAATTAAAATGAAGTTCATACTGGAGTAGGGTGGGCCCCAATTCAAGGTGACAAAGGGGTAAATGGGATACAGACACTCACACAAGGCAAACTATGTGAAGATGAAGGCAGAGATTTGCAAGCCAAGGTCTGCCAAGGACTGGCACAACCACCAGAAGCTAGGAGAAGGGCATAGGAATGATTCCGCCCCACACCCCTCAGAAGGAACTAATGCTGCCAACACTTTGATATTGGACTTCTGGCCTCCAGGACTGTGAGATGGAAAATTTCTGTTGTTGAAGCCACTCAGTTTGTGGTACTTTATTAACAGTAGCCCTAGAAATCAAATACATGCCTCTCTTCTGTAGTTTGCTGTGACATCCCCATCCACATCCTCCAGAATTAATCAGTGTTCATTGAAGTACCTAGTACATTTTATTTTTTTTATTTTTTTGAGACAGAGTCTCCCTCTGTCGCCAAGCTGGAGTGCAGTGGTACAATCTTAGCTCACTGGATTCAAGCGATTTTCCTGCCTTAGACTTAAGAGTAGCTGGGATTACTGGAACCCACCACCATGGCCGGCCAATTTTTTGTATTTTTTAGTAGAGATGGGGTTTCACCATTTTGGCCATGCTGGTCTTGAACCTGTGACCTCAGGTGACTCATCTGCCTTGGCCTCCCAAAGTTCTGGAATTACAGGCATGAGCCACTACATCCAGCCAGTCCCTGGTACATTTTATACAATCATACATACCTTTATAGCAGCATTTACAGGATTTTAGGAAATTGTTTATACTTCCAGGATATGTGTTCTCAAGAGCATGCGTTTGCCACTTGATTCTTTTAGAATCTACAGTTCTCCTTCTTTACTTAGCCACTACCTCAAGTCTCAAGAAAAGAGCCTGATTCTGGATATTAGTTCTTTGTCACAAGAAAAAAACGAACAACTCCATCAAAAAGTGGGTGAAGGATATGAACAGACACTTCTCAAAAGGAGACATTTATGCAGCCAACAAACATAGGAAAAAGAGCTTATCATCACTAGTCTTTAGAGAAATGTAAATCAAAACCACATTAAGATACCATCTTACACCAGTTAGAATGGCAATCATCAAAAGGTCAGGAGACAACAGGTGCTGGAGAGGATGTAGAGAAACAGGAATGCTTTTACACTGTTGGTGGGAGTGTAAATTAGTTCAACCATTGCAGAAGACAGAGTGGTGACTCCTCAAGGATCTAGAACTAGAAATACCATTTGACCCTGTAATCCCATTACTAGATATATACCCAAAGGATTATAAATTATTCTATTATAAGGACACAGGCACACTTATGTTTATTGTGGCACTGTTCACAATAGCAAAGACTTGGAATCAACCCAAAAGCAATCAACTATAGACCGGATAAAGAAAATGTGGCACATATACACCATGGAATACTATGCAGCCATAAAAAAGAATGAGTTCATGTCCTTTGCAGGGACATGGATGAAGCTGAAAACCATCATTCTCAGTAAACTAATACAAGAACAGAAAACCAAACGCCGCATGTTCTCACTCATAAGTGGGAGTTGAACAATGAGAACACATGGACATAGGGAGGGGAACATCACACATTTTGGGGCCTGTCAGGGGCTGGGGGACTAGGAGAGGGATAGCATTAGGAGAACTACCTAATGTAGATGATGGGGTGATGGATGCAGCAAACCACCATGACACGTGTATACCTATGTAACAAACCTGCACATTCTGCATATGTACCTCAGAACTTAAAGTATAATAATAATAACAATAAAAAGAAATGCCAAAAAAAGAAAGAAAGAAAACAGAGCCTGAGGCAATGATTAAGGCAATGATATTTTTGTTGGGAAAGGGAAGCCCAGGCAATGAGGTTAAGGAAAAGAAAGTGAGGCGAGGAAAACTGTGAAGCAATGCAAAGTGACATAAAGTGATGTTACTCCCTGGCTACCATCTTATCAGAAGTCATGAAGACACAGAGCAGGTCACCAGGCAGGCATATCCACTTGGCACACAGGAAGTCCCTCAATATGCTGCAAGGACAAATCATGCCATGGAGTAATCCATAGTAAGGAGGAAGGATGGGAATTTATTCATCCAGCTTCCTCTTGTTCCCTCTTTCCCTTTGGTTAAAGTTCATCTCTCCAGGAGTTGGAATTAATACCCACACTTCCAGGTTTCATTGTTCAGCTTCTTCTGTGGTTTCTTGGCCACTGGATCACTGAACCCCAATTCTTACAGGGCAGCATGCAGAGAGCCAGGTGTTACCTACACACATAGTGAGTTGCATTACAGGACAGGAATTCCAACCAAGCTTAGGGAACCTAAGTATTTTATAATGGGCAGTAAACCTGTCTGACCTTTGCCCTGAAGGAGATGTCATTTTTATTATAGGGACAATAAACAAATCCGTCTCTGTTCTAGAAGAGGATCACACTATCTTTATCGTCCAATGTTGTTCACTACAGAAGTTATCCTTGAAAGACAGTCTGGAACCAAGGCAGCAAGTGCCTATACTTGCAAGGTGTGAAAAATGTGAGAGACCTACAGAACACTGTCCTAACACAGATCCAACACACTGCAGTCAAGTGTTTATTTCCTGACTGGAAATCCTACTAAATTATGATCAGTATTTAAAATTTATTTTGCAGCAACTGAGAATGACTTAGGCAGGTAATGCAACATAGTATATAGCCATAGCACAGCTAAACTACCAATAAGAAATCTATCTTGACATCAATCTAATAAAGGAAAACGTGAGAAATCTTTGCTCAGTAATTAACATAACAACCTTCAGGGACATAAACAATTCTACTAAAACAGTTACACAATATGTGAGGATGTAGTAACTGTGGATGCTTGCAAAGATAATAAAAGACATTATTTTACATTGTAGTGGTGATTATTCTGTGATTACCACTGACTTGTTTCAAGTTTCTTCATGCTTCTAATTCCTTCAAGTACATTGCCAACAATTCTACTGTTTGAAAGCATGTCACAGAAAGTAAAAGGTGAAGAATCACCACCATAGTCATTTTTAAACATAAATTGAGTGCCCATATGTGAATCATTGGGCTTGGTATTCTGGGGAGTAATACAAAAAATGAATGCACAGTCTGTGTTTTGAGAAATTTATGTTCCAAAGAGAAAAATGAGATAAAGACATAAGTGAAAAAAATATATAAACAAATGAAATATATATAACTATATATACATATTTTAATACAAGTAAACACCATATTTAAAAAATTACAAAAGAATTATAGAGTAAGCATGCGCTTATTAAAACATGCATTTTTGAATTCTACTTATCATTAAAACTACATTTTTTTCAAAAAAATAGATGTAGGAAAGATAAATAAAATTAGACTTACCATTGGTTGTGCAAAAAAAAAAGAAACTTAATTGTAAAGTTATGTATGGAAAGATAAAAAGCTAATTTTGATCTAGGAGGATATTTCCTAGATGTAAATGCAGCTTAATTCTAGATAGTACACTTCTAGAAAGAGGAGATATGATAATTGCTGATAAAAGAAGATAAAGTCAGGATGCATAAAGGACAAGGATAGTAATGAAATGCCACACATATTTTAAAGTCACAGACTGTACTGGGAAATAAAACTAGTGTTTTATTAGTCAATGATTGAAACATTATCTCTAAATAACATCTTTACATTTTGCAATATTTGTTTTTGTTTCATTCTGTGCACTCCCATGAGCATTTGATAATATTTGATTTACATATTTTGCCACCATTGCAAAGTAAATATACTTGTTATAAATGTTTCTGAATATAGACTTGCTCATAATTTAATCTACAATATAATGAAGCATAATTGGATGGGACTAGATAAATTCATTTAAAATTTCCTCTAAATTATAACTTATATTATTACAAATATGGGGTGGTCACCTGCCAATATAAAATACTGGAATATCACTGAGTAGTTCAAATGTTACTCCCTTATTTGTGATCCATTCTAGTATACTCTAGTTTATCTTCAAAAATATTTCTTTAAAAACAGGACAAAATTTACATCATTCAAAGGCATTTGTATATAAAATACATTGTAAGATCTGAACTATATGTTACTTAAATATTATTTTTTTCAAATCTAAATTGCAGTTACATCCCCTTCCCCACCAACTTCAATTTGAAATTCTCCAATGGCTTCCCACTATTTAAGATGAAGACCAAAATTCTTAACAAGACCAAAATATCCCTCATGGTCTTGCTCCTGTCTCTTTACCCTCATTTTACACCCTCTTTGTACTTACTGGGCCTTCTTATCCTAGGACTTCTTACTTTCTTTTAGTTCCTAGCACTTTGCCATATTACCCTGCCATAGGGACTTTTTTTTTTTGACAGGGTTTTGCTCTGTCACCCAGGCAGTGGCACCATAGTAACTCACTGCAGCCTGAAAACTCCTGGGCTCAAGTGATCCTCCTGCCCTGGCCTCTCAAACTGTTGAGATTATAGGTGTGAGCCACAGTGCCCAGCCTGATGGAGACTTTTTACATGCTGATCCTCAGCTGCTGGAAATGCTCCCCTCATTCAGGACACTTCAACTGGTTGACTTGTACCTAGCCTACATGCCTAAGTCAATTATCACTGGACAGCAAAGTCTTCCCTGACCTTCCTGAAGATGTCACATTCCCTTCTCACAATTTCATAACGACAGGTTCCTCGTGCTGAATATTGATCAAAGTTGCAGCTTTATATTTGCTTGTATAAATTATTCATGTCAGTGTTCCCCACTAGCTGTAAGCTCCTTGAGGGCTTTCATCAGAAAGATTGGAGCAGAGCAGGAAAATGGAGAGGGCCTCCCTTAGTGGTACAGGCATACATGCCTGATTGATGATCAACTGTCTCTGGGGGAGAGATGCTAATCTCCACCTACTTTCTTGGAATCTTCTCATAAAGCCCACCCCAGGCAAAGATCCCCCGCTTGTAGGGAAGGGAGAGAGCCAAAACCAATCAGTCCCTAGAGGGGAAAATATCCTCTGGAACCCAGGAATCTGCACCAATACAAAGCAGAGGTCTGCTTATTGTTAAGACAAGCAGAAAATGTTCCCAAACAAGATCAAACAGAGAATAAGGTAGTATTTGACTGTCATGGGGAGATGGCAGGAGCACCAAGAAAGCCTTGTCCCCAGGCCCAGGTTCATAGTTCTGCTGAAGCCCAGGAGGCTGGACCAAAAGAACAAAGAACACCCTCCTGCCCCACCACAAACTTAGTATAAGTAACAAGAACCAAGAGTCTGCTCTTGGGGAAGGGCAGGAACATAGAGACAACCTCTCCCTCCCTACTGTGGCATAGTCCCTGCAAAGACTAATGAAAGTAGGGGGTGGAGCAGAAGCACTGGGAATAATCCTGCAGCACCCCCGACATAATACATGCACAAAGTAACAGCAGCACACTTTTGGAGGAATATGAAGCTTGTGGTGCATTGAAGGTAACAATAGCAATGATAAAGCCCAAAACTAGTTCAGCTCCTGAAGAGATTAACCACAGCTCCTATAATAACAGCTGGACAGAAAAGAAGCATACCCATTTCCAGGTATAAACAGCGCTATGTTCCTCACCCTCTGCTATTCTTCTATCTATAGTGTTCTGGTATATACTAAAAAATTATAAGACACACAGAAAGCAAGGCAGGGGTTTGGTGGATATTGTGAAGAGATAAAACAATCAATAGAACCAGATTCAGAGATGACTAGTTGTTGGAATAATCAAATAGGGACTGTGATGGTTAATTTTATATGTCAACTTGACTGGGCTGAGGGATGCCCAGAAAAACGTAAAACACTATTTTTTGTTTTGGTAAAACACCAGTGTGAAACACTATTTTTGCTCTACAGTTACCTGGGCATTCCTTAGTCCAGTCAAGTTGACATACAAAATTAACCATCACAGTCCCTATTTGACTATTCCAACAACTTCTGTCTGTAAGGGTGTTTCCAGAAGAGCTAAGCATTTGAATTGGTACACTGAATAAAGAAGATTGCTTTTGTTGTAGGAAACAACCAGATTCTTGTCATACAACCAGGAAAATTTAGGCACATGAACACACCGTAAGGTGAGTAAGGCAGGGTTTATTGGGTGAAAAGAAAAAAGGAAAGAGGAACTCTCAGCAAAGCAAGAGAGAGTCCTGCTAGCAGGTCTCCTACCTCATACATTGAATCCCAGGTCATCACCCAGGAACTGAAGAGGCTAGGCTCCTCCCCCCTGCAAATGGCACAAACTTCCTGAGACGCCACCTTCTCCTTTCAGTGCACAGATGGGTATTCATTATTCAGAAAGAATCAATTGGGAAAGGGTGGACTTCATGTGGGAACAGCAGTCTGGTTTTTCAGCCTTCAGGCTGTTTTAGGCTTGAAGGTGGAGTTTCATCAGGGACCCTTGGCTGTCTTCTGTCTCTATCAATAAAGAAGGGCCTCATCCAATCTGTTAAGGGACTGAATAGAACAATAGGCAAAGGAAGGGAAAATTTTCTTTCTGCTTGAGTCAGAACACCTATTTTCCTCTGCACTTGGACATGGATGCTACTGGTTTAGGGCCTTTGGACTCAGACTGGGACTTATATCATCAGCTGCTCCGGATCTCAGGCCTTTAGGTTTGAGCTGGAACTGCACTGCTTTCCTGGGTCTCCAGCTTGCAGATGGCAGAACATGGGACTTCTCAGCCTTCATAATCGCATGAGTCAATCCCTCGTAATAAATCTCTTCATATATATCTACATATATCCTATTGGTTTTGAGTCTCTGAAGAGTCCTATTACAGAGAATTCAAAACTATTATGACTAGTATGTTAAAGAATCTTGGGAAAAAGGTGGACAATATGCATGAGCAATGGGAAATTTCAGCAGAGACAAAAACTATAAAAAAGAATCTAATGGAAACTCTAAAATTACAAGATGTAATATCAGAGATAAATAATTCCTTCAACAGATTCATCAAATCACTGACTGACACTGCTGTGGAAAGAATTAGTGATCTTTAAATTAGACCATTGGGAATTGTCCAAATCAAAAGATAAAGTAGAAAAAAGAAAACGGCACTCAAGAGCTGAGACATCAAATAATCTAACATACATGTAATTGGAGTCCTATAAGGAAAAAAGAGAGTGACCAGGTGCAAAGACATGTTTAAGGATATAATAGCTGATAATTTTCTAAAATTAATGAAAGGTAACAACCACAGGTCCAAGAAGTTTAGAAAATCGTAAGAAGGATATATATAAAACATACATGCAAGCAATCCTGGACATATCATGGTCAAAGCACTGAAAACCAAAGATTAAAGATAAAATTTTGAAGAAAAAGTTACATTCAGAGGAATCAAGATCTGAAAGATTCTTAAAAGGTCACATATCCACAGTCAATATATAAAAAGCAAATGAAATTTATTTGAGGTCAAATAGAGAAAAGGACTCAAAGGAGCCTGATTACAGTTTGGTCAAGGAGAGAATCTTTGTCTGGGTTAGTAGGTGCTTCAATGAAAAAATGTAAAAGGGAAATGAGGTGGAGGTTGTTTGGAGGGAGGACCTCTTTAATGAAGTGACACACTTCAGTGGGGACCTTTATGAAGTGGCAGAGTGAGGCAGGTGCATACCTAGGGGAAGAGTGTGGCTGTCAGCGAATAGCAAATGTGAATACCCTGCTAAACCAGTCAAGAACCAGCAAGAAGGCCAGTGTCACTTAAGTGGAATGAGCAAGGCCGAGGAGGTAAGATATGGTTGGGGAAGTAGCCAGAAGTTAACAAGTGTAGGACCTTTAGATAGCTTGGTAGGGAGTTTGGATGGTGGTGGTAAAGCATTCTGGAACTTAATTTTTCTAAAAAATAGCAGTACTCTAGCCAAATCAAAGGAATTTTCTTACTCATTGTCTTCCTCTTACATATGTGTATGTGTCTTTGTGGCAGATCAGAGTAGAAGGTAGGGATGTTAAGACTATACTGTATATTGCATTTTTCTTTTCTTTTCTTTTTTTGAGACAGAGTCTTGCTCTGTCACTTAGGCTGGAGTGCAGTGGTGTGATCTTGGCTCATTGCAACCTCTGTGTCCTGGGTTCATGCAATTCTCTTGCCTCAGCCTCCCAAGTAGCTGGTATTATAGGCATGCACCATCAAGCCTGGCTAATTTTTGTGTTTTTAGTAGAGGCAGGTTTCACCATACTGGCCAGGCTGGTTTTGAACTACTGACCTCAAATGATGCACCTGCCTCAGCCTTCCAAAGTGCTAGGATTACAGGCATGAGTCACCACACCCGGCCTCTATATTGCATTCTTTCAAATCAGAAGTTTTATATTTTAAAATACGTATATCAGGATTCCCAATAAAAGTTAAAGATTGGTTGGGTGTGGTGGTTCCCACCTATAATCCCAGCACATTAAGAGGCCAAGCCGGGAGAATTGCTTGAGCCCAGGAATTCAAGACCAGCCTAGGCAACACAGTAAGACCCTATCTATACAAAAATTTAAAAAATTAGCTGGGCGTGGTGGTGCATGCCTGTATCC
Organism: Sapajus apella; assembly: GCF_009761245.1. Taxonomy (NCBI): domain Eukaryota; kingdom Metazoa; phylum Chordata; class Mammalia; order Primates; family Cebidae; genus Sapajus; species Sapajus apella. The sequence goes on along the minus strand of NW_022436960.1, from coordinate 14,426,966 downwards.
CCAGTTACTTGGCAGGCTGAGGCAGGAGGATTAATTGAGCCTGGGAGGTAGAGGCCACAGTGAGCCATGATCTCACCACTGTACTCTAGCCTGCGTGACAGAATAAGAGACCCTGTCTCAAAAAGAAAAAAAAAAATTAAAATTAAAGGTCTTTAACTGTTTTACATATAAATGCTACATGGGAGGTAGATTTTATTTTGATTAAAATGTCATTGTTTCAGCTAAAAAAAGTCTAGGTCTACTTTTCTCTTCATCAGCCATGGCTCTTTGCCACTAAATAGGAATAAGGCATTCTTTCATATCATGTTCAATCACATCAGGATAAAATGGTGCCAGAGGTGGCTGTCACATAAACAGAATTTATACCAACAGAGTTCTCAGCTTACTTCAATTGTTGAAAATTAATTTATTTTCAGACTTCAGAACCTGATTTTTAGAGTACAAGAAGCTTGATAGAAAAAGCAATTCAGTGTGATCACCTCTCTTTATATGCTTAGTTTAAAAACTCTTTAGCCTATCTCTTATGATATAAATCAGAGGTAACTGATAAATATTCCTAAAAATACCTGGATAGATCACCTTAGTGAATGTGTAATTGCCTGTGAAATTCCCACCATGAAGATTTCTGCGAAACAAGAAAATTTAGAATCAAAGGAGACGTTTAACAATTTTATTTTCACTTTCTTAAGATCTTTGCCAAAATAACAGGTAATAACTTTACTGGATAGCTGTAACAGAAAATAGATCTTGGTAATAATTTGAGATTAATGTAATGCATATCATGAACAAAAATTGAGAAGCATTTTATCTATTTTTAGGGAGGTTGCTAGTTTTATAGTGCTTTTTTGATTTGGAGGTTACTGTAGTAGTAGCAGAGTATTATTAATTTTGTATTTCTCACCAGATAAAGAAAAAATTTTGTTCAAGTATTTCAAATGCCAGTAATATTGGATTGTGACTATGGCATAAAACAGTTTTTCTATGAATAAAGGCTCACATGGGATTAAGACGTGAAAAAAATGTGAAGATTTGAAAACAAAGCTACAGAAATTAAAACATAATATTTATGACATCTAATGGTCATAAATATTAACTTCATACCAATGGCACTGAAGAGACAAGGCATAAATAGGATTCAGTATATACAAGAATTAGTAGAGGATGAAGGTAGCATTCTGAATTACTGAATCAAAGTATACAATAAATTACAGAATACAAAATAAATATTTTTAAAAACAAGAGATTTCCTAGATAAAATTTTCTACAAAGAGAACTATCTGGTTGGGCGTGGTGGATCATGCCTGTAATCTCAGCACTTTTGGAGGTCACGGTGGGTAGGTCACCTGAGCCCAGAAGTTTGAGACTAGCCTTGGCAACATGGCAAAACCTCATCTCTACAAAAATTAGCCAGGCATGGTGGCCCATGCCTGTAGTCCCAGCTATTTGGGAGGTTGAGGTGGGAGGATCACTTGAGCCTGGGAGGCACAGGTGGCAGTGAGCAGAGATTGTGCCATTGCACTCCAGCCTGGGCAATAGAGTGAGACCTGGTTTAAAAAAAAGAAAAAGAATTCTCAAATTCTTTTAGGTTAACTACACTTACAAAGACTAATCTTCAAAGGCTTTGGCATTTTAATAAAAAATGTTATACAGCACCATGTTTTTAAATGGTTAAAATTGGTTTTCTAAGCATTTAAATAGATGCCAAAGTACATATTCAAACATTACATTATTTATTTAAAATATAACTGTCAATTTTGCATTTGGTATAATAGTATAGTATGTATTGAACTTCATTCAACTATTCAACAAATGTCTGTAAAATGGTTATCATCATGTGCCATGTCCTAGATGAACACATTTAAGTCTACTTAGGGAATCAGATATTACAATGTAACACAATAAGTTTTATTTTTTTATATTTATTTTTATTTTTGAGATGGAGTCTTGCTCTGTTGCCCAGGCTGGAATGCAGCGGTGTGATCTTGGCTCACTGCAGTCTCTGTCTCCCTGGTTCAAGAGATGCTCCTGCCTCAGCCTCCCAAGTAGCTAGGACTACAGGCATGTGCCACCACACCTGGCTAATTTTTATATTTTTTGTAGAGATGGGGTTTTGCCGTATTGGCCAGGTTGGTCTCGAACACCTGAGCTCAAGTGATCTGCCTGCCTCAGACTCCCAGAGTGCTATGATTACACCCAAAGACATGAGCCACAGCTCCCAGCCTAATTGTGTAATAAGAGTATTAATGGCAACTTGCAGACAGGCCCTTGGAGCACCCGTAAAGATCACAGCAGAGTGGAAATTTGGCCTGAATCTATCTATACCAATGAGAAAAAAAAAAAAAAAGGCATGTGGGGAGGAGATAAGGACACTACAGATGTTGGACAGCATGTGGAAGAACACTATATAAAGTTTAGAAGGAGTAGGGAGAAGTGAAGTGTGGTTAGAAGTGTACATTTGGTTGAGGGTGCAGGATTCTGACTAAACATGAGTTCAAATTCTGATTGTGCTACTTACTAGCTGGAGGACTTTTTGCAAGTAACTAAACCTAAGTGGCTATCCTTTCATCTGTAAAATGGGGATAGTAATAATACCCAGCTTTAATAGGAAGATTTAAGAGCACGTGTGGAACCTAGTATTGTGTCTAACCTACCCAGGGTAAGAGCTAAATAAATGGGCCGGACGTGGTGGCTTCTGCCTGCAATCCCAGCACTTTGGGAGGCAGAGGCAAGTGGATCACCTGAGGTCAGTAGTTCAAGACCAGCCTGGCCAACGTGGTAAAACTACGTCTTTACTAAAAATACAAAAATTAACCGAGCATGGTGGCGGGAGACTGTAATCCCAGCTACTTGGGAGGCTGAGGCAGGAGAATTGCTTTTACCAGGAGGCAGAGGTTGCAGTGAGCTGAGATTACACCATTGTACTCCAAACTGGGTAACAGAGTAAGACTCCATCTCAAAATAAATGAATAAAAATTAAAATAAATAAATAAATAAAAGTAGCCATTTTTATATTATTTATTACTATTTCATGTAATATCAAAAAACATTTTGCTATATATTTCTGAGAATTTTTCAGTCTATGGTTTAAAAATTTTGTTTTTATTTTTAAATTTTAATGTATTATTTATTATTTTTGTTTTGGAGACAGAGTCTTACTACGTTGCTGAGACTGGCCTCAAACTCCTGGGCTTAAGCAATCCTCCCACTTCGGCCTCCTGAATAGCTGGGACTACAGGCACCTACCACTGCACCTGGCCATTCGATGGCTTTTTAAATCACAAGTGAGTGCTAATTGCCAACCTCTTTTAGATGTTCTCTAAAAGAAAATAATATTTATTCAGGAATGGGGCATTGCAATGGAATATATGTGCCATAGTATTCTATATGCATATTCAGGGAGGTAAAGGATGATAAAGCTTTTTAAATGAAAAATAAAGAGGATTACAGATCTTTTGAAGTGATTATCCTTCAAAAGATCCATAACAAGGATCTGAAACAAGGGTGGCATCAGTCAAGGTTGGCTGGCCGATGTCTTCACAGAAGTATTTTTTGTGGAAGGTTGTCATGATCTTTGTGCAGTGTTGCGCTTTTTGTAGTCTTTTGTGACGGTTTTTGTTACGAAGCATTCATGCATAAGAATCCTCTCTTCATAGCCGCCCTCAGTTCTATTTGTCAGGATTTCGTTCATTTATTTTGAACACAAATGACACCATTTTGATTCTGATGACTTTCATGTAATAATGAGTTCACTTTTTCATACAGAGCCCAAGAGTATAAAAGTGTCACTCCTTCTGAGCAAAAATATGGTAAATGAATAACTTCAGACCACATTCGCTTTAGGGAATAATCTCTACCCAAGAATCAGTGGTTTATGTAACTGACAGAGAACTTGATAAGTCTTACAGAGAGCATCTATTACATGGTAAAAGGTCCAAAAAGTGGAAAGTTTCTGTGAATTCAAACATATGCATGTGGTTTTGCAATATTTTAAAATCATTTGCATGAGTAATTGTCCCTTGAAAGAATACACTGCATTTGCATGTTTCTTTCTTTAGGTCTGTTTCTGCCTCAGCCTATTGCACTCAGGTTTCTGTTCCTATTCACTCTTGGCTCCCTGAAACGACTCTGACAAATGTTGCAAATAGATACCTAAAGGCCCAATCAGTGAAATTTTTTTAAAGCTTTTGGTTTCCATGAATTCTTAGAATTGAAGACGGTTGAACTGCCTCTTTGTTTTGAAATTCTATGTGTACTTGAGCTTCATGATGCCATGTCCACCTGGTTTTCCTCTTATATCTCTGACCACTCTTTCTCAGTATGTTTTATTTTTACTCTTTTCATTACCTGCCTCTTAATGTTGAGAATCTACAGGGTTCTGTCTTGGCTCTCTTCTCATTCTACAAATTCTCCGTGGGATGATCTCACCCTCTTCATTGCTTTCCATGAGCAGATGTATAATAATATGAGTCTCAAATTTAATCTCCATCCCTGACCTCTCTCCATTTTTTCCGACTGGCTTCTATCTCTAGCCACTAACGGAATATCTCCATCTGGCTGTCCCAGACACTTAAAATCATTATGTCCCAAACTGATTTTAATCTCTCTTTCTCTCTCTCTCTCTCTTTTTTCCCAACCTGTTCTGTCTCCTTCATTCTCATCTTGGTGACTGGCTCCCCTATCCACACATGGACAATCTAGAGAGCTGGGAGTTATTCTGGCTTCTTTTCTTTCCTTAGCCAAATGTCCTCCCCATATTCAGTCAGTGTCCAAGTCCTGTTGATTCTATTTCTTGAACATATTTTGTCCTCTTCTGTCTATTCCCATTACTCCCAGTAACTCACAGCTTGACTACTGGAATAGCATCCTAACTGATCTCCCTGTCTTCGCTTTTAGGCAATCGAGCTGTTTTGTTTCACTGGTAAAACTTCTCTGGTGGCTTTTCATTTAATATGTGCTAAAATCCAAACTTCCCTGCGTGGTGTTCCATATTCTTAATGATCTGGCTTCAGCAAAACTTTCTGTCTTTTTTTCCACCTCTGCTTTTCTGCCCGCAGGATTGTGTGCTGCTGGGAAGCTTTTCCTCAGAGGCTGACCACAGAGCCATTTACAAACCCCACACACAGGTAGAATCACTCAGTCCTGTGCCTATGTTCATAGATGCGTTTTCTCACAGGTTTCCATCATGACTCCCATCATCCTTTATTAAACTTACTTGTTTGTATGCACATTTCACCCCATTTCTCTGGCATCTCATAGTATTTAAAACAATTTTTGGCATAAATATCAGTATCAATAGATATATATCAAGAACATCCTTAAAGAATTCCTCGAGAAAATTCCTCAAAGAACTTCCTCAAGGAACTGGGAAAATGAGAACAACCTCCCATCTCTTTGGTAATTCCTCAAACTGTTCTATGTCTAGCATGTAATAAATGTTGCCTAACTGAAATAGAGGAGCTACCTGGTTGCACACATTACTGATTCCCACCCAATGTGTTTCTGTGTTCTTTGAAAGACAATGTAATTGTGCCTTACTTGAATTAAATTGATGTGATCTCCACAATCATCCCATAAAATATCCGCTCTCAATATCATCCTCATCTTCATTTTGAATGTAGCGTGGAAAATGCTGTGGTGGCCTCCAAGTACACAACCAGGCAGACTGTTCCCGAGGCCCTGGAACTGAAAGGCTCATAGGCCAGATTAAGATGGTCAAATCAGTTAGTTTGTTAAACCAATTTAAAACATACAGTCTGAGCTTTGTGCAGTGACAATATGGTAGCCAATCAGGTTTATCCTAGGTGCAGTTATTGCTAATTGAAAACTTTTCCAGTAGCCTGCCATGACAACTTGCAAGATAGTCAGCATTGGCAATTTTTGACAGTCACTATGGAGACTGATTTTTTTTTTTTTTTTTAGAAAAAAGTGGGAAGAAAGGAGAAAGAGATTGGGTGGATGAATACATTAAATCAGGCAGGTGAAAGGACCACACTACTGTGGGTCACTCAATGTTCATATGTTCTTCCTCTCTCTCTGCCTCATCTGCCTTCTCCAAAGATGGCATGGTTACAAGAACCAGAGTGTAGGCAAGAACATTCAGAGATGGAAGGTTCATGGTGCCAATCTATGCTTGCTCTATCAAAAAGATAGAGGTTGCCGGGTGCTGTGGCTCACACCTGTAATTCCAATACTTTGGAATATTGAAGCAGGCAGATTGCTTGAGCCCCAGGAGTTCAAGAACAGCCTGAGCAACATGGTGAGACCACGTCTCTACAAATACTTAAAAAAAGAAATTAGTCGGGCACGATAATGCGTCCTGTACTCCCAGCTACCTGGGAGGATTATTTGAGCCCTGGAGGTTGAGGCTGCAGTGAGCATGAAATGAGCCATGATCGTGCCACTGTACTCCAGCCTGGGCGACACAGAAAGATCCTGTCCCCAATAAATAAAAATAATAAAAAGAGGTAAGTATATGTGGCTACACCTACAGCTCAGCGATGACCTGATGAGTAGTATACATTTTAAGCACGAAACAAGTTGGTTAGAATGGATGATACCAATGGGTGGTCAGTTTGAGGGAGACAAGGCTGATCCATGCTTTATGAATATTTAAGGTTTATTTTTCTTTCTGTCTCTATCTACAAGTAGCTCTCCTGTTTTGTCCTTTTAATGTATGTTTAAGAAGTAAATGTCTATTCCATGTTTAACATGTTTCATGGGTTAATGACGTACTTATTATCTGTATTTAACATATGAGTCGACGTAACATAAACTTACTGATAAGTTTCATCTATCCCATTTGTTTTCCTGTTCTTTAGGGAAGAATAGAAAATTCTCAAATAATACAGCAAATGCATGTTACATTATGAATGAAAAATCTGAGGCACAATGCCAGTAAGTCACTTCCACAAAGTCCCCACAATTAAGGGCATGGAAAGGTCAAGTTTCAAATATAAGACATCTGGCTCCAGAGCCCATTTTTTTTCTTTTTTTTTTCTTTTTTTTTTTTTTTAGTGACAGGGTCTTGCTTTGCTGCCAGGCTGGAGTGCAATGGCATGATCATGGCTCACTGCAGCCTTGACTTACTGGGCTCAAGGTTCAAGTGATCCTCCTTGCCTTTGACCTCCCGAAGTGCTGAGATTATAGGCCTGAGCCACCATGCCCAGCCTCAGAGCCTACTTCTTAATCACCATCCTAAACTGATTCCTAATTTGCCTGAGAAAACACAGCTGCTAGGTCTAACCTTAAGTCCATTCTCTTCGTGCTAATTAATCTTTGTGTATAAGTACTTTGGGCCAGGAGATTTGACTTATTCATCTCTGCATTCTAATCACTGAGCACAGAACCTGGGCAAATACTTGTTGACCAAGAGAATATCTCATTTTATACCTTTTGTTTTTCTTTTGGGTTATGTTAAATGGGCAGAATAATTCCAATTTAACATTTAAGAAAATTTAAACTTTAGCATTTAAAGTTAAATTACCTTAGGTATTTGATTTAAAACTGATTAACCTAAAGAAAATCTAGTTGCTAGAGAGTAAAAGATAAGGATCTATGAACTGAGATCTAGCATCGATTGTGAAACTGACCCTTTTAAAGGGTTTGTTTCTCTGTGCTTCACTTTCTCTAGAAGGAAAATTGTCCTAGTAACTCTTATCTACGCCCTTCACCAGGAAATGTTATAGTCTCTATTCTTCCTATTACTAGCATATCTTTTTTTAAAAAAAAGATTTCTGCTTTATCAGTTAGATATTATTAAAAATGTAAATCTGTTTATAAATTCATAAAATCAATGAACCATAAACATATTTACATGATATTAAAATGACATATTTTATATCCTTTTAAAGACACATTTCATGCTACATTTGGACTTGTTTTAACGTCCTGCAATTTGCTAAATATGCTCCTACAATTTTCATTTATTTGACTGTTGTGAGAGAAAAAATTAGCCTTCTCAATGAAGTTAACATACGTCATATGCTAGTAAAATATTTTAATGCATCATTTGATCCACATTTATTTATATGTTTATTGGCATGTTTATTTCCCCACTTACAAAAATGTTTTTCTCTGTAGGAAGTTGGCAATAATCTCAATAGATACAAGACTAGAGCTCACCATAATGGGTGATTAATCCTGGCTACCCATCAGAATCACCTGGGATAAAGAAAAAAACTGATGCCCCAGTACTACCTCAAAAATTTCAGTATTTCTAGGGATGGAATTGGGACATTAAGAACTTCCCAGATATTCTAGTGTAATCTCCCTGAAAGTCTGAATGAAGCAGCCCATGGTTTCTGAGTGTCAAGTTTTTAAGAACACACATGCTGATAATTGACAATTGGGCTCAATATTTCACAGGGTCTTTTTGTTTTCTGGTACAGTGTAAGCAGATTACTATGTAAGTGATTTTCAACCTGACTCCATATAGTCAGATGTTCTAAATAAACATTTTTAAAGAATAGTTTTAGATTTACAGAAAAGTCACAAACATAGTAGACAGTTCCCATATACCCAGTTTCTCTCTTGTATAAGATGTTGGCACATTTGTTTTTATGTAAGATGGTACATTTGTTACAACTAAGGAAACAACACCAGTACATTACTATTAATTAAACCCCACAGTTTATTTGGATTTCAGTAGTTATCTTCTAATATTATTTCTCTTTTATTTTATTTTAGTTTATTTATTTATTTTTTAAAGACAGGGTTTCACCATGTTGGTCAGGCTGGTCTTGAACTCCTGACCTCAGGTGATCCGCCTGCCTTGGCCTCCAAAGTGCTTGGATTACAGGCGTGAGCCACCATGCCCGGCCTCTAATATTATCTCTTTAGTCCAGGATCTCACTTAGGGTACCACATAACATTTAGTTATCATGTCTCCTTCACCTCCTCTGATCTGTGACAGTTTTTTAGATATTCCTTGTTTATGATGACCTTGACAGTTTTGAAGAGTGCTGGTCAGGTATTTTGTAGAATATTTGGAGAAATTACTCTGCACAAGTAAACACTTGCCAAACAGCAAGTGCCAGGAGACGGTGTTTCACAAAGCTCTTTTTAAAAATTATTTTTTTGCACACATAATCTAGTTTGGTAAAACTGTCACCGATTTACAATCCAGAATCACCATGAAAGTCGAATTAACAAATGTATTAGCAGCCTGTAGTCAACCAGATTGCAGGTCCAGCTCCCTAACTCAATGCAAGTTTAATAACTCTTCTCTGAGTCTATGTCAGTTTCTCATCTGTAAAATGAGAAAAGCAAGGCCCTTGCAATTCAGACATTGAGATTGGTAGGAAGGACTCGAGAAATAGAGTGGAGAGTTTCAGTATTTAGGGCTTTAGGTCTTGATGGGTGGGATAGTACTGTAGAAGCTGTTCACTTGTGTTTCTAGAATCGGAAGGTAAAGCGAGAGGGACAAAAACAAGCGAAAGGAAGAAGTAGGACAGACAGCGTACACAGGATCAACTCTCCAGACTTTTCAGGACCTGCGGGGCGAGCCGAGCATTCGGTTGCTAGGCAACTGCGCCTCCTGGGAGGGTGGAGGACCCCAAGGCAGGTGTCTAAGTTACTACCTTTTTGTTTAGCCGCGGTGCCTGCTTCTCAAAGTTAATGAAACCTGTAGCCTTTAAAAGTAGACCTTTTTTTTTCAACCAAAGTTTAGGCACGTTCTGCTGTAGCTGAGCTCTGCTCGAGGTGGTTTTTCTTTTTCCTGTTCTCAGGCGCGCTGCGGGCACCTCTCGAGTAAGGCCCCAGCCTTCGCGGGTTGCCAGGCAGAGCCTGACGCCCGCCAGCTTCCAGCTCCACGCCCACCGTTCTCCTGGAGCGCAGGGCCTTTGCTGGCCTTACGTGCAGCCACGGGCTCGGAGATGGAGCCGCTGCTCCTGGCCTGGAGCTATTTTAGACGCAGGAAGTTCCAGCTCTGCGCCGATGTATGCACGCAGATGCTGGAGAAGTCCCCTTATGACCAGGTACTGGCCAGCTCACGTCAGCCTAAGCATCCTGGCGCCTAGGCTGCGGGGTCTGGGGCGTCCCCCGGCCCCGGGTGGGGAGGCCGGGGAGGAAGGCCCGAGGCGGGGCTGACCGTTCGGTCCCCAGAGGCGCCCGGGGCGAGACCTTGTGGAGCTGCGGCTGGTGGGTCCCTTGTCCGCCATGTCCGCATGGATCGCAAGTTCTGTGCGTTGATCGCCCCCTCCTCACAATCTTCAGCCTTCCCTTCCCTATGCTTGTCCTAGAGTGAGAGCCCTGAATTTTACTTTGATGAGGAACTTTGATAATTCATTTATACTTGCATATTGATGGGCGCTAAGCTCTCAGCGTTTGCATTATTAATGTCTAAAATTAATTTGTATAAACAAAGATTTGTGACTCTCCACCTCCTGTTAACATAGCTGCCTTCTTCCTTTTGGATCGAACATGTGATCCTCCCACCTCATCTTTAGACTGTTGTCCAAGAGTGGAGGAGGCCAGGAGTTTAGCTTGAGGAAGTTAGAGGAATGAGAATCTAGAAGGGGAAAAGATACATTTATTATTTTAAAAATTACCTGGGCAAGGGAAGCTATAATTTTAGGAGGGAGATATGGGAAAGAAAGGCTCCTTACAAGAAGGAATGATGGCATTGATGAAAAGTTAGGTCGGGCGCAGTGGCTCACGCCTGTAATCCCAGCACTTTGGGAGGCCAAGTCGGGCGTATCACCAGAGGTCAGGAGTTCAAGACCAGCCTGGCCAACATGGTAAACTCCGTCTCTACTAAAAATACGAAAATTAGCTGGGCATGGTGGCGGGCGCCTGTAATCCCGGCTACTCCGGAGGCTGAGGCGGAAGTTGCAGTGAGGCGAAATCACGCCACGCCACGCCACTGTACTCCAGCCTGGGTGACAGGGCGAGACTCTGCCTAAAAAAAAAAAAAAAAAAAAACCAAAAAACAAAACGTAAATAAACTAGAGTAATGTGTATAGCAAGTGGAAAAGGTGGTATACAATGTATGTGAGGAGGGTATAATTCTGGTGGGCAGGGGACTCGTGGAATAGACAAAAGGAGGAGAAAAATAGAACAGGAGTAACGCTGCGGCAGTTAGTCAGTGTTTTTAGTAAATGCGGAATATACCTACATAGTTCCAGTTCTCTAGCTTTTCCTCTAGTGGTGTTGCCTTGGAGATGTTAGAAAAAAATGGAAAATTGAAGGGAGTTACAAAAGCGGAGGCATGAGTGTGCTGTTACTAGGCTCTGCCTTAGCTCCCAGCAAATGGATGGTGGATGATAACCTGCTGAAACGAACATTTTGTCCTTCAGATAGTACATCTCTATTGGAACAGCCTATGTTGGTGGTAATACAAAGCTAGGTTCTGTTCTTGACAGTTCACATTAGTTAATAGGACTATGTTTCTGTAGACAAGCATTTTTCCAGGTTGTTTTTTGGCATAATAATCTCATAGATACTGCTTAAAAAAATCAAATATGTCTGGGAACCGTGACAAAATATTGACAACTTTATATTGGTACAACAGAAGTTTGTTAAGAACCTTTGATGTGCTGGACATTGTTCTAGGCACAATGGTTTACAGGAACCTTATGTGTTGTCATTTTTCCATTGAGTTAAGGTAGTTTTCATTCTGTGTTCCACACGACAGCTGTCCCAACAGAGAGAAAGTTTCCTCATTAAATACATTTGGGAAATGTATGTTCCTTCTTGGAGATTCAGGATGCACACTAAAGGCTCTGAGTAGTTTTGAAGAAAAGAAAGCTAATTTTGCCTATTTTTGATTAATCCAAATAATAAAATAGTTCTGAAACTTATTTGACCAACAGATTCCTTTTTTTTTTTTTGGCCCAGGGAAAGGGTCAAATAATCTTCACTGTTATCCTGGGAAGTTGTTGGTACATTGGGAAATGTAGGTGGAGCAGCAGTATTTTTATTAATGGCTAAGACCCTCTAATCTTGAGTTCATAGTGACATTCAGTATTGCACCTATGAATTGAGGTATCAGGACTTTATATGTATTCATCTCAATGACCTTCTATTGAGTGCTTACTACAGATTGTGTATCCCTTATCTGAACTGCTTGTGACTAGACCTGAATAGAAGTTTTAAAAAAATGTTATTGTTTTATTTATATGAGCAAGGGTTGATATGTTCAGCTCCAATAAATATCAGAGTAGGTCTAAGAGAATCAGTACCAGATCTGGAGGAAAAATTTGATATTCTTTTCCCTTCTAATCATTTTTATTTGTTTTGTTGAGGTAGTTTATTATGGATGAACTGTATATATTGTCAGAATAATGAGTAGCATTTTACCGGGAATAGATGTTTAACTTGATGTTATCAAAGTTGGCTTTTGATACGAGGGCTATTGAAATGTTTACAGGGCTTACTCATGTTAGTCATTCTTTGACCTAACTTTGAACACTGTGCCCTTATTACTGTATGTTTTTCATAGCACCAGTTTCTGTATTTTGCACCCACTTCTTATTTCATGTTGGAAATATTTCCCAGTATGATTTTTCCCAAGCTTGAAGAAATCCTACCTTTTCCTTAATTAAAAAAATTAATATTTATGTTAGTGTTGATGTAATTAGTGAAGAGCTTTAGGAAGATAGCTTAAGGTAATTCCTTTGATTGCAAGTTTGAAAATTCTCTTTCCTTAGAACATGACACCAAGACCGAAGGTCTGTGTGATATCCCAAGCACCTGATGCAGAGTCAGGCACATGGGGGCTCTCGTTATGTATTTGCTGAATGAGTACATCAATCATGTTCATATATATATTTTGATGGAGTTGTTCATATGTGCCAGCTTCCCCTCTATGATGATCATCCTAGTTGCCTGATGATCTTTGTCTTCCCCGTCCCACCCTTAATTCTCAGCACCATAGGTTCTTAAATGTACACTTTCTTTTTCAAATAAATATAATTTCATTATGGGACTTCTTAATTCATTTCTTATTTTGAGGGTCAGTTTTTAAAAATCAATTTTTAAAATTCTTTCTGGATTCCTTCAGGAGAGTGTTTCCAGTAGTAATGATCAACCCTGTTATTTCTTATAGTATTCATTGTTTCAGTAGAGGAAGTTAAATGATGGAGAGATTCACAATCTAACAGAAATGTGATCAGAGCGGGAGCAGATGGTCCTCTCCTCTGCAGTTATCTGGTTCACCTTCAAATTCCTTTAGCCTCATGGGCATTTATTGAGGTTCCCACATTTGAGAGTACTTTTCCTCTAAAACTATTTGAATTACTGTTCCTGTGCCACCAAACTGATTATAGTATGGAGTGACTTTGAAACTCCTGGACCCAGAGAGGAGCCCAGAAATTAAAATGTTTCGTCTGAGTGCCAAATGGATTCATTTTTGCTATTATGTTTTCTCCTCCCTATTACAAAGGATAGTTTTTGTTTTTAATAATGTCTTTTTTCACTTTTGGTTTTGCTTATTTTTCTCCCAGATGAGAAAAACCTCTCTAAAATGATTTGTTCTTTATTAATCTTATTATAAGCTGGCTCAGAGAGCTTCAAAAAGATAACATTTTGGTCCGGATACATTAGCCTATTGAGATGAAGCCCACTTTTAAGACTATTTCATATGCATTTATTTTACCTTTAAGGGATACTATTTTGGTGTAGAATCATCAAAAGTCTTTAATTATTGCCTTGTATTTTCTATTAGGATTTCTGGATTTTATTTTTGATAGTCAGGCTACCCAGAGAGGTATGATGGACTATGCCAATAGCATGTTTCTTCAGAGTAATACATTTTAATTTGGCTACAAAAGGACTGAAGGGTATATATAATAATACGGTGTTTGGCATTGGGGAAGGGTTCTTGAAGAACATGGGTTCTCAGCTGCTTTTTCTAGACACAGAATGGTGAGGGACAGAGGCCGGCCAGGGTCTATAAGCATGAAGGGTATTAAAGTTCAGATCTGTTAAGAATAAAGAAAGAAAGATAACTAATTAATTTATCATAATTTCCCCTTTGAAATTAAATATAGTAGTAATAACCAATTCATAGAGAAGCATGTTCTTTTTCAAAGGATTCTTTAAATTGTGACTGAAAAAGTGGTTTAAAGTTGTAAGATATGAAGAGAGGAAATTCAAAACAGTCCCCGCCATACAGCACTGTGACCTAAAGGGAATGCTTGCTTTTGCAGCTCATGTTGATCATCATCCTGATTAGTTGCTTAATCTGTTTACTGTTCTTTGTGTTCCATATGTCAGATTCATGGCTTTAAAACCAGTCCTGATTTTTTAGCTCCATTATAATGAAACACTTAATAAAATGTGGAATATTTTTTCAGGCAGTGGGATTTTTAAAAGACAATATGCTTTCATTAATGGGGTAGGTGTCTGGTAGATTTTCAGATTATTAAAATCGGTGATTCTGAGGGTGGGACCCATTAGCTGTACGAGAATGGGAGAGAGACTTTTTTCTAACTTACATTCTTCTCTTTTTGCCCAATCTTTGCTTATAATGAGAGATGTTACAGAGAGGAGGGGGTTATTATTGTAAATGGTTTTGAGGAGGAGAAATGGCTGAAAATGAATGGCTTAGATGAAAGACAAGAAACCAGGGCTCCCCAGTGAGCTATATGTTAGTAGTTGGTTGAGACAGTGATCTGGTGATCCAAGCCAAAGAACATATCGTGTGATTATCTAATTGGTTTCCTCTTTGGGACCATGGGGACTTAGCCAGACTTAATCCTTTGATTCTATACACTGTGGAGCAGGTCATTTTATGAATTTGTATTCCTGCTGAATTATACAGATTACATTCCCACTTGGCTGCATGGTCACTAGATCTCCCTAACCTTCTGAAACCCATCAATTACTCTATTCTCTTACACTTCCCCCCCTTCTTTTATTGCTAAAATTTGAATAATCACTCAGCAGTTTAAGCAGGGAGCTGAGTATACTCTTTAGCCAGTACTGGTGGTAGTTAGAAAGTTGCATTCAGAATTATTTGGAGGTCTAATTCCCTAAAGTAACAGAAACAAGCTAAGAGAATGCTGAACCCTAGGGTGGAAGGAAGAAAGCAAACAGATGTGACTTAAAGTTGATGCTAATGAGTATTTTCTAGTTCTAGGCAGTGACACTCTACTTTCCATGTCCTATTACCCACTTTGAGGGAGATTGAGGAAGTTTTAATTTGATCTGCCATCACTGGGAGTCAGTTCTGAGTTCTCAGAGGGAAAGTAATACGTGGTTTGGTGCTTCTATTAAGCTTATACTTGAATAAGTGTGATAATATATGTGAAAGAACTCTAAAAGTTGTGAAGTTTTCTTAAAAATGAACAGTTTTATTATTAGTCCTTAACATTCTCCTATGAAGTAGGTAATATTTCTTCAATTTGAAAAGGTAATGTGGTTTATATGATTTGTTCAAGATCACGGAGCTAAGTGGCTCCCTGAGGATCAAACCTAGCCCAGGTCTTCTGACCCTAGGGCAAAGCCTGGAGCTTTCTCCTCAACTGCGTTGATATCTGTAGAAATGGTTTGCTAGACTAAGTGAAGCTGCATGGGTGGATTAATTTAAATCACAAAACTATAACTGAGAGAGACCCAAAGAGGAAAGGCTCGGTGATTTTTTTAAAAAGGGGTTTTCCCTATTTCCAGATTAAAACATTCTGACTCTTTTCCTTCATAGTCCTGCTCTTGATGTATCTCCAGAGAGCCATGCCTGTCCTTGGTCTTTCCACATCCTACAGTAGTCTGTGTTCCATTCTTGCTGTCATCCCACATACTCAGCAAAGTGCCTGCTCTGGACCCAGGGTGTCTAGGTTCAAATACTGCCTCTGTACCTTTGAGGTAGGAGACCTACAGGACTTGTTTTCTGGTCACAACACTGCTGACCAACACAGGATCCGGTCCAGACAGGATAAAGTGAGGAAACCAGCAGATGGCAAGGAAAGCAATCCCTCGCTGCCCTCACTGTTTATCAGCATAACTCTCCCACTAGCTGCCATGACAGTTTAAAAATGCCATGGCAATGACCCAGAAGTTACCACCCCTTTCCATGGCAACAACCCATAAGTTACTGCCCTTTTTCTAGAAAGTTCTAAATCACCTGCTCCCTAATTTGCATTGGCCCACCCCTTAATTTGCATGTAATTGGAAATAGGTTTTCATGAGTATAAATGCAGTTACCAAGAGCCCATAGTTGCTGATTTTGGCCACACTGCTTATGAGTTAGCCCTACTCTGGAAGGAGCAGTACCATCCAATAAAAGATTGCTTTCTAATACCACTGACTCACCCTTGAATTATTTCCTGGGCAAAGCCAAGAACCCTCCTGGGCTAAGCCCCAATTTTGGGGCTTGCAGGTCCTGCAACACCTTGCTCTCAGAGTTTCCTCATCTGTACCTCAAAGAGTTGTTAGAAGGCTCATTAACACGTAGTAAGTGATAAAAAATGTTAGCTGCTATTTTCTGTACAGCTACAGATATTTGCATGCAGGATTCTGTCATCTATATTTTTCTTAAAGAATTGCTGGAAATTTGGAAAGCATTTGTGAGAAAGATGTCCAATGAAATGGATGGTGAAAGGATGTTGAATATAGTTCATAATCATTCTCGCTCAGTAATTTCCAGAATTACCTCCCCCTTCTCTGACTTTCTTATCTTCCATGTCTTCTGCTTTTCTTTCGTTCACCTAAGTCACCTATAATTTGACTATAATGTGAGTATAGTGTTTGACACATTGTACTGTAATTTAGGTGCCTTCCCCACTAGAATGTTGTGGAATTAATGTGTTCTCTGCCTCATACCTACTTAGGCCTGGTCTCCATTTTCCATCAATGCAGTCCCTTACCTGTCTCTGCACCTCCCTACTCATTAGGCCTCTCATTTTCTTCTCTGACCTTCACATGATGATTTCCCATAATTTCCCTACATACTCTTCATCTGCATGATCAGTCCTAAATGTATTCCTGAAGGGCAGAAGAACAAAGGAGAGGTCACGAAGACCTTCCTCAGTGAGCAGAAACCCTCTGAGGCTGAACTGGTGGTTTCATTTATGTCACTGGAAGAATCTACCTGTCCTTGGCAAGTCACAGCATCCAGTATCATTGAATTCTGTCTGCTTTCACTGTTTTTTCCTTTTTAAGCATTGTCTACAATCACCTCCAGTAAACTTTCTCCCCCAGTTTTCTATAATATATTGGATTTATCTTGTATCTCTCCTAAACTTTACCTTTCAGTCCTGCCTTTTTATGTCCAACTCTTATTTTTTAATTTCCAAGAGGCACTGGCAAGAAGCAGCACTTGATTCCCTCCACCGTTTGTATGACCTTAAACAAATTACTTACCATCTCTGAATTTGTTTCCTTATCTGTAAAATGGATAATCATTCTTACCTGCTTTCCTTAGATGGTTGTTATGAGATTCAAATGAGATAATGGGCTATAGAGATATATATGCGAGTAAAGAGAAAAAAGAATAGAAAGTGTTACTTTCATCTGGCATGTCATTCCCTGGATTGGTGTGTTTCCTTAAGTTTGGACTGTGTTTAGGAAATCTGTACTTTTTCCACATCCTTTGTAGTCACACTGGAGTTGAAACCCTCCAATTGCTATGTGTTCTCTAGTTGTTGTTTTGTGTTGGTTCAGTTGATTGCCAAATCTTCTCTAACTCCCATCCTCCGGGCCCTCATTTTCTAGCCTAACTTAACCTTTTCCTCTCATGTCCCTACCATATGTCATGCTAAATAAATTGCATGTCCTTACATGGTGACCATATGGGCTTTACACTGTTTGTACTAATAATATATTTAAAAAATATATTTAAGTTGTTTTTGAGTATAGTGTCTGTAGATGCAAGGATCTTTTTTCCCATTTCTGTTTCTTGGTACTTTCCCCAGTAAAACAGATTAAGTGCTCAACAGACGCTGCTGACTAGACAGACATGTAAATGTAGTTGTTTTATAAATAAATTTGTTGTCTGATTTTTTTTAAACCGATGGGCTTCTATTTAATTTGTACAGAAAAACTCAGATCCTGAGTTTAGCAGCATCTGGCACTAATGCATATTATGTAGTTTATTTATAAAAATTTCTTGGAGGATATTATAGTCAGAATTAACTTATTGTCAGTCATGAATCCCATTAAATTTATGAGGAATAGAAGGGTTTGTACTGTATAGGTTTTCCTTCTTCTCCTTAAGTGATTAAAGTCTGAATATTTTAACCACGATGAACTTGTTTTTGAATGAAAGAAACTATTTCCTTGGTATAGTTATGAAATTATTCTTAATTTCTGACATATTGCGTGGTCATTAAACAAGCAGTTAAGATATGTTCTCTTTGCACTTTGAAGGAGGTTAATTAGAATTTTCTGATCATATAAAATTTAGCATTCTTCAGTATACATTCGTTTTACACAACTCTTGAGAACACTTGTGTAAGAAGACTAAAGTTAATTTTTGGATTTTTATTGAATAAGAGTTCACCTACAAATACATGGTTGGTTATTAAGACTTTTTATTTTAGAAACTGTATTTCTTAAAACTGTTTACTGCCTTCTTAATGCTGTCCAGGAACCAGATCCTGACTTGCCAGTGTGTCAGGTAAAGAAAGGTTCAGCTGCAACCTTTAGTTTAGAGAATCCTTTAATTGCTATAGCTTAGTTGTTGCTATAGTAGTTTAGAAAATTTCCTGCATATCTACCTGTGGGTTTTTAAAATTAGCCATATCTGTCAGACATTCTGTAAATAAATGATTATATTTTCAATACTTTTGTGTATATTGATAGCCTTGTAGAACTGCTGCACTCTACTCATTGGGACTTGGAGCTTAAATGGAAATGACCAAGATGGACTAGAAGGATAAGAAAAAATAAAGGAGGTGAGGGGAACCAAGGACTCAGAAAGGGAGCAGGAGAGCCAGCGGAATGACAGATGTCTGAAAAGACTGTGATGGATGGGACGGCATGTCTTGAGTCAAGAGTGGACTCTGCTTGGGAGGGTGTTGGTTTTAACTGACCTGGTGGCCCTAAGAGAGAGGAGCCTGACATGGTGAGGGAGGAAGGAAGGGACACTGGCCAGACAGTCACATCAACCAAATCAATTTGGGTAAGGATGAGAGGCAGCTAGAGACTTGCCAACTGGATAAGACATAAGGGAGTGAATTGGGAAGAAGCCCTGGAAGAGAGGAGGGGGGCACCTAGCCAGTGATACTTTTAGTCCAGGAGAGCTGCCAGTGAGTCTGGGACTAAGGAGAGAAGTGCAGAATTATAAATCAGAGAGCTTAAATATTGCCAGGTGTTTGCCCTGCCAAACGAGATGGAATGTTAACAGGTTTTTTTTAGGTAAATAAGAGAATTGAACCTCATTAGGGGTTCATATGAGTAATCAGCAAACCTTTTAGACTAGAAAGCAATTTACAAAGTACTCTTATGGAGACCTGGGTAGTATTAAACATACACTGTAAATAGGTTAAAATGTGACACTGTGTTCTTTAAAAGGCTGAGGTTTATCTTTTGAATGTTCATAATCTTGATTTACAAACTGATAGATGGGGCAAAACTATTTTTTTTTGGTATAATATGGATACAAGTGATTCAAAAAGGATCGCTATTATAAATACTGTGGATTTTGTTCTCAGGAAATTTGAAAAATTTTGTTTAAAATTTAAAACATCAATAATTTGCATTGTAGGAATGGTTTTAAAACTATAAATGGCATTTAAGAGCTTCAAACTAGCATAGGGACTTCATGAAAAATCTGTATTTGGCATCGTTTTCCAGTTCTGTTGGTATAGACCTAATTATCTGCTCCATAATGGTACAAAAGGGAACAAGGCTGACTAGATTCTTTTGGCCTTACTATTCACACTTTTGGAGTTTCTTCTTTTTGCACAATTTTACAACTTTAAAAGGAATGAGGCTGTATACAGTAACAATTCAGTATCTTGTGCCTAAGTTTTCATTTTCATAGAGTAGGCAGAATGTCAATAATTGCTGAGTCTTATGATGTCTAAATCAGGTCAGACAGACTGTTCCTTTGGTAGCCTTATTCTAATAATAACCTGAAGTCGTTTCTTACATGCTTTAAACTACTGGCCTTGCATTCTTTATTAGGAGGAACAGAATAATTTAAATATGTTTTGTTCAGTCAGCAGAGTTTCAACCTCTTCATATGTTTATTTTCAAAACAAAAACTGAATTAATGTCACAGAGGATGGAATGAGTGAGTCAATATTTTCCTGATGTTTGCTGGCAAGTATCTGCCTCAGAAGTAATGTCCTATAGACTAACTCAGTTGGTGAATGAGATAGGATTGTGTTTCAAAGATATAAAGGGAAAAATTGATATGATTATTCATTTGGTTTGGGAGAACCTGTGCTTTTCCCTTAAAAAACAAAATCCCAAAAGCATCAGTTATTTTTATTAATATTATGGTACTCGAAATACATTAAAATTCAAAGAAATTTACCTAAACTATATTTTTAACTGTGTGACTCCTATTTATTAATAACATATCTGATAAGGCAAATTTATATTTTTATTTAGTTTCAAGGGGCAGTTTGGGATTATTGTATATGCTTTGTTATTCATTTTATTTTAATCACTGAATAGTTTTAAACTTTTTCTGGGTTGTTTTTTTAAAACACACAGAGGATTTTAGGGCTGTAAAACATACTTGGCTTGTTTCCAAAGTAAAAAAAATTATTATTTTTTTAAAGCCAAAGCTCCATCTGCTGTTTTCATTAAAATCTCAAGAATTGTTCACATTGCCAGGAGCAGTTCTTTGAAAACAGTCTGATGTTTAATCAAGCAGTGATATGTGATTTTCAAGGTCATTTTTTGTTAGGACAGAGGATAACTCAGGAAGATTAATTTTCTCAAACAGTGATACCATTTAAAATTGAATAACAATATAAGTAGATTTTATTCTAGAGCTGTAAATATCAAAAATTCATACCATTGTTTTAAGAATTATTTGAGATTAAATTAATATTTATCGGTTTATCTTTTTTTAAAAGTGCATTCTTATGGAATACAATGTTTAAAAAGATATTCCTAGCCTTGGCGCAGTGGCTCACACCTGTAAACTCAGTACTTTAGGAGGCCGAGGCAGGAGGATCACTTGAGGCCAGGAGTTCAAGACCGGCTAGGGCAACAAAGTGAGATATCCCATCTCTGCAAACAAACAAACAATGCTGGGCATGGTAGTACATGCCTGTAGTCCTAGCTGCTCTGGAACCTGAGACCTGAGGTGGGAGGTGGGAGGTGGGAGGATCACCTGAGCCCTGGACTTCAAGTCTGCACCACTACCTTCCAGCCTGGGCAACAGAGTGAGCGCCTGTTTCAAAAAAAAAAAAAAGAAAGTTCCTATTTGACTTTGACTTTAGAAATATTTATTCATATTGCAGGGAAGGAAGGGTGGATTTTCTTTTGCATATTTTGTTTAGTCTAAATAAAAAATTTGTATCTCTTTAATATTTAAGAGGTCAGCTGGGGGATGGATGTCAAGAATCATGATGGATTAGACTATGAAATAACAGTATGAACTTGAAAATAGTTAAAAGTAACAATAACAATATGAACTCAAAGGCTGGGCATGACGGCTCATGCCTGGAATCCCAGCACTTTGGAAGGCCAAGGAGGGTGGATCACCTGAGGTCAGGAGTTCAAGACCAGCCTAACCAACATGGCAAACCTTGTCTCTACTAAAAACACAGAAAATTAGTGGGGCGTGGTGGTGCATGCCTGTAATTCCAGTTACTTGGGAGGCTGAGGCGGAATCAAGAATTTCTTGAACCTGGGAAGCGGAGGTTGCAGTGAGCTGAGATCGTGCCATTGTACACCATCTTGGGCAACAAGAGTAAAACTCTGTCTCAAAAAATAAATGAATAAACAAATGAACTTGATTAAAGTAGGACTCCAAATCATAGTTCTGAAGTCCCTGTAGCTTCTCATTATTTGGATAAAAATTTATATACCTCACTGTGGCATAACAGGATCCATCACCTGGCTCCTGACTTTTTCTCCAGCTTCTTCCCTGATTCTTCACCCACACTCAATTCTTCCAGAGTTTCCAAACATGCCATAGCCTCTCTAGCTAGCCTGCCTATTGTCCATTTTGCCTGGCCACTGGGCTGAATTCTTCTCTTCTACCCTTCCTTCCACTCCCAGTTAGCTGGACACATTTTCTCTGTTCTCCTATCACATACTTATTTTTGTTTTTCATTTCTGTTACTCCATTTTTCCCATTACATGGAAATTTTTTTGACTTAGAACTAGAACTATGATTTACTCCTCTTTGTATACCCAGGATGTAGCATGCCGTAGGTGCTCCCTAGTGATATGGGAATGAACAAGCAGAACCCATGTTCTTTACTGTTCCAACAGAAAACTCTGTAGTCCTTCCTGTCCACCAGAGAGTGCCGAGCAAAGAATGCCCTTTTGAAAAATCAAAGCTGTCAGATAATTGCAGGGCACTATGACCTGTAGAGATTTAATATAAGTTGGGATTGCCTATTTCCATCTTTGAAGTTAAATTAGAGCATTATTCCAAGCCAATGAGGACTTCTCTGACCCCTGGGAATAGTTGTATAGTTATGGTATCTCTCCTGATCTTTTACGATTGAAAACCTGAGATATTTTTTCTGTACTTTGGTGGCTCTCACAGTTCCAATTGGAGTTCCAATAGGAATTTTTTTTTTAAATTTTTTTTACAAATTACTTTTTTGAGTCCATATTCTAGTTATTGAATTGTGTTGAATTGTGTTAAATTCATGCATAACATTTGAAACATTTTGTTCTAAATTTTTAAACCAGGAAACCTCAACCAGAAAAGCTCAAGCCAAAAGCCAATCATCTAACCAAATGTAATTTCACTTTGGGAACCTAAATATGTTGTAGAGGCAACCATCTTTATTCCTATTAAAATGAATGCATGACGTTCTTTTTTTTTTCTTTTTTAAAAAATATTCATAGCATGCATTCCAATTACTTTAGCTCACAAAATGATCTTTACTTCCCAACGTCTATAAAACCACATACTTGTCACCTGTGATTTCATCCAATAGGTGATGCATTCAGGGAAATTAGGGTCCATGTTTTAGTCTTCTCATGTTTTTTTCTCAGAACCTAGGCTGGTGCTATTTAATTAGGGGGTGCTTAATGAATATACACTGACTGACTGAATGCATCTTTACGTGGGGACTCTCTGGACCTCGTGTAGCTCACACCTGTTCCTTTCCCAGTCCCTTGGCCTTCATTGAGCTTGCTTCACAGCCATATAGTCCTAGTATACTGAGCCTAATCCCTCCCCAAATTCTCCTTGCTGCTACTTCCTCTAGTCTCTAGAGTCACTTCTATGCTGCTGCTTCAAGAGTTGTCTTCTTCCCAAATCCTCCACAGGACATCAAGCTTTATTGTTTCCTGTCTCTATTCTGTAGTAAAGGAAAGGTAGAAATTTCAGATAAAGCAATTTGATATGTTTAATAAGAAACTTAATTGTGTACATGTGTAGACTGAAATTTTCAAGTTAAAGCAAAGCTTGTAAGTTTTTTTTCCAGTTTGGATTTCTTAATTACCTTTTTTATTTTTTTCATTATCTAGCAGGTTTTCTACTGGCTAGATCGCAAAGCAACCAGTGTTGTTTTGTTATTGGAATTGGTAAATTGATCTTAGTTCAGTTCAACCAACATTTCTTGAATATGGTTTTTTCTACAAAAACCATAGGTATTATGGAAAATTCCTAAGTGAACAAGGTATAGAAGCTTGCATTCTAAGGAAGGAAGGGCTAACATATAGCCAAATAATTATAGTGTTTTTCAAATATGAGTAAGTGTGTAATAAGAGAGGCATTCAGAGAACTCTCTATGAGAAAGACAAGAACGTGTAGTAGGTTTGGAACTGGAAAATCAGGGAATCCTTTATAATGAAGGACTTGACCTTGAAGGAGGAAGCCAGAAGGAACAATGTGGTTGTAGCTTTATTTATTTGTTTTCAAGTTATTATTTTAGTAAAATTTTCCCTAAAGATCAATCTTTTTATTTATAAAGAGGAATGTTAGAAGACTACCAGGTAATTACCCCACTATTATTTACTATGTAATTGATACATTGGTTGTTTCTTTATTAACAATGATGCCTTCTTGTATTAGTTTTTGACATGGCCCTTTAAATTAGAATAATGTGGTAAGAGGTAAACATGTTTAATACAAAATGAAATAACAACAATGAAGGATGGCTGCTTCTATAAGCTATGTCATATTTCTAATGCTATTTTAATGTATGCTTTATTTATCTATGATTTTTAGGCAGCTTGGATCTTGAAAGCAAGAGCACTAACAGAAATGGTATACGTAGATGAAATTGATGTAGATCAGGAAGGAATTGCAGAAATGATGCTGGATGAAAATGCTATTGCTCAAGTTCCACGTAAGTAGTGGGCTTTCAGTTAAGTTAATGAAATGCTATTAAGAGGAAGAATACTATGTATAAGAGGAATATATATATATACCCATATATTTTTACACTTTATATATATAAACATTATATATGTGAAAGAAAAATGAAGAAAAAAAATTACTTCAAGTAAATGGTTTCTGTTCTGCCTTATGGTACAAAGGCTTTTCCCTCTACAATTCAGTTATCTTAAACTTAAGGTATGAGATTGATGTATAACAATTTTTCAATATGAGCTATATTATGCATTTTAGAAATAATTTATATCTATGTTCAACTGCTGATCATATGGAAAAAATTTATAAAAATGCATTCTATTTGAACTACTTGTCTAATATA
Source organism: Sapajus apella (assembly GCF_009761245.1). Classification (NCBI taxonomy): domain Eukaryota; kingdom Metazoa; phylum Chordata; class Mammalia; order Primates; family Cebidae; genus Sapajus; species Sapajus apella. The sequence goes on along the minus strand of NW_022436960.1, from coordinate 14,402,223 downwards.
TCAGAATATTGTTTATCTGAGAAGTACCCAAACAACAGGGGTATTCTAAGAGGACTTAAAAAAAAGATCATTCGGCTGCGTACGGTGGCTCACGCCTGTAATCCCAGTACTTTGGGAGGCCGAAGCAGGTGGATCATGAGGTCAGGAGATCGAGACCATCCTGGCCAACGTGGTGAAACCCCATCTTTACAAAAAATACAAAATTTAGCTGGGCATGGTGGCGTGGCACCTGTATTCCCAGCTACTCAGGGGGATGAGACAGGAAAATTGCTTGAACCTGGGAGGTGGTGGTTGCAGTGAGCTGAGATCATACCACTGCACTCCAGCCTGGCAAAAGAACAAGACTCTGTCTCAAAAAAAAAAAAAAAAGATCATTCAAAAACATCACTTTATTGTTATAATCGAACATGATTTGCTCTAAGTCATGATATGAGGTGATGAGGTGATATGCTGGTCTGTGAGTGTCTGTTTGGATTGTAACAGAGGTGCAGTCCCAGCTTGCAGATGTGGTGGTACAAATGGTATTGGATAATGGCTGGTCTGAGTGTGGTGGTGTTTACAACTAACTGATCACAATCTGTTACAGATTTCTTTGTTCCTTCTCCACTCCCATTGCTTCACTTGACTAGCCTTAAAAAAAAATGGTATTGGATGATAACCAGGACATATGGTGGTCTTGCTGGTAATTTATTAGTTGTTATAGTTCTCAGTCATTTGTATGTTTTGGAAGGTAATAGCTGTTTAAAACCTTCAGATAGAAATTGAGAAAAAAATACATATTTTCATGTAAAAATGTCTTTCTTTCCCATTATTTTGTTCTTTTAGAGTTAAAATATCTAAATTCTAGATATAGTGGGTAAATTGTCTTTTATTGAGAGAAGTTCATATGAGAAATAGTTGAACTATGAGGATAGAACCATTGTTTTGAACTTTGGAGCCTGTTTATCTTGAGTTTAAATCCCAGCCCTACCAATAGGTTGACTTGTTTCCTTAGTTCTGTGAATCTTTGTTAAATGGGTTAATACTACCTACTTTACAGACTTAGTGTGAAGATTAAATGTGATAACATAAGTAACATGATAGGTACTTGTTAAATATTAGTCTAAAACACATTTCCCTAAAATATATTTCTTGCTATTAATGTCTTTTTCACCAGGCCAGCACAATTCTGAAAATTGTATTAGCTTACAGCTTTTACAGATTAATAAATCATATATCAATTGAATTAGCCATCTTGTCTCCTAGGCCCTGGAACATCTTTGAAACTCCCTGGAACTAATCAGACAGGAGGGCCTAGTCAGGCTGTTAGGTATGTACTTCTGCTTCATACCCTCTATCACTAAATATTGATCAGACTGTATGAGAATCTTTCCTCAAGATCTTCTTTTTATTATAACAATTTATAATCTTCACAGGCCAATCACACAAGCTGGAAGACCCATTACAGGTTTCCTCAGGCCCAGCACACAGAGTGGAAGGCCAGGTACTATGGAACAGGCCATCAGAACACCCAGAACCGCCTACACAGCCCGTCCTATCACCAGCTCCTCCGGAAGATTTGTCAGGCTGGGAACGGTAAATTCTGTCAGCTTTCCCATAGCCTTGTATTACTTTGGTATTACCAAAGTAGCTTTATATTATGGTACATTATTTTCTAATGTTGTTATAGTGGATAATTATATGGAGGATGTTTGAAGGTGACTTTTTAATTTATGTTGCCTTTATAATTTTTATGCCCATTAAACTTGTTTACATTTCAAGAGAATGTTTCAGATCTCTTGTATTGTTTTTCCTCTGTAGGCTTCCATGCTCACAAGTCCTGATGGGCCATTTATAAATTTATCTAGACTGAATTTAACAAAATATTCCCAGAAACCTAAGTTGGCAAAGGTATGTACTTAAAATGATTTTGAGTCATAAAGTAATATTACATGTATGATGATAATGACAAATTAGAAAATGGATAAAAACTTGTGAAGGACAGGCCATGTCTTTACTGAAGTGGAAATGTTTAATATGTAAAATTTCTCTTAGTCTTTGAGTTAATTGCGTTAAGGAAAGTCAATCAGAAATAAAGCACATATACCATTATTATAGGAAATTCTTTTCCTTTGATAAAGAGAAGTAATTTATAACAAAGAAAGCAGATGCAGCATCATCTTTGTAGAATGAAGCTTAAGTAGTCATCGGTATATGTATGTATTTTTTTTTTCTTTTTTAGCTTGGACTATTCTCAGAGAAATAATTTTCTATCCTTGTAGGTTTTTAGGACTGTCAAAGGATGATAAAAATTATGTACTCCTAATTAGTAATTAATCAGGCATCTCAATAAGGATTACTCAAGCCACATAGTGGCATGCCAACTACATTAGTAATTATCACTACTCAAAGATTAAATGTTCTTTTAAAGTAAAGAGAAAATGAGAGGCAGAGGGAGAGGGAGAGAGGTATAGTGAGGGGGAAGGAGAGAAAGAGAAAGATAAAAATGAAGAAAGGTGTCTATGACCTTTTCAGTATATAAACCTTGGGAGTGAGCTTGGAATAATTCAGAGACAGGAGCCCTTATCTTCTGGAAACCGGTTTAAACCTAGCTCAGGTTTTTAGCTGAAATCTCTGAGTGTAAGTATTGAGCTCATTCCTAATCTCAGTTCTAATGGTATTTAACATACGTGTTTGCTAAATACGAAACACACTAGAGAAAATTAAAATGGACACTAGCTGTACAGACTTAAGTTTAAGTCTGAAAAACAGATGCCATTTGGTAGACAGGGAATCAGACTGTAATAATGCTGTGACTTTTTTCTTAAATTCTTGTTTGGCAGCAATCCAGTTGTCTTCATTTAGAAAAATTGTAAAGCTATGCTTACTTCCCTTTCTTTTATGAGTGTGGAGTATTAAAAGCAACTCATGTGGAATATCTGGCTCCCTACCCTTTCAGGCCACTCACTTGAAGGGACTGTCTGGCTAGTTGATACCATTGCTGTTTTTTGACCAAGAGAGTCAGTCAATGGAAGCATTTTTCTCAATTAAATTAAGATGCATCCAGGACAGACCTGGTCTGTTACTAGATTTAGCCTGAACTAGATTTTATGCTTTTTAGTATGTTGTAGAAATAATGCCAGGTTTTTCTGCCTTTGGCCCCCAGCTTGCCTTGACCCACTAGGACTCATTTTTAATATAGGCATATGGCTTGGGGTATCTAGGGTGACTCTGTGACACTGTCTTTGATGCTGTAACATCATTTCCATGGCAGTGGTAGCACCAATTGCACTCTTAACTTTTGTTTCTTTATAACAGAACAAACAGAAGCATTGTTATAGGTTTTATTTTATTTTTTTAAATTTTTTTTTAAGAAAGGCCTTGTTTTGATTTTTTTTTTTTTTAATTAGTTGCCTCCAAGTTTTCTTTGTTAATAACCTTGATCTCTTCCAGGGATGCTAGCCTCTTTGCAAGTGTAACATGATGGTATTATGGAAAAAGGTAGTGCCACTAAGAGTAAATGCTTATTTGTTTAGAGCAGTTGAGTGAAATATTAGAAATAATTGTTTTCAGCCCTGGCTGTACATGAGAGTTATCTGAGGGCTTTAAAAAATATAACATCAGGGCTTTGCCATCCCCGCAACTTTGATTTAATTTAAGTGGTCTGATTGCGCCCCACCACTAGGTGATTCCAGTGTCCAGCTTGGCTGAGTAGCACCCTGTTAAAGAAACCTGAATATTCTGAATCATAGAGTTACTATAAATACCATATAAGGAGAATTAGCTTTAAAAATTAAGCAAAAAACATCCTGCTTTACCCATATATTCTACTTTGTTTCAGTAGAAACTTCCAGATTTTTTGTCTAAATTGTCATTATTAATATTATAATCACTGTATAATACATGTAGAAAATATAAAGAATTGGCTGTATCTGTTTTATGACAATCCTGAAGTTGGTCTTTAAGAAATAAACTTTTCATTTGTTTTTCTAATAAAATATGTAATATGAAAAAAATGGTTAATTCCTTGAGCAATCCAGTTTGTATTCTGTTAAAATCAGAATCAGTTGTAAATAGTAATATTTTAAAAGGAGTGATTGTAACAAAAGATGGATAGACCCTTCTATCTATCCAGGGCTTTAGAGTGCTTTTGTTAACATAAAATTAAAAAAAAAATGAAATATATTTTTGGTACTTTTTTCTTCACAGGCTTTGTTTGAGTATATCTTTCATCATGAAAATGATGTTAAGACTGTAAGTTTTGAATTCATGCTATTTCCTTTTATTGTAATTTTTCTGACTTTGAGAGTTTAGATTCTGAAATATTCTATTTGTGACCTTATAAACAATGAAATTATTAAAGATTGGATAATTATTAATACTTTAAAATCCACTCTCAGTTTCAGTGGGAAAATGTGTATAAATATAGAAGTGATAAGAACTATGCCTGCTTTATAGAGTATGTAGCTCTCCAATAAATCGGAAGATACAGGTAATTGAGAATATGTCATAATATGCTTGTGTTAAAATTATAGTTTTTATGCTAATGATATTGCTGATCCATTTATTTCTTTAGTCCATATAGTATATTATAGGTTTACTAACACATGTATTTCTGTAATTTTTGTGGTGTGCCCTTTTCCTCTATCTTTGGCGTTTTATGATCAAAGATTTAAAACATACAAAAGTAGAGAGAATCATCTTCGTGGCTTGTTAACAGAGAGTTTTAAAGTTATAGGCATATGACTTCTCAAATTGTTTTGATTTTTGCATGCTTATATGCAAATGAGCATATAACCATACAACTTTGGTCAAATCAAATGTAGTTCATTCTGCAGTGTCTGATTGTATCTTTTCTCATTTTCATATTAGTTCCACGAAAAAGGCTTTGTATCCATATATTAAGCATTCAGGAAAATAAAAATGTTTTCCTTAATTGTGTTTTCTTTTTTCCTTTTTTTTTTTGAGACAGGGTCTCACTCTGTCACCCAGACTGGAATGCAGTGGCATTATCACAGCTCACTGCAGCCTTGACTTCTCAGACTCAGGTTATCTTCCCATCTCAGCCTCCCAAGTGGTTGGGACTACAAGCATGCGGCACCATGCCCAGCTAATTTTTAAAAAATTAGTTTTAGAGATATGCTCTCCCTTTGTTGCCCAGGCTGGTCTTGAACTCCTGACCTTAAGTGATCCTCCAGCCTCAGCCTCCCAGAGTGCTAGAATTACAGGTGTGAACCACCACAGCCATCCCCTTAATTATGTTTTCTGTATGTCAACTGCTATGCTATACACTAAGAGAACTAATGATACTTTTCCTGCCTCTACAAGCCATGTAGTCTAGCTGAAGAAACAAAATGGACATAAATGAAATAATTAAAGAAGTCATTGTCAAAATGTGAAGTTGTTACCAAGTGGGGAAAAACTCAGAGGGGATGATATTAGTAAAGATCCATAAAATAAGTAGGATGTATGGAAAGGAGGAAAAAGAAATGTAAAGAAAGGGCAAAAGCAAGAGCAGGATATGGAATGGTCAATAAATAGGCCTTATCCTAGAAAATGGGAGCACCACAGAGACATATTAAAGAAGGAAGTGACAGAACTTGATGATAGATTTGATATTGGGGCAAAGGAAAGAGAGACAGGTTAAATCTGCCTCCTAAAGATGTTATGAGAAGAATAGTTTTACCGGCAGAAATGGGATAATTAGGGAAGGAAGTCAGTTTGTATAGAAGCTGACTCAGTGACTTGAAGGCATTTTGAGTTTGAAATGACAAAAGGCTATCTAAGTGGACATACCATTGCATGTGTTGGGAGATGTGACATTGAAATGTGGGGGACAGCCTGGGCCACATATACAAATGTGGTATTCATAGACGTGGTTATGTAAGGAAAAGAAACAATGAGGGTTGGGACAACTGAGAAACCATGCACACTTTTGTAAATAGAAGCCAGCCATTTTAACTTCATGAAAAGCTGGTCAGAGGCTCTCAGTGTAATTATATATAAAATTGTATGGTCAAACTGTATTTAAAAAGCATTAGAATGCTAGTCCATTTCCTAAATTAGTAAATCTCAAGTTACTAGAGTATCATAAACTGATACTATTGATATTTGGAAGATTAATAAATATCAGAGACATCTATTCTTTCATCATGTGTATATATATATATATATATATATATATATATATATTTGAACCACTACAATGTACCAGGGACTGTTCCAGCCCTGAGATCACAGAGTGAAACAGGCAGTCTCTGTTCTTTTAGAGATAATATTCTGGTTAGGCAAGGAATAGAAAAAAATAAATTTTAAAATGTGTGAAGTCTCATGGGCTAATAAGTACTGTAACAACAAAGAAGCAGGAAAGCAGGCAAGGTAATAAATAATGACGTGGGGGAGGATGCTATTTTGGATGGAGTGGGGAGTGATCAGTGAAGTCGCTCTGAGCAGAAAACATGTGGCTCAGTGGCTGAATCCCAGAACTTTGGGAGGCTGAGGTAGGAGATCACTTGAGCCCAGGAGTTTGAGACCAACCTAGGCAATGTGTGGAAACCCTGTCTCTACAAGAACTACAAAAATTAGCCAGGCATGGTAGGACGTGCTTGTAGTCCCAACTACCCTAGAGTTTAGAGCTGTAGTCCCAGCCACTCTGGGAGGATCACCTGAACCCAGGGAGGGCGAGGCTTCAGTGAGCCATGATCATACCACTGTACTCCAGCCTGGGTGACAGAGTGAGACTGTCAAAAAAAAAAAAAAAAAAAAAGGAAAAAAGTAAAGAAACATTTTAACAGGCACCCAAATGAAGGGGGACAGGACTCATGTCATTATGTGTAGGAAAAGTATTTCCGAAGAGCTTTAACTGTAAAGGCCCTGAGTAGAAGCATGCTTGGATTGTTTAAGGAACAGCAAGAAGGCCAGTGTGGCTGAGTGAGACCTGTGAGGGGGAAGAGTCGTAGGTGGTAAGTTCAGAAGCTAGACGGATCATAAGTCATTTGTAGGTCATGGTGACAATGTTTTTACTAATAGATTCATCTTGAGGATGTAATTTTGCATCTTGGAATTTACCCACTGTTGTTGAGGAATAAAAAAAATCACACTGAAAAAAATGTAAGACTTATTCCCTGCTCTACTGCACTTATATTCTAAAGATTCTGAGGACTAGCATCATAGTTCTTTGTGTATATGGACCTAAAAAAATTTGATTTTAAACAGATAGAGTAGTAACATTTAAACTTTTTATTTTAAGCAGGAAAATCTTTTTCTTCAAGTGAAATCTTATCTACACCCTAATATATAAAACAGACAAAAGTTGAGCTACTTGAATTATAGCAGGGCTAGCAGACTTAGAACATATCCTTCGGGCCTCCTCCTTGCTCCTCCTGCCTTGTGATCTTCTGCCCCTCAAATATTAGGGATGTTGGGTAGTTCCTATATTAGGCTCTGTTTCTAAATTACCTGGGGAATTATTAAATAAGGACTTCTGGACCTGTGCTAGACTTCCTGAGTCAGAATCCTCAAGGGTACATCTGTCGAATCTGTTGTTAATAAAAGCTCTGCAGGCAATGCTAATTTTCAGGCAGGACTGGAAAATACTGCTGTAGAATACAGTAGTTTAAAAACCAATGGTTAATAGAAGGCTGTAATGCCAGGCGTTCCCGTGTAGTAAAATAGAGCTGGGGAATATTAGCAGAACTCAAAAACCAGAGCTCCCTATAACAAAACAAGAGGAGGTGTGTTACCCGTCTCAGTGAAAGAAGTCAGCAAATGAAGAGAAAAGAGACAACAAACACAACTCAAATATATCTCATTAACAAGGAGGTGATAGTAAAAACTATTGAGAACTGGAGTCCCCATTTATAAATTAGCTATTTTTATTCTTGGTAATAGTGACTCTCTTAAAACAGCAAAAACAAGCAATATTGAAAACAATTATTGACTCTTTTTGAAATCCATCTTTATAATTCATTAATGACACTTGAGAAAATTTGTCTAGGGACTTTATTTTAGATATTTAGTCAATGAAGAATTGAAAAAATTTAAACTAGCAAACAATAGGGTATTTCATAAATTTGGTTGGATTTGTGAAACAAAGAAAAAAGATTTATTGATGCATTTGTGTAATCTATCTAGTGGACAGAAACGAAATCAGAAGTAAAAGGGCAATAGTAGGGGGAATTATGTACATGAAGCATAATTTTGGAATATTGGTATTTATCACATATTAAAAAAACTGATCTTGGCCAGGTATGGTGGCTTAGGCCTGTAATCACAGCACTTTGGGAGGCCAAGGAGGGTGTATCACCTGAGGTCAGGAGTTCAAGAACAGCCTGGCCAATGTGGTGAAGCCCCATCTCTACTAAAAATACAGAAATTAGTTGGGCATGGTGGCGGGCCCCTGTAATCCCAGCTACTCTGGAGGCTGGGGCAGGAGAATCACTTCAACCTGGGAGGCGGAGCTTACAGTGAGCCAAGATCATGCCATTGCACTCCAGCCTGGGTGACAAGAGCAAAACTCCATCTCAAAAAAAGAAAAAAAAGCTGATATTAATTTTTGAAAAATTTTTGTGAAAATAGAAATGACCCCAAACCAGAAAATTTACATTAGAGAAAATGCTGGTGAATAAGCACATTAGAGGTATACTTTCTTAATAACAACAAAAATGTAAAATAAAGAGGCTTTGGACTTTTGAGTTTTATATTTATGAAATTAGAAAAAAATTCTGGGGGAAAGTACAATTAGTTATTATACATTATAGGTGATATTACACATGGTACCACAATTTGGAAAACAATATAATAATATAGAGCAGATAGCCATAAAGATATTTCCTCAATTTGTTTCTGTAATTTTACTTCTCAGGAGATTGCAGGGAAAAGTAAAGTGCTGTATTTGCAATGATGTTCGTTGTAGCTTTAGATATAGTGGCAAAAATGCTGGGAAAACAGCCTAAATGTTTAACAATAGGGGATGAGTTTGGTAAGTTACAATAAATAGCATGATGGAATCTTATGTAGCCATTAAAAACCATAATTATAAACACTAGGCAGAAACATGGAAATGTTTATTTTATAATGTTAAACCAAAAGCATACCAATTACTATGTTAAATAGAAATATTACTTTAAAAATATGTATTTATGACATACTAGAAGGTATCACTTAAACATGAAAATGATAGTATTTTGAGGTTAATGATAGTATTTGAGGTTCATTCCACAAGTATTTGTTGATTGCCTGTGTTGTGCCTCATGATACTAATGGAGATTAAGTCTAATTTTACCTTTGTTTTCAAATTTTTCAACAATAATGTTATAGCACCTTTACATTTATAAATTGAATTATAAATTAGGGGCAACAATATTAAAATGCTGCCAATTTGTACTCTGCTTATTTTCATCTGCTTACCTCCAATGTACGTACATATTTTTGTAGAACATAAAATGGAGCAATTTGTTTTGTTCTTTATTTATTTATTTATTTTTGAGTTGGAGTCTCGTTCTGTAGCCCAGGCTAGAGTGCAATGGCGTGATCTCGGCATACTGAAATCTCCGCTTCCCGGGTGCAAGTGATTCTCCTGCCTCAGCCTTCTGAGCAGCTGGGATTACAGGCACCTGCCACTACAACTGGCTAATTTTTGTATTTTTAGTAGAGACAGGGTTTCACCATGTTACTCAGGCTGGTCTCGAACTCCTAACCTCAGGTGATCTGCCTGCCTTAGCCTCCCAAAGTATTGGGATTACAGGTGTGAGCCACCATGCCCACTGTTTTGTTCTTATTTAGTGAAAAACACAAATTGTTCCTTTGCTTTCCATTTTTTTTTTTACTAATTATCATATATTGTTATATTAGTTGATTAGTTTTTCTTTAAACAATAATGATTGAGTTATATATATTGGTACTTTGATGGGTACTAGGGGTGCTGAGCTGGACAGATGCCCTGTTCCGTTTCTCACTCTGATAAGGTCTTGCTACATTATAGTGCTGTTGTGGATCAGATTGTTCCATTAAAATGTCACTTTTGCTTTTACCAAAAGTGCTATTTTCTGAATGGAAGAAGGATTTGGATAATGAGTACAAAGCATGCATTTTTATATCTTACATATATTTTGTAACTTTTGCTGGAAAAAGAAAAAAGGAATTCTGTTTATTTAACTTGTTAAGAAATCAGAGGTGTTTTTATATTTAGATACCTTGGGTGGTCTCCAAATTTCTCTTTAAATAAATTATTTCACACAAATATAGAGAATATTATAGACAAATATAAGAAATACCTTGAAATGGTGTTTAAATATTAAGAAAGTATAAAATTGATTCATCCAAGGAAAGCTATTTTACTGTCTTTGAGCTTTTAGTGTTTTTCTCATTTTGCAGGTGGAGGTCAGTATCGACAAAACTCAAGTGGTATATGGGCTAGTGATTCTGTATTTGTCTACAGACAAATAAGAATACTGTAGAGACTGAGAATGCTGTGAAGTGGTATTTAAGTGTTAGGAAAAAGTAATCTATGGAAAATTCTGCCTTTGAGTATTTAATAACACTCTTTCCCCACCTTTCCCTTTTTGGACAACATTGATGGTATTGACAAAACTAAAGTGGGGCGTGGGTTGGTGATTCTGCAATCTTTGTTTCCATATGCTCTTTAATTTCATCATCCTGAAGTTGGTACAACTGTAACAATAGTGAAAGGATGACTTTTTAAAAACTTAGATCTGCCAAAATTCCTTCTGCTTTTGGACTTTTACAAACTTATTGCTTTAAAAAATGACATTCTGAGCTTTTATTAATATCTAGATATTGGTTTTACTAAATCATCCAAAGATTGTTAAAGTGTTATTTATGTTAAAATTTGGGAACAATTAAAGAAATATAGATCTTCTGTCACCACTTAAATGTTTTTAAGGTTAACAGCTTTTAATTATGAACCTTATTACTGTGACAGTTTTGTTTGGTTCTTAAGGTGTTGTCAACAGAGGTCAGAAACAAAGATTATAATTCATTCAGTCAACAGATAGTTCTTGAGTACCTCTTCTGTGCACAGCAATATTCCAGAACAACAGCAGAGATGTAAAAGAGGATTATCTGTCATCAGGGAGTTTGCCAGCCACTTAAAATTGTCACAAATGTGCCAAGCATGGCGGCTTACACCTGTAATCCTATCACTTTGGGAGGCTGAGGTGGGCAGATCAACTGGAGGCCAAGAGTTCGAGACTAGCCTATCCAACATAGGGCAAAACCCTGTCTCTACTAAAAATATAAAAAATTAGTTAGGCATGGTGGCACACACCTGTAATCCCAGCTACTCGGGGGGCTGAGGCATGAAAATTGCTTGAGTCTGGTAGGTGGAGGAGCCGAGCGAGACTGTGCCACTGTCTTCCATCTAGCCTGGGCAGCAGAGCAAGACTGTATCAAAAAACAAAGGAAAGAAATTGTCACAAATGTTTTTCTCTAGTGCAGTGAGGACGGAAAAACCAAATTCTGTCAAAATATTTAAAGAGGTTTATTCTGAGTCAGTATAAGTGACTTTGGTCTGGGGACACAGTCTCAAAAGGTCCTGAGAAAGTTCACCCAAGGCAATTGGGTTATAGTTTGGTTTTATACATTTCAGGAAAGTACGGGAATTGCAGGTAAAATAATAAAGCAATACATGGAAGGTATGTATTGATTGGGCCTGAAAATTCTGTACATCTTGAAGCCATGGCTTGCAAGTCATTGGTGGGTTTTAGGGATTCTTTATTTGGCAATTGGTTAAAAGAGGTAATCTTTGTCTAAAGACTTGAAGTCAGTACATAGGGATGTTTAAGATCAGGGAGTGTCTGCCATCTGTCATGTGATGCTATAATAGAGTCAGGTTAGAAAGTAAGCCACATTATACCAGGTTAGTTTAAAAAAACTGTTTAATGAGATTTTATGGTTTTTAGAGTATGACTCTCCAAGCCTTCTTAGAAAGGATTTGGGGCAGGAGAAAAAAAGGTCAGAGTTCAGTCCTCAGCAGCCTGAGTCTTCATCATTATAATTTCTTTTTGCCATTTTTATTCTGTATCAATAATTTATATTAATATCCTTAATTGGATTAGCACAAACATATGGGTTCTCCATAGGATGACTTGTTTTAGGACCAACTATGCAAGCAAAACCAGCAGCCTGTAAGAAGCATTAAATCTAACCTTGAATAGTTAGAATACATAAAAAATTTTTGAATGACATATTTTTCTGAAAAATAGAAGATCCATTTATACTGAGCATGAGAACGACAATGATCTGTTTGCTGGAAAAGGTCTTTATAAAGATGAAGTTAAAATTAAAATGTTTATATATTTACCAGGTATGCCTGAATTGAGCTGGTTGGAAATACATTTTTCTAGTATGTCTGAAAATAATGCTAATCAAAGTTATACTTTTCTCCCCATTTTTTTCTTTGTTTTGTTTTGTTTTCATTTTTATTTCTGGCTGGGGGCAGGGTGATGGGGGAGAAAAATAGCATATGAAAGTAGTGTGTGGCTTGTTTTTAATTTTCATAGCTTTCAAGTAGAGATGCTGATTTTTCAAGTCCATTAGAGGCTCAGCATGGTGTTACCATTTCTTTATAAGTAGTTTGCATATTTAGAGATCTCCCCTGGAGCAAGAAAAGATGGGGAACACAAGGAAAAATAATTAATTTTACAGTAAGGGATTTAAGGAACTCTTCTCGCATTCATTTCAGAAAAGAGTTGATATTAAGACGAGGACAGTAATCTGGGATGTTTTTTGAGATAATAGAACTGAAAATCTAAGAGTTACTTTAACTGAGCTCTTGGATATCGTGATTATGTTAACATTGGCTAAAGAATAAAAATTTCCAGCCACGAAAGAAAAATAGTCAGCATTATAAAAAATCAGAATTCTCTCTTAACTAGTAGCTCCAGCTTCTGTTAATCACGTCTTTATCTGAGCTTCAAATTTCCGTAAAGACTGATTTGCTTTCCCCTTTGTAAAAAATGGTTTCTACTTCCTCTGTATAAAATCCTAATTCTTATTTTGTCATCTCTTGTCTAATCTTGAATAAACAATAGAAGGAACAAACTCGAGGATACTAAAGATATGGGATAAGCAAATGTAAAACATACAAGCAATTGAAGAGAAGATCTCTTTCAGTTTGCAGCAAAGGGAAATCTGCCCCTTAGAATTTACTGGGATGTAAGGTGATGTCTGAAAAGTGGAATGATGGTTGTTGAAGATAGCAGTTGTACAAATACTCCAGCTCCTTTCGCTCTTCTTCATGATCCCGTTTTCCAAACCTTTTCTCTGTCTGCTTACCTGGTGGTTCTATTTCTCTGCATCTGTCTTGAAAGTGGACACTGCCACCGAACTGACTTACACACCAAAGACTTGACCGCCACTGAGTTTGGAGGCATTTTGAATCATTCTAGCAGATAAATCAGGGGGAGTGGGTAAAAACTTGGGCATTTTTTAATATCAATTTTGTGTCTTGTATATTAAAATTATATTCAAATATATTGTACATCTGCTTCCCTTTGATGAGTGTTTTTATCTCATCTGCTGTTAGCCCTCTGGTCTGGAACTGATTAGCGAAAATTGGTGGGGCCATCTGGAAACATGAGCAACTTGAGTTTCTGTCTGGTTTCTAATGCACGTTTTGACTGGTGCTAATTATATGGTCTATTTCATTATTTATTTTTCTGGCTGCTTATTGTTGGAAAAGAAAATACTAATCTAAAATGAATTGTTTTCAAAGGCTTTGGATCTGGCTGCCCTCTCCACAGAGCATTCTCAGTACAAGGACTGGTGGTGGAAAGTACAGATTGGAAAATGTTACTACAGGTAAATTTCATTATTTATGAAGGGCTTAGAAGTGGCCATGTATTTTAGGGTCTCAAATCTGATACTTGTTTTCGGTTAGATTTTCTCATGAAGAAGTGAGAGCTATGTCTTTGGCTTACTTGATAAGAGTTTACTTAACAATCACAGGGTAGCAATAAGAATGGATACCCTTAGAATAACAAAACTTTTGAGCTGCAAGGGGGAAGCTTTGAGACCATCAGGCCCAACCTCCCCTTTTCAGTTGAGGAAACTGAGGCCAAGACAGTGGCTGTAATTTGCATCAGGAGCCAGTGATTAACAGACCTGGGACTAGAACCAAGTCTGCTGATTTTTAGTTCTGTTTTCTTGGTAATCAAATCTTTTTATTTACATTGATGCCTCACATCTGTAAAATACTTCACAGTTTAGAGATATGCTGTTCATACATTATAACATCTCACTTAAGTCTCACAGCACCTTGAAGGTAGTGGCTATTGTTAGTCCTTTTCCCAGATGAGAAAAATTGAGTCTCACAAAAGTAAAGTGATTTGTCCAAATTCATGTAACTAGTAAGTCACAGAACAAGAATTTGAGCTCATTTTCTGATGTCAGTTCTGTTAGTTTCCACAATTCCATATTCTTTCTCTAGGACCTGAGTATTCTTATATTCTCTTAATGTTTAAATGTATTTTAAAGAAAATTAACTGAGAGAGCAAAAGAATCATAATTAATTTTATGAATATTTACGTAGCAACTAGTAAATAAGACCTGAAACTTGTTGCGGATATTGAAATGCACATAGAACATTTGGAAAAATAGAAACAAATGAGCAATTCTATTTTATAAAGGTAAATGTCTTTTATTATTAAAAATAAGGTAGACTTCAGTTACTATGAGCATACTTCAATATTTATAAGTTCAATGTTTATAAGCACTGTGAGAAAAAAGAAGACTATAAATGGGACAAAAAGCACGTTTATTGTTCTGCTGTTGAAATTAAGACTACTTTGCATTTAGATATTTCACTTAGAACTCTAAAGTGTTTTTTCCTGCTGCTAGATGGAGAAAGCATTTTTGCTAAAGGGTAATTTTAGACCATTACATCATTAAACCCTTATGAATGTAATTCCTGGAGACAATCTTGAAATCTTGAGCTGCCAAGCAAAACCTTCAGAAATACTTAATAATTAAAGGAAAGCAAAACTCTGATTCTTTTTGCCATCTATATATGATGACATTTAAATGAGTATACCTTGTTATATTAAATTATCCTTCTTTTCTATTCTTTAATACCTGCCCATCTTTATGATATTTATACATTCATTAATTCACTCAGTAAAATATTTAATGGGCAGCTAGTCTGCCAGGAACTGAGAGTACAAAGATTAGATTGTTCCTTCTTTCAAATGGTTTACAATATAATGGAAGAGAGAGGACAGTAAATAATTACAGGTTGAGTATTTCTTATCTGAAATGCTGGGGACTAGAAGTATTTCAGATTTTGCTTTTCTTCAGATTTTGGAATATTTGAATATACATAATGAGATATCTTGGGGATGGAATCCAAATTTAAAAATGAAATTCCTATATGTTTCATATAAACCTTATACACATAGCCTGAAGGTAATTTTGTACAATATTTTATTTTATTTTTTAGAGATGGGGTCTTGCTCTGTCTTCCAGGCTGGAGTGTAGTTGTATGATCACGGCTCACTGTAGCCTCAATCTCCTGGGCTCAAGCCATCTTCCTGCTTCAGTCTCCTAAGTAGCTGGGATTACAGGCACATGCCACCATGCCCAGCTAATTTTTAAAAACTGTCTCTTTTATAGAGACAGGTTCTTGCTGTGTTGCTGAAGGCAGTCTTGAACTCCTGGCCTCATGCCATTCTTCCACCTTGGCATCATAAGGTGCTAGGATTATAGGTATGAGCCACTGCATCTAGCAATACTCCTATTATTATGTCCTTTTCAATGAAACCAAACTCCTCGGCATTCCCCTAACATGCTGAGTAATTTTCTGCCTATGTACTTACCTTCATGATTTAATTTTATTTTGGAAATGTCCCTCTTCCCCCCATATCTAGCTGTTGAAATCTTGCCTGTTCACTATCTTCCTGAACCTCTGTCCTCTCAAAGCACTTTTTTCCTCATTGGCCATAATATGATTAAATTTATTTGTGAACATGTTTTGTTTCATTCTTTGGTCATCATTGCTTTAAGGACATAGTTATTATCTTCTTCATTTTTCATCTCCTTACCATCATGAAATGAGCATATAGTTTATATGACACTTTACAATTTTGTTAAATTAAGTTGGAGAGAAAAAGTTGACAGCTGGACTCTGACTCTTTGATATTGGCCTGTGTTATGAACTTGACGTTTTATTCCTTGACTTTCTTTGAACATGGCGTGCTCCATTTTCTTTGCACAAAAATTCATGTGATAGATTCCTTTTTGATAGTATTAGATGAAGTTATCTCTTAAGAATGTAGTAATAAAAAACATGTTTCTTTGGCTTTCATGTAGCTCAATATCTCTGGTTATATTTTTATTTTTAAAATTTGTCCATCTCCATTGTTTTTAAAATAATCTATTTCTGTTTTCATATTCTTGTGTTATATGTATCTTTTTATTGTAATCTCTTTTAAATCATTTTTGGAAAGAGACAAGTTAGTTAAAAATACACAGACTGTCATGGATAATTTAAATTCACGGAATTTAGTGACTGTATTTCAGTCATGCATTTGAGACTTGCATGCATGGCTGGGCACAGTGGCTCATGCCTGTATACAATCCCAGCACTTTGGGAGGCTGAAGTGGGAGGATTGCTTGAGCCTAGGAGTTTGCAGGCAGTCTTGGCAATAAGGTGAGACCCTGTCTTTACCAAAATACAGTACAAAAATTAGCTGGGCATGGTGGTGCATGTCTGTAATCCCAGCTACGTGGGAGGCTGAGGCAGAGGGTTGCTTGAGCCCGGGAGGGCAAGACTGCAGTGAGCTGTAATTCCACCATTGCACTCCAGCCTGGGCGATAGAGATCCTATCTCAAAAGAAATAAAAAGACTTGCGTGTTTAGTTGATGTTATGTACATAACTATGTTGTTTTTCAGAACTTTAGAGTTCTTTGATAACATTTTATAAATACGCCCTGTGAAATTGTGGGACCTTTGAAGAGGTCGGGGCTTCTGCCATGTCACACATCTTCTAACTTTAGCTTTTAACCACTTTAATCCCAAGGCTTCCAATAGCTATTTGGGCATCAGCCACACCAGTGCTTAAGGTTTAGGTTATGAAAAATGAGTAAAGCTCTTCTTTCAAGGCTTTAAATGAAAGTAGCACAACAGAGCATACTGTATTATCATTTTGATTTTATTTCACAAAGTAAAACATTATCATATCTGAGTAGCTCTCAGATGGCTAAGAATGAGTGGTTATGAGTAAGCCTAGCAGGTCTATTAAGGACAAGCTGTGTTTTAATGATTGATTTAGTGGCAACAAATTCTTTCCTGGGTATAACAGGTAGGCACTATGTACATCAGCACAGTCATATTTCAGCAAGGAGCAAATCTCAGATTCATAGACGAGGACAATCAGATATCTAATAAGGGAAAACAAGACTTCTAGAATAATAAAATGGTATAACTATATTACCCAAGTGCTAATTATTACTTACATTAAAATAGCTTTTAAAGATAGCTTTTTAAAATGTGCTTTTATCTCAGAGCAGAAGATATTTTCAAATAAATGTCATCCTTCAGCTCTTCCAGTTATATGGAGACTCTAAGCATTTATTCAGGTCACTTGCCATATGTCCGGCTGATCATAAGCTCTTTGGGTGGTGAACTGATGTGACCTGGCTTACTAGCAGCTATTATCTTAGTCCTGCTGTGACTAGGCTTCAGACAGACTCTTTAGATACCATTTGGGGGTTAGAAGCCACTGAATATGGGAGATAGGCAACTTATTGCTAAGCTGTATAAATAAAAATGTTAATTTATGTGTATGTGCAACATTACCTTCTTTGGCACATGCTTCATCTTATAATTTGTCTTATTCATCCTCAGGGTATGATGCAGTGTTTAAGTTGAATGTCTAATTCTTAAAATTGCCATTTGTAGGTTAGGAATGTATCGTGAAGCAGAAAAACAGTTTAAATCAGCCCTGAAACAGCAGGAAATGGTAGATACATTTCTGTACTTGGCAAAAGTAAGTAAATCTTAATTTGACTGAAATCTGTCTTCTCAGAATAAATGTTTAAATTCTGGCCATTGCATGGGGAGAGTAAACAGTTTCTTTAGGAATATTTGACAAGTTTCTATGTTTAGATTTAACTTGTTTTTCTTTAGAGCAAGGGAAAAAATGAGAACATATGGAGGGCAACTGTCTCATAAGAAATTGATTTACATGAAAAATAAGAAGACCCCTTTGAAAGATTGCCCATTAGGACAGGAGAAAACACCATAGGCTCACTACCCGCATAGGTAGCAGGCCCCAGTGAGGCCTTATTTTCTGCGATACATTCGTCTTCCACCTGAGCAGGTAGTAGACAACAGGGATTGTGTTTATGTAGGTTCTTAGTTACTCAGCTGAGGCATAATAATAAAAATAATACTTCTCCTTTATTGATCACCTACTCAGTGTAAAACATTTTATCATGTTCCTTATATATGCAGTTTAATTTAACCCTCAAAGGTGAGTTTTATCATTTCCTTTTTATTCTTAAGGAAAATTAAATTTAAAGAGGGTAAGTTTTTCAGGGTCACTTGGTGGTTAGGAGTTAGCATTCAAATCCAGGTCTTTCTGATTCCAGACCTAGTCACTGCTGCAGTGCCTTCTGCAGCCACAATAGAAATGAGGGGCCACCTAGAATTTCCTCCCCTCCCCTCTCCTCCTCCTTTTCTTTCTTTTTTTTTTTTTTTTTTTTTTAAGGAGTCTTGCTCTGTTGCCTAGGCTGGAGTGCAATGGCACGATCTTAGGCCTCTACAACCTCTGCCTCCTGGATTCAAGCGATTCTCCTGCCTCTGCCTCCCAAGTAGTTGAGATTATCAGCTGGTGGTGCGCACCAACACGCCTGGCTAATTTTTGTAATTTTAGTGGAGATGGGGTTTTACCATGTTGGCCAAGCTGGTCTCGAACTGCTAGCCTCAAGTGATCTACCTGCCTCGGCCTCCCGAAGTGCTGGAATTACAGGTGGGAACCACCATGCCCAGCCAGAATTTTTAATAGTGGGGTAAAGTTACTCCTTGACCCTTACCAACGCTATTTTGAAAGAAAAACGTAAGTGGTGGTCATGACATGATTTTGTATCTTTTAGAGTTTTTAAATTTAAAAATGTGGTAAAGGAGATTCAAAAGAAGATAAGATATAAAAGGAAGTGCTACTAGTTCCTAAATATGGGAATAAAAATTAACATATGAAAAAGAAGCAAGATGAAAGTTATATAAATTTACTGTGCTAGTCTTCGTCTGTTTTAATGACTTTCAAAAATATTTGAAACTATCTGGCATCTAACTTTATCTTTTATATGTGATATATTCAACTTAAACAATTTTTTTTTTTGAGTCAGGGTCTTACTCTGTCACCTAGGCTGGAGTGCAGTGGCATTATCATGGCTCACTGCAGCCTTAACTTCCCAGGCTCAGGTGATCTTCCCATCTCAGCCTCCTGAGTAGCTGGGACTACAGGCCACAGCGCCTGGATAATTTTTTTTGTTGTCATTTTGGTAGAGATGGAATGTTGCTGTGTTGTACAGGCTGGTCTTGAACTCCTGGCCTCAAGTGATCCTCTAACCTCAGCCTCCCAAAGTGCTGGGATTACAGATGTGAGCCACCACACCTGGCTGAAAATTCTTTACTGTAATATCTAGGAGATAATTTGTTACTAATCAATAATTAGAAACATCATAACAAAAATTACTATTTTAAGAACTTGCACTTTTATTGAAATGTATCTTGGTTTTAGGTTTATGTCTCATTGGATCAACCTGTGACTGCTTTAAATCTTTTCAAACAAGGATTAGATAAGTTTCCAGGAGAAGTAACTCTGCTCTGTGGAATTGCAAGAATCTATGAGGTAATTCATGTTATTATTATTATTTTTATTGATATACAATAGTTATACATATTTTTGTGGTACATGTGATATTTTAATTCCTGAATACAATGTGTAATGATCAAATCAGTGTAATTGAGTTATTTGTCACCTCAAACATTTCTTTGTGTTGGGAAGATTACAATTCTTCTTTTCTAGCTATTTTGAAATATATAATAAATTACTGTTAACCTAATTTCTCTACTGTACTATCAAATAGTAGAACTTAGTCTTTCTATCTAAATATTTTTATATCCCTTAACCAGCTACTGTCATCCCCATACCCTCACATTCTTCCTTGCCTCTAGTAACCACAATTTTATTCTTTACCTCCATGAGATCTACTTTTTTAGCTCCTGCATGAGTGAGAACATGTGGTACTTTTCTTTCTGTGTCTGGCTTATTTCACTTAACATAATGACTTCCAATTCCATTCATGTTCCTGCAAATGACAGGATTTCATCCTTTTTTATGGCTCAGTATGACTTTATTGTGTCTGTATACCACATTTTCTTCATCCATTCATCCATTGATAGACACTCAGGTTGATTCCATATCTTGGCTATTGTGAATAGTGCTGCAGTAAACGTGGGATATCTCTTTGATATACAGATTTTCTTTCTTTTGGATATATAATCAGCAGTGGGATTGCTGGATCATATGGTAGGTCTATTTTGAGTTTTTTTGTGGAACCTCCATACCATTTTCCATAATGGCTATACTACTTTGCATTCCCATTCAACAGTGTATGAGCATTTATACCCTTGCCTTCAAATCCTTGCCAGCATTTGTTATATTTTGCCTTTTTGATGATAGCCATTCTAACTGGGGTGAGATCATATGCCATCACAGTTTTGATTTACATTTTCCTGATGATTAGTGATATTGAGCATGTTTTCATATACCTGTTGGCCATTTGTATGTCCTCTTTTAAGAAATGTCTATTCAAGTCTTATGTTCGTATTTAAATTGGATTGTTTGTTTTTTTGTTGAGTTATTTTAGTTTCTTATATATTCTGATAATTAATCCCTTCTTAGATGATGAATTAGATGATTCTTGCATTGCTATAGAGAAAGAAATACCTGAGACTAGGTAATTTATAAAGAAAAGAGGTTTAGTTTAGGCAGGGTGACTCATGCCTGTAATCCCAACACTTTGGGAGGCTAAGGTGGGCAGATGACCTGATGTTGGGAGTTTGAGACCAGCCTAGCCAACATGGTAAAACCCCATCTCTACTAAAAATACAAAAATTAGCCAGGTGTGGTGGCGGGCACCTGTAATCCCAGCTACTCAGGAGGCTGAGGCAGGAGAATCACTTGAGCCTGGAAAGCAGAGGTTGCAGTGAGCCGAGATCGTGCCATTGCATTCCAGCCTGGATGACAAGAGTGAAACTCCATCTCAGAGAAAAATAAAAGGAAAAAGAAAAGAGGTTTGATTTGCCCACAGTTCTGCAGACTGTACAGGAAGCATGGTGCTGGCATTGGCTTGGCTTCTGGAGAGGCCTCAGGGAGCTTTTACTCATGGCAGAAGGTAAAGGGGAACAGGCACATCACATGGTAAAAACAGGAACAAGTGAGAGAGCAAGGGGGAAGGTACCACACACTTTTAATGACCAGATTTTAGGAGAACACATTATTGCAAAGATAGCACCAAGCTATGTGGGATCTGCCCAAACACCAGGTCCCACCTCTAGCACTGGGGATTGCAATTCAGCATGAGATCTGGGTGGGAAGAAATATGCAAAGTATACCAGATGGATAACTTGTAAATATTTCTCCCATTCTGTAGGTTTCTCTTTACTCTGTTGATTGTTTCCTTTGCTATGCAGAAGGTTTTTATCTTGACAGAATCCCATTTGTCTATTTTTGCTTTTATTGCCTGTGGTTCTATGGTCTTACCCCAAAAAATATTTTGCCTGAAATAGTATCTTATAGTGTTTCCCCATTTTTTTTTCTAGTAGTTTCCTAGTTTTGGGTCTTGCATTTAAGTCCTTAATCCATTTTGCATTGATTTCTGTATATGATGAAAGATGGGGATCCAGTTTTATTTTTCTGCATATGGGTATCCAGTTTTCCCAGCACTATTTATTAAAGAGACTGCCTGATATGATTTAGATTTGTGTCGCCACCCAAATCTAATGTTGAATTGTAATCCCCAGTGTTGGAAGAGGGGCCTGGTGGGAGGTGATTGGATTATGGGAGCAGATTTCTCCCTTGTTGTTCTCCTGATTGTGAGTGAGTTCTCACAAAATCTGGTTGTTTAAAAGTATGTAGCACCTATTCCTGCTCTCTTCCTCCTACTCCTGCCATGTAAGATGTGCCTGCTTCCCCTTCTTTGCCATGATTGTGAGTTTCCTGAGGCCTCCCCACCCAGGCTTCCTGTATAGCCTGCAGAACCATGAGCCAATTAAATTTCTTTTCTTTATACATTAGCCAGTTTCAGGTATTTCTTTATAGCAGTGCAAGAATGGATTAATACACTGTCCTTTCCCCAGTGTATGGTCTTGGCACTTTTGTGGAAAATGGCTGTGAAGTGTGCATGGATTTATTTCTGGGTTCACTTCTGTCTCATTGGTATATGTATCTGTTTTTATGCCAGTAGCATGCTGTTTTGGTTACTATAGCTTTGTAGTATAATTTGAAATCAGGTAGTGTGATGCCTCTAGCTTTGTTCTTTTTGCTCAGTATTGCTTTAGTTATTTGGGATATTTTGTGGTTCCATATATGTTTTAGGATTTTTTTTTCTATTTCTGTAAGGAATGTCATTGGTATTTTGGTAGGGATTGCCATATTATATAAAAAGTTGATGTAAAATTGAGGTTATGTGCTACTTAAAGAAGCTCGTAGTCCTTTGCGGTCCTAGTAAGGAGAACAGTTTGTAAAATTATGATTGTTGGCCTGTGGTTTAGTAAAATATGAGATTTTACTGTATGTATTTAGGTAAACTAAGTTTTTATTATGAAGCATTTCAGATATACAGAAAAGTATAGAGAATGGTATAAGATAGGGATTTGAATTATTTCCCTGTATGGTTAGCCTGTTGTCCTAGCACCTTTATTAATTCTTTCTCAAGGACATCAGTATGTAATGTAATGTCAGTATCAATTTTTGTCCATTTGTGGTAGACACATTTGGGGCTTTCTGTCTGGTTCCATTGGACTGTTTGTTTATTCTTATACCAATGTTATACCGCCTTAATTACTACAGCTTTATAATACTTACTATCTGGTAGGGTTCTTCTTCAACAGGAGTGTCTTGGCTATTTTGGACTTCTGCTTATGCCCCCATGTCCAGCTAATTTTTTTATTTTTTTGCAGAAATGGGATCTTGCTTTGCTGATCAGGCTGGTCTCAAACCACTGGCTTCATGCTTATACATTTTAGAGTCATGTTGTCAAATTCCATGAAAAGTCCCATCGAGATATCTTCCCTGCTATCTAATTACTATAGTTTTACAATAATTCATGATAACAGGTTGGGGAAATTCTATTACCTTGTACTTCTTCTTCACAGTTGGTTTTCCTGACCCTTTGCCCTTCCATATTGATTGTAGGATTGGCTTATCAAGAACCATAAAATCCCAGCAGGCATACTGATTGGAATTACATTGAGTATGTGAATGATGGGGAGTGGGTAGGTGGGTTGCCTTTCTTCTCATTCTCAATCATTAAACAACTCTCCATTTACCTAGATCTTTTTTTTTTTTTTTTGGTTCTTCAGTGAATATTTTGTAATTATCTCCAGAAAGATGATGTGTTGGGGATTTCCCAAACCACGCTGAGATTCAGTGATATACTGGGACTCACAGGACTCAGCAGGCAGTTGTACTCACTGCTATAATTTATTTCAGCCAAGGTATACAAAGTAAAATTAGTGAAAGGAAATAGCTCTTGGGGCAAAGTTCAGAGGAAACCAGTTACAAGCTTCCAAGAGCTCTCTCCCAGTGGAGTCACACAGGACACAATTCTAATTGTGTAACAACTCATGAGAAGTGATGTCTACCAGGGAAGCTCATTGGAGACTCTGTATCCATGATTACTATTGGGTGCTGGTCATATAATCACACACTGTTTATCACATAGCAAAGACTCCAAGAAGTAAACAGGCATTCAGCACCAACCACACTGTTTATACAAATAGGTTAGGTATAGCAAGCTACTCATCATTTCGGGAAAGTTTCATATAAATAGAGAGAATGAGCCAAATTCCCAGATACAATTCTTTCTAAGAATAGTTGTCTCAGGCCTGCCATATTAACTTTTTTCTATGCAGATGTATTCCTAGGTATAACTATGAATGATATCCTTATTTTTTTCTCTTGTATTTTCTATTTGATCATTTCTGGTGGATAGGAATATATTACTTTTTAAAAGTTTTTTTGATACTAACAACTCTTTAAATTTTAAGATCTTGTTCATAGATCTTCTTGGATATTCTAAGTAAACAAAACAATCATCATTTGCAAATACAAGTGGTTTCATCTCCTCCTTTCAATTATTTTGCCACTTTTAAAAAGATATCTTGGCTGGGTGTGATGGGTCACACCTGTAATCCCAGCACTTTGGGAGGCTGAGGCGGGCGGATCATGAGGTTAGGAGATCGAGACCATCCTGGCCAACATGGTGAAATCCCTTCTCTACTAAATATATTTTTAAAAAATTAGCTGGGCGTGGTGGCACATGCCTGTAGTCCCAGCTACTCGGGAGGCTGAGGCAGGAGAATTGCTTGAACCCATGAGGCGGAGTTTGCAGTGAGCCGAGATCGCACCACTACACTACATCCTGGGCTGGGTGACAGTATGAGACTTTGTCTCAAAAAAAAAAAATGATATCTTATTGCTTAGGACTTACAATATAATATTGAACAGAAACATCTCTGTTTTCTTGAAGTTCCTTAAAAATGCTAGGTATGATATTTTGAAATCATTTTGTTAGAGAAGAATGGAATATATTAATAGTTGCTCTATCTAGGTGATACTGTATGAATGATTTTTTTAATACTTTCTGTGTTGTCCAGATTTTCCATAGTAAACGTGTTACTTTTTAAATAAAAGTGTTTTAATATTGTCTAGAAAAACTATGATTTCCTTTTGAAATGTAATTTTTGTAAATGTATAAATAGAAGACTTTGATCATTCTATAAAAATACTCTGGACTCTAAATTGAGTATGAATAAAACTTTGGCTAACAAGCTTAACTAGTGGAATTCATGCTTGTTCTGGGGTGACTATGCCAGTGCAATTGGAGCTCTGACCCGTTTAGGCCCTTGCCTTCTGCTCATTTCAGCCCTTCTGCCCTTCTTTTCTTAGGCAGGAAGTGCTAGCAGAAAGAGCTAGAAAACTGTCACGTCTTTATTGCGTGGTTGCTGATAGGAAGAATTCCTTCCAAGCCTCTGTTAGAGTCAGTGTTGCTGTGGCTGTGATAGGGAGTAGCTCTGGAGCAGATTTGTTTTCTCAACCTATCCCTGCTCTAAGTTGACTTTACACTTGAAGGAAGAAAGGAGTGGAGAGACAGTGTGGCGATTCCTCAAGGACCTAGAAATAGAACTTCCATTTGACCCAGCAATCCCGTTACTGGGTGTATATCCAAAGGATTATAAATCGTTCTACTATAAGGACACGTGCACACAAATGTTCATTGCAGCACTGTTTACAATAGCAAAGACCTGGAACCAACCCAAATGCCCATCGAAGATAGCCTGGATAGGGAAAATGTGGCACATATACACCATGGAATATTATGCAGCCATCAAAAACGATGAGTTTGTGTCCTTTGTAGGGACATGGATGAACCTGGAAACCATCATTCTCAGCAAACTGACAGAAGAGCAGAAGATCAAACACCACATGATCTCACTCATAGGCGGGTGTTGGAACAATGAGAACACATGGAAACAGGGAGGGGAGCACTACACACTGGGGTCAGTTGGGGGGAAATAGG